>NW_006399752.1:42130239-42131751 GCF_000299155.1 Elephantulus edwardii
TATCTCTCCATTACATATATATATCTCTCTCCATTACATATATATCTCTCTCTCCATTACATATATATATCTCCATTACACACACATACACATATACGTATATACGTGTATGTGTGTGTGTGTGTGTGTATGGTGGATGTATAAGCTAGGCAATGAATAAGGAAGACCAAAATTGATAATTTCAAATTTATTGGTTAAAAGTACTGAGTATAACCTAACTTTGGAGGGACTGGAGAGCATTATGCTGAGTGAATTAACACAGTCCCATAAGGAAAAATACTGTACACAACCATTATTGTAGAATTAGTATGAGGATACAAGGTGGGGGAGGGTGCAATTCAAGGTGGGGGAGGGTAGAAGCAGAGGGGTTAGGATGGGCCGGGAGGGTGTTAATCATAGGGTCACACAATTTGATGAGTGGGGGGTAGGTGCAGGAAATGGGCAAGATCTGATGTAAAACACAATGTAATAGAACTTTGGAAATAAACCAGCATAAAAGAAATGAAAGGGAAAAAAAGAACTGAGTGCATACTCACGGACTTCCATGGACTTCCAGGACAATGAACAGGTCTATCTCGGAAGAAGTGTAACCAGAGTGCTCCTTAGAAGCAATGCTAGTGAGATCTTGTCTTACCAAAACTTTGAACAGGTCCCTGAAGAAAGACATAAACTTGATAAAGTTCAAGGTCAGTGAAAAGGAGAAAGACCCTTAACAAAGTGAACTGGTACAGTAGCTGCAATAATGGTCCCAAACACAGCAACAATGGTGACGATACCTTAGATGTAAGCAGTGTTTAGTTCTGTCTTACATGGGGCTCCTGTGAGTTGAAACCAACTTAGTACCAACTTAATGCCACCTAACAACATGATGGAAGAGTCTCAACATTCTTTCCCCAGTATTGCCTTTCACTCTTTCTGTATTTTCTTCGTCTCAGCCCATTCCTCTGAGTCTTTCTTTATATTCTCCCTTATCTTCTTTATCCATATATTAAAGTCTATAGCCGATTGTAGAGATGTTAGCATCCAAGCTTCCCCCCAATCACTTCCCTGAGCCACTCAACTAAAGCTGATGAGGGACTCCCCAGTCTAGCCCCAGAGAGGACCACCAGTACCTGTGGACTCTGATCTTTGCCATCAAATCACTCAAACTCAAGGAAGACAACCAGGAGCAGGTGATACAATTCCTTTTAAACTACCTTCAACTGAGATCCACAGAAAGGAGCAAGAGCTCAGAAGGTTTCAGTCAAAGCAGCAATCAAGAGGAGGAGATGTTCTTCCCGAGGCTTGACTAGGGCCCCCGAGTCCTGATGTTCTTGCAGGACACAAACATCCAAACTCCATGTGCTTGATCCAGAGTGGAGCGCAGGCCATGGCCGCACACACCGCCTCCTCTGGGTTTGCCCAAGGTCTCCGCTCTCTCTACTTCTCCAGTAGGGTAAAAAGGGAAGCCACTGACTGGGAAAAAGTATTCGGTAATAACATATCAGATAAGGGACTTATATCCAGAATTTA
>NW_006399752.1:42133091-42142079 GCF_000299155.1 Elephantulus edwardii
AAAAAAAAGGTCTCCGCTCTCAGACAAGCTGGTCTTTCTATACTTTGTGTTCTGTTTCTCACTCCCTCACTCTCCTCCTCTGGATAGAAGCTAGAAAAGATCCCACAGCCAGGCCATCCAAACCCACCTGGAAGCCACTATACATCTTCTCAAACATTTGGACCTGCGGCCTTTACTTGGTTGCCACCATCGGTCCACTACAGTATTCTCACTTTTTCCCTTCTTTGTTGATAGGATTGAGCCACAGACCGCAGTGTGGGCTGGCAGAGGTCATCCTGAGTGGTTACCATGGAGATACAGTGCAGAACAGATCCTGTGGTAACCTCACCTTGAGTAGCCCTTCAGAGCCCTCTTGCAGTGGTCGTCTTGCAGTGAGACCTGTGCCACCTGGGACAGGGGTTGTTGCTGTGTGTCCTTGAGTTGGATCCAACTTGTAGTTGACCCTCCAGAGGCAGTGGATTGCATGGGAGGAGATGATGTCTCATCTTTCCCTCGTGGAGCATCTGGTGGATTCAAACTGCATACTTTTGTGCTGGAAACACAATTCCTTATCCACTAGACTATGAGAGCTCTCTGGGATAGGTGTGTTGTTAAGTGCTATCAAGTCAGAATCAACTCATAGCTGACTCTCCAGAGGGCTGTCAGAGGCTGTGAATCACACAGGAGGAGATTTCCCATCTTTCTTCCACTGAGCAGCTGGTGGACTGGAACCATGTGCCTTTGGGACTGCAGCACAATTTGTTACTACTAGGCTAGTAGAGTTCCCTGTGAGTAGGGGTAATATTTTATTTGGGAAATGTAACAGTGAAACTTCCAAACCATGAAACTCTCAGAGCTGTAACTGGTAGGCAAGCATTTCCCAAAACCTCATACCAGAAAGGGAAACTCTAGTTTTATATATATTGTGGTTGCTGTTATGTGCAGTCAAGCTGTCTACAACTCACAGTGGCCCTACGAACAATAGCTCTGAACCCTGCCCTGTCCTGAGCCAATCGTACAGTCTCTGACACACATGCCTCCAAGACCCTAGTTACTGTGTCAATCCATCTCATCCAGGATCTTCTCCTGCACTGCCCCTCCACTCTTCCGATCATGATGTCCCTCTCCAAGGACTGGTCCCTCCTGGCCACGTGCCCAAAGTATATAAAAAGAAGCTTCAAAATCCTTTCTTCCAAGAAGCAACCTGGTTTCACCTTCTCCAAGACAGATCTGTCTGTTCTCTTGGCAGTCCACAGAATGCCCAACACTCTTCTCCAGCATCACAACTCAAAGGTATTGATTCTTCTTCTGTAAACCTTAGTTATTGTCCAGCTCTTGGGTGCATAGCCAGCAATTGAGAAGACCATGGTTTGGATCAGAATTACATAGAGTAGGAGAAGAACAGGCAATCTCCTCACATGTGATTTACAGCCTCTGAAAACCTGCTGGAGGGTCAGCTGTGAGTTGGTTCCAACTCAATCACACACACACACACACACACACACACACACACACACACACACGTAGTTTATGGATATGTAGCATATATATATATATATGTAGTTTATGTATATGTAGCATAGATAGATAGAGAGATAGAGATGATAGATAGATGATAGAGAGATAGATGATAGATAGATGATAGATAGATAGATAGATAGATAGATAGATAGATAGATAGATAGATAGCTGATAGAGAGATAGATGATAGAGAGATAGATAGATAGATGATAGAGAGATGGATGATAAATAGATGATAGATAGATAGATAACCACCAGTGGTCTTGAGGGCTAAGAGTTACATTGCTAACTAATAGGTTTGAATCCCCCAGCTACTCTACAGAAAGAAGAGGTGGAAGTTTTAAAAAAATATAAATTACAACCTTGGAATCCCCTACCCCAGCCCACGGCACTTATACCCTGGCCTGTGGGGTCCTGCAAGTCAGACTCGGCTCCAGGCCAGAGAGACATACATGGAGACAAGCATACACACACGCGTGCACGTGCACACATGGATGGGGACACACACACACACACACTCTTTAATGCAAATGCTGTGTGTACATAAGCCATATGCTCCTTTTAACATGTTGCTATAAAAATTAAGGATGGGTGTTTACCAAAACACCTGAGGAGAGGAAGGAGGCTCAAAAACAAACTTATCTGACTGGGAAAATATGATACTAAACGATAGTATTTTTGTGTATTTAGTGTGTCATAAGGGAGCTCTGGTGGCCTAGTGGTAAGAGGTTACACTGTAATTCCAAAGGCACATGGTTTGAATCCACTAACTGCTCTGCAGGAAAAGGATGGACAATCTCCTCCCGTGCAGTTTACTGCCTCTGAAAACCCGCTAGAGGATCAGCTCTGAGTCAGATCTGACTCTACAGTACATAACAAGGGAGCTCTGGTGGCCTAATGGTAAGGAGTTGTACTGCCAAACCAAAGGCAGGCAGATCTAATCCACTACCTGCTTCATGCAAGAAGATGGGCAATCTCCCCCTTCATATTTACAGCCTCTGAAAATCCACTTGGTTGGGGGGCGTCAGCTATGAGTTGATTCCAAGCTGATGGCACAAAACAACAGCAATAACAACGTGTCGTGGACTCTGTGCTACCACTGTGCTCATTACGGGCTTGATCCCATAATGTGTTATCCCACACTCCTTACTCATGAGGAAAACTCAAGGAGGTTGGACATGTCACACAGTTCATTGGTAGCAGAGCTGGGGTTTTGAACCTCTGTCCTCAGCCCTGGCCCAAGCTGGCTCTGGAGGAAGCAGGATGCACAAGGGGAAGGAGCTGTCACACTGCGGGTGGTGACACAGGTATGACTCAACCCAATTCACCTGACCTCTCGGCCCTGTTCCTCGGGCTTTGTGGACAACGGACTATTTGGGCAGAAGCAAGTCAGCTCACTGCCATCAAGTTGGAGCCGACCTTTCTGTTGGGTTCCTGAAGCTTTAAGTTGCACAGGGCACAATTTTTCTTCTTTCTCTCATGGAACTCCTGGTGGATTCAAATCACCAAACGTATACCTCTGGGTTAGTAGGGCTACTGCTGTCTGGAACCTTGTGGTTACCTGGCCCTTCCCAGTGAGTGGGAAAATCAGACGTGGCGTTCAGGCTGCTCACGGGTGACACCTGCTGGTCCCCTTAAATAGCAACCTTCCCAGGGAACCAAAGAATAGCGAGAGTGATTCTTTAAAAGGAGAGAGAAGAGAAGGAAAGGGGGATGGAGGCGGGGAAGAGACTGTGTAACAGCTGTTTGTTTTGTGTTTTTTAAGAAGTGAATGCCACTTGTGCTCCCAAAATTCACATATACTTCTATAATGATTATTATTAAGTGAAATTATATTGGAATAATATTAAAGACAAACCCCTTATCTTTTGCAGATACAGATGCAAGTATTTACAGATACCTCATGATATCCAAAATAATCTTAGAGGGGTGGGTATCAGAAAGAAGGTGGGCATGGAGGAGACCAGACGGTACCTGGGTATTATCTGATTTTCTCTAATTTTAAAGACAGTAGTTAATTTTTTTTTACTTTTTCAGTAGTTAATTTATTTCTTAGAAGAATAAAAAGGGTGTGGCATGCTTCAGAGGACTTAGACTCTGAGTATGAAGTTTATTTTTCTTCTGTTCTCCTTTCTCTGCACGGTCAGAAAAACAAACCAACCTGTGTGGGAAGGAGGACATCCAGAAGCTCCTAGAAATGAGGGTGATGAGACTGTGTCCCACTTGTTTTTGGTATCAGGGAAGCCAGTGCTTTGATTATCAGGGAATCCAGCCCTGGATTATCAGGGAAGCCAGCCCCTGGAGAAGGACATCATGCTGGTAAAGTGGGGGTCAGACAGAAGAAGGCCCCAATGAGATGGACCAATACAGGGGCTGGGACAGTGGTCCCACGGTGGTGACTGTGGGGTGAACAGGACCCGGCAGCTGCCTCTTGTTCATAGGGCCGCTGTGGGTCAGAGCTGACCTAAGAACAGCAACACCACACTACAGAGTGAGGAGAGGCCTGGTAAACTCCCACACAGAACACTTTACTCAACGCTAAGGTAACGTGAGTCCTTGTGACGTTGACACCCAAAGCAAGCCCGCTGTGTCATGGGGCTGCTTCCCTCTGACAGCAGCCCCCTGGGTCCACACAGCAGATTGTGTGGAACTGTGTCCTGTGGCCACAGGGTTTTCAAAGGCTGCTCTGTCCAAAGCTGATCACCAGGCCTTTCTTGCCTGATGTAACCATCCTGATTGCACAGTCCCCGCCCTTACCAGAGTCTGAGATACAGCATTTTCCTCCTTTCTGGGAAAGGGAGCAAGTTAATGCCTTGAAGAGGCTAGTCCAGGTACAGTGGAGTCTTAAGCCCAGACTGTGTCCTGAGCTCTTCGCAGGCGGGTAGCGATCTGGCCGCTCCTGAGTCTCTCCATGGCGGACTTTGCATCGCGCCACACTCCCTTCCCCCGGGACCCAGAACCGGGCCTCGCTGGCCAGAAACCTCACTGATCCAGCACAACCCAGGCCCGCTGACAACACTGACACTCCGCAGGTGCCTGGGTCGGAAACAGAGCCGGGCTTGGCAGAGGGTCAGACCCCAAACAGGAATCGCTCGGAGGCTAGGGGGTGTGGGGGGCTGGTCAGACGGGTGTCCTCATGGGATCTGAGAACTGTGCTCCATCCATCACGGCTCTGGCAAGAGGCTCGCCTACGGCCGTGGGCCAGGAGCACTCCAGGCAGCAGCCTTGCTCCCTCTCTCATGCTGGGCCCAGGGCTCAGGAGAAATCCATCACAACCAGTTACAAAGTCTCCCACAAATCCACAGGAGAACAGGGAACACTCCCACCAGAGACGACAAAAATTGCCAACCGGCAAGAAGCCAGAGGAGGTGGGCAAATGCCCAACCCACACCGGGAATCAAAGGGCTGAAACAGCACCAGCAGGGCCCCGCTCTCAGCCTAGGAAGCTGGCAAAGGCTTCCGTCGCTTAGATTATTCCTGAAGAAAGGAAAGAGATGTAATGGGACACGTGATCCTGAAATAGACCCCCAATGGGCAGTGTGACGGGATGCTGTAAAGGACATTGGAATCAGATTCTCGACTGTGGTTAGTATCTCAGCGTGGTGTGGTGTTTTAGCTCAGGTACTTGATTCTTTTATATTGTAGAGATATTATATATATATGCATTGGGGAAATCTGCTGTCAGGGACCTCTCCAGAGTACTGAAAAGCAAGGATGTCAGTCTAGAGACTAAGGTGCACCTGATCCAGCCCATGGTATTCACAATGACTTGTTATGCATCAGAGAGCTGGACAGTGACTAAGGATGACAGAAGAAGAATTAATGCCTTCAAATTGTGGTGCTGGAGAAGAGTCTTGAACATACCATAGACAGCAAGAAATAAACAGAGCTTTGCCAGCTTCCTAGGCCAAGAGCTGGGTCCTGCTGACACTGGTTCAGCCCTTTGATTTCTAGTGTGTGTTGTTCATTTGCCCACCTCCTTTGTCTTGGAGAGGGCAAGTTTCTTCTTAGAGGTAGGATTTTGAAGCTCTGTCTCACATCCGTAGAGAAGGACATCATGCTCGGAAGGGTGGAGGGACAGGGAAGAGGAGGGAAGACCCCAGATGAGGTGGATTGACAGAGTGACTGGGGCAATGGGGGTTGGTGTGTGTAAATTAGACTGGCTCAGGACAGGACAGGCTTCAGAGCTGCTGTACATAGGGTGGTTACGGGCCACAGGTGACTTGACAGCACACAACAACAACATCAACACAGATATCATGTACAAGGCTGTTAAGAAATGTGCTTTTAAGTATTTAGGGGTAAATGGTCATGATTCCTGTGACTTAACCTCAAATGATCCAGGAGAGAAAGGGGGGGGGAGATAGAAGGAAAAGAAGAGGGGAGATGAGGAGGAGGAGCAGGAAGATGAAGAAGAAGACAACCAGAAAGAAGAGAGGAAGAGGAAGGAGGGGCGTCCGAGGAGGAGACAGCAAATGGGTCGGAATGTAATACTTGGCAAATCAGGATGAAAGACGGACTTTCTCTATTCTTGTAACATCTCCATAAATGGAATATTGCAGTTGGATGTCTTAATACTCCACAGGGGGCACAGGACCACGGACACTCGAGCCCAGCTGATGGGAGAGGAAGCCGTGTGCATTCTAGGGTGAACACGGCCATAAACAGCAAGGCCTTTGCCCCCACTGCTCTGCCTCCAAGCCTTCAGCCTGAAGAAATAGCCACAAGTGTGAGGACTCAGGACTGCAAAGGTTTTTCCTGAAGCACCGAGTGTTCACCAGCGAAAGGGTCCAATAGATGATGGTGAATGGCTGATGGAACAGCACGGAGCCACTGTAAGTGATACTGTGAAGCAGACTGTAAGGGCAGGGAAAAGTCAAAAGATAGTAAGTGGGGGAGAAGGTTTCACAACTTCGTGTTCCATATGATCATTGTGTTCAGTCCCAGCCAAAACAAACTCTGTGTGTGTGTCTGTGTGCGTGTGTTAAGCTCAGGGAGACCAGGAACCAACTCTCAGTGACCATCGTAATCTTAAAGGCTTTGTAAAACCTGAACACAGACCAAGAAGCAGTCTTTGAAGAGAACAAGAGAGTATGGCATCGTTTAAAAGCATGGAAGATGTGCATCAGGGTTGTATGTTTTCCCCATCGACAAGCGGTGTCGTGAAGAAGACACAATGTTGTTTGCACAAAGTGAAGAATCAGTGATGACAACCTTCTATAGAGATTCATCTCAGCATCAAGAAAACAAAATCCTCTCTGCTGAACCAATAGGAAACATCATGATAGATGAAGAAAAGATCGAAATTACATGTTACTTGGATCCACGGACAACTCCCATGGCAGCAGCTGTTAAAAATTATTCAGGAGTCCAGAATGAAGGCTGCACAGTGGAGTGCATTTGTGGGAAGGGATTACATAGCAATGAAAGAGTTTTTCTTTTACTTTTCAAGGAGAGTGAATTGGGGGGAGAGGGTGGCCAGGGAGAAAAGTGCAACAGTGAATGACTGGAGATGCTGTGTCTGTAAACTTTCCTTAAAATGAATAAGGAATTATTTGGGCAAATCTGCTTTAAAGGACCTCTTTAAAATACAAAAGAGGAACGATATCACTTTAAAGACTAAGGTGAACCTGCTCCTAGCCATGGTATTTTCCCTTGCTACATATGGATGTGAATGTTACACGATGAATAAGGAAGACAGAAGAAGATTGATGCGTTTGAATTGGGGTATTGGATAAGAGTATTTATGGACTGCCAAAAGGACAGACAAGTCTATCTTGCAGGAAGAGGAACAAGGGTGTTCCTTAGAAGCAAGGATGGTGAAGCTTTGTCTCATATACTGTGGGCCTGTGGTCATGAGAGGCAAGTATTTGGAAAAAGACATTATGCTAGGAAACTTGGAGTGTCAGAGAAAGAGAGGAAAACCGTCAACTAGATCGACTGACACAGTGACTGCAACAGTGGGCTCCAGTGTGTCAGAGATTGTAAGGACGATGTAGGACAGGGCAGGGTTCAGGTCCATTGTTCACAGGGTCACTATGGTTATAGCTGACTAGATGGCTTAACAACAAGACAGTGCCTGACCACAGTGAGGATTCCCAAGTGTTTGATGAAGAAATAAAAGGTGATTGTAAAAAGTGCAGTTGTACTTGCTATTATGTGCCGTTGAGTCACTTGGAACTCATAGTGACCCTATGTACAACAGCCCTGAACCCAACTCTATTCTGTGCCAACCTTACTGTCTCTAACACACCTGCCCTCATTACCCCAGTCACTAAATCAATCCATCTCATTGAGGGTCTTCCTCTCTTGTGCTGTCCCTTCATCCTTCCAAGTGTGATGTCCCTCTCCAAGGACTGGTCACTCCTTGTAACATGCTCAAAGTATGTCAGGAAAAGCCTCGGAATCCTTGCCTCCAAGAAGCAACTTGGTTTTACCCTCTCTAGGGTGAATTTGTTCGTTCTCCTGGAAATCCATGGTATAGTCAATACTCTTCTCCAGCACCATAACTCAAAGGTCTCAATTCTCCTATCATCCTCAGTCATTGTCCAGCTTTCTGATACACAGCAAGTAATTGCAAAGACTAGAGCCTGGATCAGGAGCACCTTAGTCTCCATACTGATATTGCTCTTCAGTACTCTAGAGAGGACTCTGACAGGAGACTTTCCCAGTGCAATTAGTGTTTCGATTTCCTGGCTGCTGGTGTCAAGAGTGTTGACTGCGGAGTTGAGCAAACTAAAGCTGTTAACAATCTCAATCTCTTTACCATTCATCATAATGCTGTCCATTGGCCCAGTGGTGAGAATCTTTGTTTCTTGATATTGAGCCTCAAACCATATTAAAGGCTGCAGTCCTTGACCATCAGCAGCAAGCACTTCAGGTTCTCCTCAATTTCAGCAAGCAGGGTTGTGTCATCTGCATAATTCAGGTTGTTGATGAGTCTTCCTCCAATCCGGATGCCACGTTCCTCCTCATAGAGACCAGCCTCCCAGATAATCTGTTCTGCATATAGATTGAAAAGGTATGGAGACAGGACACATCCCTGGTGTATACCCTTTCTAGTTTGGAACAATGCAGACCTTCCTTACTCTGTTCTGATGACTGCCTTCTGGTCCAAGTATAGGTTTCCCATAAGCACAATCAAGTGTTCTGGGATTCCCATTCTTCTCAGAATTACAGTTTGTTGTGATCCACACAGTCAAATGTCTTTGCATAGTCAATGAAACACAGATAGACATTCCTCTGGTATTCCCTGCTTACAGCTAAGATCCATCTAACATTAGCTATAATATCCCTATTGCCATGGCCTCTTCTAAAACCAGTATGTATTTCAGGCAGTTCTCTACTGATGTGCTGTTCCAGTCATATTTGGATAATTTTCAACAGAATCTCACTTGAATGTGATATTAATGTTGTTGTTGTTGTTGTTGTTATGTGCCGTCGAGTCGCTTGCGACTCATAGCGACCCTATGTACAACAGCCCTAAAC
>NW_006399752.1:42143124-42147242 GCF_000299155.1 Elephantulus edwardii
AACATCAGCTACAATATCCCTAGTACCACGACCCCTTCTAAACCCAGCCTGGACTTCTGGTAGTTCTCTGTTGATGTGCTGTTCCAGTCGTTTTTGGACAATCTTCAGTAAAATCTTGCTTGCATGTGAAATCAGTGAGATTTTTCTGTTAATATCAGTGAGAAACTACAGAACAATCTCACTGATATTAATGATATTGTTCAATAATTTCTGCATTCAGTCAGGTCACCCTTCTTTAGAACAGGAACAATTGCTTTTCAGCCTTTTGGTTAAGATCAAGTGTAGAATGGGAACAAATATGGATCTCTTTCAATCCGTTGGCCAGCTGGCTGTCCTCCAGATTTCTTGGCACAACTTGGTGAGCACATCCAGGGCAGCGACTGTTTGTTGAAATATTTCAATTGGTATACCATCAATTCCTGGGACCTTGCTTTTTGCCAATTCTTTCAGAGCAACTTGAACTTCTTCCTTCACCATTACAGGCTTTTGCTCATATGCTGTTTCATAAAATTTTTCTGTGCATGAAAGATGTACAGATAGTCCCCAAATTATAGTTTATTCAAGTTATGATTAACCACATTCATGTCCAGCTGTTTGATTTTGCTTTTGTACATTTTATCAGTAATTATATGGACTACATACAATGTTGCAGCTCTTCATTTGTCCACGTTATCCTTGTCAGATGTTTGCTCTCAGATGCATGAAGGTATGATTTATAAAGATGCTGATCCTAAAATGCAGTAATAATGGAAACTAACAGGGTCAGGGAGAAGAGGTGTTCAAGTTGACGTCCAATCTGTGAGAGATGAGCTGCAGCCTCACTGTACGTCAGGCCTCTTGTCCTCCCAGATGACCACAGCTGGGCCACTGGGTGGTGTGGTGCACAATGTCCATTTTCTTCTTTTTGTTTATATGGAGTCCCTGGGTGGTGTGAATAGTTAATGTGTTCCACTGCTAACAGAAAGGTTGGACATTCAAATCTACTCAAAGGCACCTCAGAAGATGAGATTGGTGGTCCATTTCAGAAGCATCAGCCCTTAGATATCTGATGGAACACAGTTCTACTCTGATACAAATGCATCACCACAGGTCGGGGTCCTCAGGAGTCAGGGTCAGCTCGACAGTAACTGGTTTATAACCTGAGTGTCCTACAAGAAACACACAAGGACTTCAGTCTTCAACACAGGTTACATCTCAGCATCAAGAAATGAAAGATCCACACCACTGGGCCAAAGGCAACTTCGTGACACACAGAGGGTCGGTGATTTCATCTTACTTAGATTTACAATCAACACATTTGGTACCAGCAGTCATGAGATCAAAAGATGTTTAGCTTTAAGAAAGTCTACAGTTAGGGATCTCCCCAAAGTCTTGAAGAGCAATGATACCAGTTTAAAGACCAAAGTGTGCTTGATCCAAGCCATAGTATTTCCAACAATCTGCTATGCATCTGAGAGCTGGACAGTGAATAAGGATGACAGAAGAAGAATTGACACCTTTGAGTTGTGGTGTTGGAGAAGAGTGCCGAATACTCCACAAAAGAACAAAGAGACATGTCTTGGAGAGGGCGCAGCCGGAGTGCTCCCTGGGGGCATGGATGGTGCCTTCCTCTCACACACCTGGAGTATGTTGCTAGGAGAGGCTATTCCTTGGAGAAGGACATTATTCTTGGAAAGGTAGAAGATCAGTGAAGGAGGGGACAACCCTCAACCAGGTGAACAGACAAGGTGACTGTACCAGTTGATTCAAGTGTGTTGGAAACGGTGAGGCTGGCGCAGGATAGGACAGGGTTTGGATCTGTTGTTCTTAGGGTCACTATGAGTCATCCTCGACATCGCAACAACAATTATCTGCACCAGACCAACCAGTTGGGGTCAATGCAGACTCCTGGAGGTTCCACACACTATGGAATAGAACCACTCTAGAGTTTTACTGTTTCCAGAAGAAGTTCATGAAGCTTTACTCCTGTGAGATACTCTGTGGGTTTGAACCATGAACCTTTAGATTAACAGCTGATGGCAAAACTTTCCCATCACCTAAAAATTACTCCAGCCAGCTTCAAGGTGCACCAGTATTCACGGAGCCCGGTCCCACCAAGCAGGAGCGTGTGGACTCTACTTTCTCCCCTAGAAAATGGGGTGAGGAGGTGAGCATCCTGTGGCCAGAGCCCCAGTGGTCACCTTCTCCCTCCAAACAAGTGTCCATGTGGACAGATGTGTCAGGGGTGCGAGCAAATGAAGACTAATTTGATGACTGAGATCCACAGACTGGAAGCACAGTGAGGCTGCCTGTGTCCTTTAAAGAGACCATGTAGGCCTTGAGATGGGGCAGCTTGGTTTTTCTGTACCAGCCCCACCTGCTTGGTGTCCAGGAAGTCCTCCCAGCCCTGCTCTGCCTGCAGACTCCCAACCACATGAGCTCCCACTGCCGGTGTGTGTGGGGGGGGGAGGGGAGGGAGAGGGCTAATGGGACAGTCACAAGGACACACTGTCCACATAGGCCCCTGGGAGACTCCAGGTTTCTACCAGGATAATGAACAGAAGTGCTCACTTCCTGGCCCAGGCTGGTCTGCTCCCTGACCCCAGCCACGATTCACGGTTGACCGCTCTTCCAGCACTGTCCCCACTCCTTGGGGAATTCTCCTGGGCTGTGTTTGCTCCCTCAAGATGTTGTTCACAAAACCCCGGCTGTATTTGTAACACAAAGCAAAGTGAGCAATTATTCATGATTTTAAAATGGTATGCTAATTACGGGAGTGTGGGAAAATCCATGGAAATGGGAAGAAAAACAACCCGTCTGTAATCCTGTCACTGAAGGACCAAGCTTCCAACAGGCACTGGTCATTTTCCCCTCTCTCTCTCTCTCTCTCTCTCTCTCTCTCTCTCTCTCTCTCTCTCTCTCTCTCTGTAAAATTGACAGCCTGCGGACCCTTGGGGATGTTCTGCTCTGTCTTATAGGGTCACCTGAGATGGAATTTACTTGAGGGCGGGAGGTTTGGCTTGGTTATAACGAGGGTCACACGGTGTATAAGCTCTCCATCTCTTTCCCTTCCTTTTTTTTTGTGCAGGGGATTAGTTGTACTTGTGATCTTATCAGATTTTTCATTTCTTTTTTCCCCAGAGACCTTTGGTGCCCTTTTATCTTGATGATGATGATGATGGTGAGCCTTCGAGTCGAGCATGATCCACAGCGACCCTAAGAGCAACCGATCTGGACACTGTCCTATCCTGTGCCACCCTCACACCCTCTGACACAAAAGTCCATCAATGCAGTCACCAAGACAGCCCTCTGGTGGCCTAGAGGTAAGGAATCGCACTGTCAACCTAAAGATGTGAGGTTCGAATCCAGCAGCTGCACAGAGGGAGAAGGACGGGCAATCGCCTCCCATGGGATTTACAGCCTCTGAAAACCCACTGGAGAATCAGCTGAGTCAAATCCTACTTGGCATCATATAACAACAACAACAATATGTTGTAAGTTCTTTGAAAGCATTTTGTTTCTTGTGCATTATTTAGAGGTCTGCAATATATTTCCTGGTGTTGGAATTTTACACACACACACACACACACACACACACACACAGCATTACAATTTATTTTTATCCACAGAGCCTCTCTAGGATGAGGTAGAACTGTCTCTTGGGTTTTCAGAGACGTAATGTGCATAGATAGAGTAGAATACCTCCTCTCTCTCCCTCGCAGCAGGGCCGGTTCAAACTTCTATGAGTGGTCAAAGGCTTAACCACTGCACCACTAGGGCTCACAATTACACAACCATCTGCTTCTTCTGGGCCCTGAGCTTGTTGTCAATGGTGAGCTAATACTATTATTAATTGAGTTAACAACGTGGTTGCATGTGTCCTGTCCTGTTGGTGCTTCCATGATTGTGTAGATTTCCCCCGCACAGGCTAAGACGTGGAATCGAAGAGTCAGAGACCGTGACTGACTCGTAAGTGCCCAGAGACTGAAGAACAGAACCAGTTAGTGGTCCCCCAGTTAAGAAGAGAACCAGTTAGTGGACCCCCATTTAAGAAGAGAACCAGTTAGTGGTCCCCCAGTTAAGAACAGAACCAGTTAGTGGTCCCCCAGTTAAGAACAGAACCAGTTAGTGGTCCCCCA
>NW_006399752.1:42147342-42175484 GCF_000299155.1 Elephantulus edwardii
AGAACCAGTTAGTGGTCCCCCAGTTAAGAACAGAACCAGTTAGTGGTCCCCCAGTTAAGAACAGAACCAGTTAGTGGTCCCCCAACCTCCACGACTTTTCCATTTGAGCCTGTGCTTGAATGCCAGGAGGCTTAACTACCAACTTCCACCCCGAGTTTGTGTCCCTGTTGTTTGTTGTTGTGGTGGTTGTCAGGCATCTCTGAGTTCGTTCTGACGCAGCAGCCACTCACACGACACAAGGAAACATCGCCCCATCCTGGTCCAGCCTCATACCCACTGTTCTGCCCAAGGTCATTGTCGACAGTCACTCTGTCAGTCCATCTCACTGCGTCCATCGATCTAGTCCAGCTCAGAGAAGGCCTTCCTCTTTTTTGCTTTCTTCAGGAACTGGTCCCTCCTGACCACAAAGTATGTGAGATGGAGTCTCCCCATCTTCCCTTTGAAGGAGCACTCTCACTGCGTTTCTCCCCAGACAGATTTGTTTATTCTTTTGGCAGTTCATGATTATGTAACATTCTCTGCCGACACCGTAATTCAAGCATCAGTGCTACTTTTATTTTGTTTTGTTTATTCTTTCAACTGCATATTTGTATACATCCAAAAGCTAGACAAGTAAGCGAGAATCATTTCCCCACACAGCTTTTGATGCAGCCCATGCAGGTCATCTGTCCTGTGGCCAAATGACGGCCCTTCCCCATCTGTGTCCCTTTCTCCCTGACCATCTGAGACTATGACACCACTCGGTCACCAGGGGAATGTGGGCTGAGTGATCTACACAGCTTCTGTCTTAGCTTACTTTCTATGGACCTTTCCCTCCCAGAAACAGAGCCCAGGCACTGGCTGAGGGTGGGGAAGCAAGAAGAAGGTAGGAACCTGGGTCCTAAGAGCGGGGGCTGCTGGGCTGTCATGGTGTCCTTTTGCTACAACATCTCAAACCTTCTCCCCAGTGATTTTTGTTGCTAGGTGGCATCGTGAACAGCATAACTCCTAGTGTGGTCCTGTCCTGTGCCGTCCTCATCATCTCTGATACACTTGAGCCCGTTGCTGCGGTCACTGTGTCAGTCCATCTTGTTGGGGGCCTGCCTTTTTTTCTCTGATCTTTCACCTTTCCAAGCATGATGTCCATTTTGAGGGAATAGCCTCTCCTAAAAATAGGCTCAAAATATGTAAGATAAAGCTTCACCATCTTTGCCTTCAAGGAGCATTCTCTAGAACATAACCGTTTCTTCTGTCTGTCAATGCAATATTCAGGACTCTTCTCTAACACCAGAACTCAGTGGCATCGATTCCTCTTCTGTCATCATTATTCATTGTCCAGCTCTCAGATATATGGCAAGTAATTGAAAAGACCATGGCCTGAATCAGGTGCACCTTAGCCCCCAAACTAACATCATTGCTCCTTAGTACTTTGGAGAGGTCTCTGACAGCAGACTTTCTAAAGCAATACATCTTATTGTTTCTTGACTGCTGGAACCAAGGGGGTTTATAGTGGTTACAAGTCACTAGTGACACCACAGAAGAAAGGCCTGGCAATCAGCTACAATAGCAATCACAGCTAAGAAAAACCCTGTGGACAGTTCTGTTCTGTAACACATGAGGTCACAAGGTATTGAGGTGAACTTGACGGCAACGTGCTCTTAACAGTGATTGCTGTTGCAGTCGATTGCCAGGCCTTTCTTCCGTGGTGCCACTGGTGACTTGGAATCACCAGCATAAGGTCTGTAGTCAAGTACAGCCAATTGAGCCAGCCAGGTGCATAGAGTCTGCACCAAACAAAACCCAACACACTACCACTAAATCGATTCTAGCAATCGGCTTCCAAGGTCGTGCATCTTTTTTTTTTAATTTTTTAATTTTTTTTTAATTGGGAAAAACATATTGGGGGTACAAGGAGGTGAGGGTTGGGGGCAGAAGGGTGAGGATGGGCCAGGATGCAGTTGCAGAGCTGCACAGTTTGGTCGGTGGGGGGAGCAGGTGAAGGAAATGATGAGGGTCCAGTGGGGACCAGATGCTACAGAGGAATGACAAGCATTTTCCAATAGTAATTAAACCAACTGTCTTATTAATTTGGGAATTGGATGCCGACTCTCTGGCTTCTTCATGCTGAACAGGGGCGTAGATGTAAAGGGGGGAAGGGAGGACGCTTTATCACCTTACTGGTGGTCAAGGTCGTGCATCTTAACAAGTGAGGCCCGTTGCATCGCTGTTCTTAAGAACAGCTAGCAGGTTTGAACTGCTGATCTTTTACTAAGCAAGCCAACGCTTAACTGAATATGCCACCGGTATGGCCTAGGGACAAGAAGCTGCGCTGTGATCCCAAAGAAACGTGGTTCGAGGCTAACAGCTCCTCCGCGGGAGAAGGATGGGCAATCTCCTCCCATGCAATTAACTGCCTCTAAAAACCCACCGGAGGGTCAGCTATGGGTCGGTTCCAACTCTATAGCCCACAACAGCAACATTCTTAAGGGAACGCACACCCTCCAGTCAAAAGAACCTGACAATAGTGTCCACGGGGACTTTGCAGTGGTAGAAGCTTCGCGATACGTCAGGGGCATAGAGTGTCACGTGCCCGCCATGAGAGGAAGAGGGGCCACCCATCTCTGCCCATGCAGACGGCCAGCTGCCTGATAGAGGGTCATTGTGGGTCACAATGGACTTGTCTGCAGGGGTCAGTTTGGTCCACAGAGGATGAAGACATTGAGATTCATCTGTTCATGCAGCTGTTAAAATAGTGAGAAAATTGTATTTTTTTAAAAAAAAACAACCAAACACCCAAAAAGTAAGTTTCAAAATAGTGTACTTGCCACCGCTGTGCTCTCTGGGCTGGAGTGACACTGTGCCTGGGACGGTGGACGTGAGCACAGTGGGGACGTGAGGGTGGAGCACAACTGAGCTAGAGTTCAGTGGGTTGTCTCTATGAGTTGGGTCAGCAGCACCTAACGACAACAGTCCGCCGGCTCGAGGTCTTTGTCTTTCACCGACCCTCCACCTTTCCAAGCATGAGGTTCCTCTCCAAGGAACAACCTCCACCAGGTGGACTGACACAGGGACTGCTGCAGTGAGTGTGTCAGAGATTGTGAGAATGGCACAGGACAGGACAGGGTTCACATCTGCTGTTCATGTCATCCTTGACTCGATGGCACCTAAGAACCAACAGTTTGTTATCTGAAGCACTGGGAGTGCAAGAGACATAACAGAATTTTTTGAAAGGGTCCACCCGAAATCTAACTTCAGCAGGTCCCTGTTGGACTCTGGGTGGACAGAACAAATGAGAGCAGGGAGGAGAAAATTTTCAACAGTTTATTTTTTTCATTTATTTTAATGTTAGATACATGAATGTACATATTCAGAAAGATTTTCTTTTTCTTGGATCCATAATCAACACGCTTACAGGCAGCAGTCAGGAAATCAAATGACTCTTCACCCTGGACAAATCTACCACACCGGCCTTCTTGAAAAGGCTAAATAGCAAAGATCTCATTTAGAGGCCAGAGGTGCATCTAATCCAAGTCCTGGCGCTTTCAACTGCCTCATAGGCATGTGAAAGTTGGACAATGAATAAGATTCAGAAGAACTGATGTTGTTGCTTCAATAGACCATGAACTACCAGCAGGACGAGCAAACGTGTCTTAGGAAAAGTTCAACCGTTACGCTCCTTGGAGGAGAAGATGGGGTGACTTCACCTCACCTGTTTGGGACATGGTGGCCGGAGGGGCCAGTCCTGGGAGAAGGAAGGACATCGTTCCTGGAAAAGCCGAGGGTCAGAGAAAGGGGGTGGGACTGTCCTTGAGGTGAGTGGACTTGGTTGTTGCAACACTGGACTCAGGCCCAGCATCGATCGTGAGGACGGCACAGGGCTGGGCAGGGTCTGGTTCCATTGTACGCGGGATTGATATGAACTGGAACTGATTCTACAACCCTTAACCAGATCATTCAAAACAGAAATAGAGAGGGGCACGTTTTACATTTTAACTAATTCACTTTCCCACTTAACAACTCCGGAGACAATTAAGCCTTCCCTGGCCTGTGAACAGCACGAGGTGACGGATATTGGACCTGAGCTGAGCGGTGACCTCCGAGGCCGAGGCGGGCTGTCCTGGTGCTCTCGGTCACACCCGCCCAGCGCCCAGTCCCATCCATCCTGCTGCACCCAGGCAGGGCCCTGCCCTCCAGCCACTGCTCCAGCCTAGCAAACAGCTCACCCCGCCTGCTAACTGAGCATCCTAATTACAAGATAAATACTAATTGCCCGGGACTACACTGTGCCACAGACACAGACATTAACCAAAGTCACGCCTTACGAGGCGCAGCGTTAATTATCTGTGCCCGCTCCAGGATTTAATTATGTCTTACCAGGAAAAAAGCAACCCACGTAGGATGAACAATGAAGCCGAGTTTACAAAGGCACTCCCTTCTCCTGGGCGGCCTGCTCCAAGCGCCCTCCTGTGCCCCTGGGATTTTTCTCAGTGAAAGGGAGACATGGGAAACTGTGGTGGTTGGGGCAGGGGCCTAGCAGGTTAGGGACAGAAAGAAACGAATGAAAGTGTGCTGGAGAGGGAGGCCTGAGCCACACACAGAGGTCAGATAGGGACCACCTGAATGTGGCGGTAAGCGACAGTGAGATACGTGCCCTTGGCTCCACTTGAAGTGGGCACCACTGAGCACTTTCTACAAACTAGAACCATTTCGAGCCCCAGCTGTGACAGACCATTCAGCAAGTTAACACCTTTGCATCTGAGAGCCTCCACAGGGGCGGCTGTTGGCTTAATCCACACAGAGCTTTGTTTCTATCCCAAAGACTAAGGTGCAGCTGATCCAAGCCATGGTCTTTTCAATTGCTTCCTATGCACGTGAAAGCTGGACAATGACAAAGGCTGACAGAAGAATCCGTGCCTTTGAAGTGTAGTGCTGGAGAAGAGTATTAAATATCCCATGGACCGCCAGAAGGACTAACTTGTCTTGAAGACAGTGCAAGCAGAGTTCTCCTTAGAGATGAGGAGAGTGGAACTTAATCTCATTTACGTTGGACGTGCTGTCAGAAGGAGCCAGTCCTCAGAAAAAGGCACCATTCCAGGATATGTGGAGGGTGACTGTCAGAGAGGAAGGTCCTCCACGAGATAGAGGGGCACCGAGACTTCCACCCCAGGCTTGAGCATGACGGAGGTCACGCAGACGGCACAGAACCGGACAAGGTGGAGATCTGTTCATCACAGGGCCGCTATGAGTGGTAGTTGACTCAATGGTACCCATCAATGACAGGTGAGAACTCGGCCGTTAAGACAGTTGACTGGCAATGGGAAGCCACCAGTGGGTCCTCAGGAGAAAGATCAGGTGGTCTCGTCCCAGGAAGATCTCAGCCTTGGGCACTTCTACTCTGTCCTACAGGGTCTCTGGGCACCAGGATCTCTCGATGGCAATGGGATTTTTTTTTTTTAGGTTAATGCAAGAGAAAACAGAAAACCTTTGTTTACAATGATCTTAAAAGAGGCTTGCTCGGCAGTGACGGTGATTGTGATGAAGAAACCAATGCATTTGGGGTTGGCACAATCTTTTCAAAGTGAATGCAGACTAACATTACATTAAAGGGAGCCCTGAAAACAACTATGAGATATCATCTCACTCCAGTAAGAACAGCAACATTCAACAGAGCAGCAAACAACAAATGCTGATGGGGTTTTGGAGAAACTGGAACCCTTATTTACTGTTGGCAGGAGTGTAAATACTCTTGGTAACAGCAGCCAGGAAATCAGGAGATGAATTGCATTGGGAAAGTCAGCTGTGAGGGACCTCTCAAGAGTACTGAAGAGCAATGACATCAGGCTGGAGACTAAGGTGCACCTGATCCAGGCTATAGTCTTTGCAATTACATGCTATGCATCAGAGAGTTGGACGGTGAATAGGGATGCTAGAAAGAGAACTGATACCTTTGAACTGTGGTGCTGGAGAAGAGTGTTGAATATACCATGGACTGCTAGGAGAACAAACAGGTTTGTCCTGTAGAGGGTGAAGCCGGAATGTTCCTTGGAGTCAAGGTGTCTGAAGCTTCATCTGACACACTTAGGGCATGTTACAAGGAGGGACTGGTCCTTGGAGAAGGACGTCGTGTTTGGGAGAGTGGAGGGACAGTGCAGGACAGGAAGACCCTCGATGAGATGGATCGATTCTGTGAGTGCAGTGGTGGGAATGAGTGTGTTTGAGACAGCGAGGTTGGCACAGGATAGAACAGCATTTAGGGCTCTTGTACATAGGGTCGCTATGAGTCACAAGCGACTCGATGGCACAAAACAACAACAAGGAGTATAAAATGATGCAACCACTGTGGAAGGCAGTATGGCGCTTTCTCCAAAAATTGGAAATTAGAAATACCATTTGACCCAGCAAGTCCACTACTGGGAATATACCCTAAAGAAGCCAGAACTACCACCCAAGCAGATATATGCACACCCATGTTTATCGCAACTTTGCTCACAATAGCAAGGAGTTGGAAACAACCTAAGTGCCCATCAACAAATGAATGGATAGAGGAGCTGTGGTATATTCACACAATGGAATACTATGCTGCATTGAAAAACAAGGACCTCATGCAATATTATACAAAATGGGTGACCCTGGAGGCCATTATGCTGAGGGTAATATCTTAGTCACCAAAAGACAAATACTGCATAGTGCCACTGTTGTAAAACGACTGACAATGGAGGTTGGGGGAAAACTGAGGGAAAAAAGGGGATAAACAATGTACATGGCATTGAAACAGACAAGAGAGAACTGTCTAAAAGGAATATATGGTTAGGTTTTATTGGTGTGACGTAAGTCCAGAATAAGAGCTGCATAGTAAAGTGGACTGGAGACACTGCAACCACAGAGGCATCCGTTTAAATCCACTAGATGCTCTGCTGGAGGGGGGAGGGGGGCAATCTCCTCCTGTACCAGTCAGATCCAATTTTATGGTACACACACAGAAAATAATAAAATAAAAAAATTTTTAAAGTGGACTGAAGGGGACAATATAACAATGAAAGAATTCTTTTTTTCCAAAGAGAAAAGTGAACTGGGGGGTGGGGAGCAGAGGGAGGAAAATGTGCAACAATGAATGAATAGAAATCCAAGTTCTCTATGAACTTTCATTAAACTCTTAATTTTTTTTTATTATTTGGGTGTGTGTGTATACCATCAAATCAGATTTGACTGGTGTAGAAGGAGATTTTTCCTCCTTCTCCAGCAAAGCATCTGGTGGATTTGAACCGCTCACTTCTGGGATTGCAGTGCAGCTTCTTGCCACTAGGCCACCAGAGCTCGCCAAAATATCAATTTTTATTTTTTTTAAAGAGGGCGCCCCGGTGGCCTAGTGGTGGAAAGAATCTGCTCTGCAATATCAAAGGCACACAGTTCAAATCTGCCAGCTATTCCAAGGGAGAAGGAGGCGCAATCTCCTCCCTCCCGTGTGATTATCACCACTGAAAACCCGTTAAGGGTCAGTTATGGGTCAGATCCAACTCTATGGCACACAACAACAACAAAGTGCAGGTAGGAGTTGTCTATAAATTGGATGTTTGTAACCCAGGGACGACCTGTAGCCTTTTCTAACAAGATAAAATAGATTGACATTGCTAGGGAGCAGTTTCTGGCTTCTGAAAGTGAAGAGGACTCGAAGCACTTATTGGAAACGATCAAAGACTATATAGACCTCAGGACAGATTATACCTGAACAGCAAAATCAAAACCAAACCTCAACTCGAAATTCTCAGAATTGAGTGTCATGGTTAGTGGAGAAGCTGGACTGTGAAGAATTTCCTTTTACTCTGATCCACAGGGGGGTGGGGTGGTCAAGAAATCAAAAGCTACATTGGGTTGTACAATTTGATGGGTGTAGGGGTGAGGGAAATGGAAAGAATTTGCCCAAATTTGTATTAGAATTTTGTAAATAAACTAATGAAAAGAAAAGAAGAGTATATAACAAAACCCACAAATTTTTCTTAAAAAGTAAAGAAATCAAAAGATAAATGGTCCAGCCAGAGCCGCGGCTGCCAGCGACATGTTCAAGGTAATTCAGAGATCTGTGGGCCCGGCCAGCCTAAGTCTGCTCACCTGGAGAGTCTATGCTTCATCAAAGAAGGGCACGCCTGAAGAAGATTCCGTCAAGGTTGATGAGCTTTCACTCTATTCAGTTCCAGAAGCTCAATCTAAATATGTAGAAGAGCCAAGGACTCGACTTGAAGAAAACATTTCACAGCTACGACAGTTTTGCAGTCCATATATAACATGGTGTCAGGAAAAGTACTTCTATGCTAAGCCCAAGATGCAAAATGTTGTTCAATGGGGGGTAGACAATTACGGATATCTTCAAAATGCACCTCCTGGATTTTTCCCAAGACTTGGTGTTATTGGTTTTGCTGGTCTTGTTGGACTCATTTTTGCTAGAGGTTCAAAAATAAAGAAGTTGGTATATCCACCTGGTTTCATGGGATTAGCTGCCTCTATCTATTATCCACAACAAGCCATCAGCATGGCCCAGGTCAGCGGAGAAGCATTATATGACTGGGGTTTACAAGGATACATAGTCCTGGAGGATTTGTGGAAGAACTTTTAAAAGCCAGGGAATGTGAAGAATCCACCTGGAAATAAGTAAACTTTGCCTTGCTCTGACCATTTTAAAATCAGTTAAAAACACTGGAAACTCCATACAAAAATCAGTATTTCTACAGAAAAATGGCAGAAAAGTCAGTATTAAATGTGGTAAATTGGCTTTCTTCTTCAGGAAAAACTTTAGTACACATTCTTTGTCTTGGATGATAACCACATTTAAAAATGGACTAATCTGGAATCTTTTCACCTAGAGATAATGTACAAGCCTTAGAACTCCTTGTTCTGGTGTTGCTACTTATGTACATAATTAAAATTCAAAATTCTAAAAAAAAAAAAAAAAGATAAATGGCACTGGGCAAATCTGCCACAAAGGCCGTCTTCACAGGGCTGAAGAATAAGAAAATCACAGTAAAGCAGAAGATGTATCAGTGAGCCCAGGGGTCATAGTCTACAGCTTGTTGCCCTGCTGACCTGGAGACTTGGGTGCTCTTGACCCAAACCAGGGCATCTTCCATTGCTTCACATGCATATGAAAGATGGATGATGAAGAAGGAAGACTGAAGAAGAAAAGATGTCTTTGAAGTGCGGGGTTGCTGAAGAGGACTGAGGACACCAAGACGGACTGGCAAAGGTCACACAAGTAGGGGTCAGAAGAAGTGGGGTCAGAATGTTTCTTAGAGACGAGGCTGGACAGACTGTCTCCCACATGCTTTTTCACAAGGGATCAGTCCCTGAAAGAGGACGTCATGCTTGCAAATTAGAAGGTCATTGAAGGAGAGGGTTCAGGAGGCGGAGGGACCCTGTTGCTGTGACAACGGACATAAGCAGACATTGTGAGGATGGTGCACGATGGGCAGTTTCATTCTGTCATCCACGGGGTCACTCTCAGCTGGAGCCTCGTCAAGGACTCCTGCCAGTGGTGACACTACTGACAAAGTTCACCTCAAGTCGTCCACCTGCACCGAGTGAACACGCTTCCCTACGTGCGGCGAAGACGGCACACAGCAACTTGGACACGATAATACTGATTCTCTTGGAATCCAGATTTCTAAGTTCACAGAATTGGGGTGACCCGCCCAGTCCATCTGCCGTCAGGTGTACTTTTTTGAGCCTTAAAAGAACTGGTTCCCAGGAGTCCTCTTCGGGTCAAACTAGCCTGGAAGGAAGCACCTTTTGCCTCGGCATTGAGTTCTTTAGGACAACCATGAATGTGTAGACCCAAGAACCTGGAACTCAGGAGTCCAGAACGAAGGCTGCACAGTGGAGTGGACTTGGGGGGAGGGACTGCATAACAATGAAAGAGTTTTTCTTTTACTTTTCAAAGAGAAGAATGAACTGGAAGGGAGGGGTGCAGGGAGAAAAGTGCAAAAATGAATGAATGGAAATCCAAAATCTCTGTAAACTTTCATTAAAATTTTTTAAAAGGGGGACAAATTTAAAAACTTATATCAGACTTGCAAATCAGGTTTAAAATAATAAAAACAAACAAACAAACAAACAAACCAAAAGCCTGGAACTCAGGAGTCACTTTCTAAAACATAGTGAATGGGAATGATTATATGAAACGCAGTGTGAAAGAATGATAAGTGTAAAATAGAATACATGTGAATTTTGTATACAAATCAGTATAAAATAGTTTTTTTAAAGAAACAAGAGTCTGACTCAAATCTCTCATCCTGTTGAATCAGAACCAACTCCGAACTGACCTTCCCAAAGGTTTTCAGAGGCTGTTAAGCTGACAGCAGGAGATGGCCTATCTTCCTGCAGGACGTCAAGTGGGTTAGAAGCACCGGAGAGGCACCACTCCTTGCTGTTACCTAGGCTGTCAGAGTGCCCTCCAGTAGCCTGGTTTAGGATGCATGGCAGGGCCTTGGCGACTGTCACTGTGTCCTGCCCTGTATTTTGACACTCCCCCAGAGAAGTTAATGCAACAGTGACTGTTACCATCCATTTTCACTGTCTCTTCTTCAGAGCACCTTCCAGACATGTTCAGGTGATGCAGCCTGATCTGAAATGTATCTATTCACCATAAATACACTCTGATACACTAAAGTTTGGTGTTTCTCTAGCAGTGTAGGCTTTTGACAGCTTTGAGGCCAGATTTAGCTACAGAAGCCCACGTTTCCCACCTGTTTCAGCTGAAAAACACTCCCCAAATGCTAGAGCCGGATACAGGGACCCTGAATGGCATCTCTGGTCCATGTTCCCAGAGGCTGGTAGCCTAGACTAGGAATGGTGAGCCTCGTTCCTGAGCTTGAAATGGGATACGTCAGCCAGTGTTGTGCTTCGTGGTGTTGGGAGTGGGCAGGTGCTGGGTCCCGTCCACCAGCACAGGGGCAGGGCGTCAACCAAGCCCAGTATATTGAATTGAATCTATTCTGACTCCACTTGGCCCCACCGCCTTCAGGTCTATTCTGACTCTAACATGAAGGGTTAGTGTAAGACAATCGCGGGCATTCCTTTCTGCTCTGAAATCCCACCATCTGTCAAAATGTAGTCATTTTATGGTGCAACCAGTGTGGAAGGTGGTGTGGCGCTTTCTCAAAAAGTTGCAAACAGAAATACCATTTGACCCAGCAATTCCACTACTGGAAATATACCCCAAAGAGACCATAACTGACACCCAAGCACATATATGCACACCCATGTTTATCGTGGCTCTGTTCACAATAGCAAGGAGTTGAAAACAACCCAGTCCCCGTCAACAAATGAATGGATAGAGAAGCTGTGGTATATTCACACAATGGAATACTACACTGCATTGAAAAACAAGGAACTCATGCAATATTATTCAAAATGCAAGACCCTGGGGACATTATGCTGAGTGAAGTATCTCAGTCACAAAAGGACAAATACTGCATGGTGCCACTGTTGTAAAACAGGACTAACCTTGGGGTTGAGGAGAGACTGAGAAAGATGGGTTCAATAATGAATACTGCATTGAAACAGATGAGGGAGAAAACTGTTTAAAAGGGATATGTGATTAGGTATTTTTGTCATGACAGGAGTCCAGAGTGAAAGCTGCATGGTGGAGTGGACCTGGGGAAGGGTTTGTAAAACAATGAAAGAATTTTTTCTTTTACTTTTCCAAGAGGGTAGTGTACTATGGGGGGAGGGTTGGAAGGGGAGAAAAGTGCAACAATGAATGAATGAAAATCTAAAGTCTCTGTAAATTTTTACTGAAATTAATAATTAAGTTTAAAAAAATTTAAAAAAGAAAGGAAAAAAGGAATTTCTTTTCTTTTATACATACAAAGTTCATAAAACTCATATCCATTGTTTTTCACACTGGATCTTTCCCTCTTTACCCATCCCTCCCTCCACCCATCAAACTGTGCGACCCTATGATTACTGGAGAGCATTATGCTAAGTGAACTAACTCAGTCTTATAAGGACAAATACTGTATTAATTATTGTAGAATGAGTACAAGATCCAAGGTGGAATGGGGGGGGATGCTTATCACAGAAATTACTTTTTTCACTATGTAAACAACCCCAAAAGTGCTTGTGGAGGGTTGCGATGGGGGTGTGACCACCTGCAGCTGCCTGGACCCCTTTCTCCTTTGTGGTCATCTTCACCTTTCCAGGATGGCATTGCTCCCCTGCAGCCCTGAGCCCTGAGGAGAGAGGCCACAGCTGGTGCTGGCCGGAGACGTGGTCTTCCTTCACTGGTGGGACTCCGCGAGGCTGTCCACTTCCGGAGGGACCCGTGATTGTGAGAGACTCTGTCCATTCAGTTCTCCTCTCTTTAGACATACCACATACTATGGATCTAATATTAAAAGTAGCTACTTTACTTTTATTTCAAAAGGTCAAGTACAGACATTTTCATGTTTATTATCTGAATATGTTTTCTAAAATTAGGGCATTAGAAAAGGAAGATCCAGCAATAAGGAACTAGGCGAATACTTTGGCCTTTTAATCTGTAGATAATAGATTGCTTTAAAAAATATGATCATGTATTAATTCAAAAGAACAACACAGTCTTTGATTGCTCTACAATTTCATAAACAGTTTGCAGAATGAGGGACTATTCTCTCACGCAAGAGGAAGCAACTTCTAGAGAACGGAGTTCTCAGATCATGAATAAGTTCTGCATAAATGATACAGGTTTCCATGGTGATAAAGGGCATAATGGCTACTGAGTAAACATTAAAAAGGTAACTTCAGGTGAAAATCCATTCAGAAGTTTAAAATCAAGTAGTCTGAATCTGTGGAAAGGAAGCCATTTCAAGTCTAGTTTCTAGATCAGAGAAGTTCTAGATGAGCCTTGAGCATCTCAGAAGGCCAGGAAAAAAAGATGTACATGGGTCTACTGGGACAGGCCAACAGGACACTGGTGCAGAGGACACCCTGCTGGCAGATCTGGGACAATTCCAACATCCACAGGACTTGTGATGGCAAAGGAGCTTAACAGATTGACTTAAAACCAAGAAAAGAAGCATGAACACAGTGTAAGATGAAGGGGGGAGAGAAAGGACTGGCCTACTGACAACTGTGGAGGGAATGATGGTAGAACTCAAAGGGACTTCTCTGCCAGCCAGAAGGCATGAGGTTTGAACTACCTGCTGCTCTGTAGGAGAGAGATGGGAGACCACCTCTCTCATCCAATGAAAGGGGAATTTCTCAAGGGCGTCACCTAGAACATCTCTTTCTTACATGAGATAAAAGGAGAGAAAATCGACCTAAGAGGGAGGATGTCAGTACCATCAAGAAAGAACTGCCTGGAGTGGAGTCCATCCTTTCGGACTCAGGCCCCTGTACCAGGAAGCTCCTGGACACCAAGACACACGGACATCTCAAGGAATGCTAGGCCTACGGACACTAAAGGAAATGAGGACCTTCCTCCAGAACTGACACACAGAGAGGGGGCCTTCCTCTGGTGCCGTCAATTTAGACTTGCAGCCTCCTAGGAGGGAGCTGATGGTGGTGTAGTCCACCGGGAGTTGTTCTGCCAACCTAAAGGCAGTGCCTTTCTGGAAGTTCGAATCTACCAGAGGCCCTTGGGAGAAAGATAGGCCATCCCTCCTGTGTGATTTACAGCCTCTGAAAATGCACGAGAGCATCAGCTATGAGCTGGTTCTCACTCCACAGCAGTGAGTGAGCGAGTGAGTGTGAGGTGAGTGTGAGCATCCTAACTGACAAGAGGATACGTTTCTGCTTGTTAAAGCCCTCCCCTTGTGGTGCCTCGGTTACAGCTGCACTAGGTGACAGGAGGTGTATGGAGCAGGGCTGAAGTGCGAGGAGTTTTTGCTCTGTATACTGCATTGATTGATTGTTGTTGTTTAATGCCATCGAGTTGTAGACGACTCATAGCGAACCTATGAACGAACAGCCTGAGCACTGTTCATACATAGAGTTTCCGGAGGCAAGCCATTTCCGAAGTGGATGCCACTCCTGCTTCCAGGCTTGATTTAGTCGGGAAGCTTCAGCCAACACTGTCCACCATGGGTGCCCATTACCACGATTGGCACATCACTGTCACAGTCTTCAGCATCACAGTAACCACAAGTTACCTCTGTACAGCAACGCACAGACCAGTGCTATACCACCTAGAAGAATGTTTGACAGGAAGACAATTTGAACCTGGCCGAGGGCCACAGATGACAATCACCCACCTTCGGCTTGGTAGCACAGCTTCCTTCCACTACGCCAACGTAGCTCTCTCTTGGTCGTCATCATTGTTATTGTTGTTTAATGCTGTCGAGTCGTAGACGACTCACAGCGACCCTATGAACTGCATTGATTAGAAGATTTATAATACAGGTGTCCAGGACTTTCATCCATAGGGTTGCTATGAGTCACCTGCGACTTGATGGCACTTAACAACAACAACAACACCAACAACAGAGGAAAGAAAGAGAGAGAGAGCACACGAGCAGTTGGCCTAGCAGACAGAAAGCCATGCTCCCAAGCCAAAGGTGGGTGACTCTACTCAGCGGCCCTCAGGCCTGCTTTTAACTGTTTTTGGTGAAACATTCTTCTAGGTCGTGTAACTCTGGTATGTCCACTTGCTGTAGAGAGGTAACTTGTGGTTGCTGTGAAGCCGAACACTGTGACACTGATGTGTCAAATGTGATAATGTTTACCCATGGTGGACGGTGTTGGGTGGAACTCCCAGGTTAAAACAAGCTTGGAAGCAGGAGTGGCATCCACTTCCGAAATAGCTTGCCTCCAGAAAACCTATGAACCTGGAGAAAGGACAAAAGTTATTCAGGTGTCCAGGACTCTCCTTCATAGGGTTGCTATGAGTCACTTACGACTCGATGGCACTTAACAACAACAGGCTATTTGGATATTAGATGATTTTAAAATACAATTAAAATGAAACAATTGTGCACATGTACACCTTCATCCATAAGTTGTTCACTCTCTCTCTCCTCCCTTCCACTAGACTTTCCTACATAGACGTTAAGAAACCAGCAGGAAGCAGACCAAAGCCAGCAGAAGTGTTCATTTGGGAAGCAGGTTACAGCTGAGCGATGTTTTCTTCTTTATACTTTTCTGAGTTTCCTACAATTGAAGAACATTGCTCTATTAGACAAGGGATGGGGGAATCTCACAACCGATTTTTGCACATTGTATTTGCAATACATGTTTAGATCCAATTTGGAGACTGGAAAGCAAGCCGGCCTTCGGGTCTCCCTGCTGGAGCAGGTCTTTTCCTGCCAGCACGGCTGGTGGGGGTGCTGATGGGGGTTCTGGACCTGGAGTGCAAGGAGATGTGTCAGAGGGTGGGGGGCACACAGTTGCCTCCTCTGTCTCTAAAGAGCAATGACCTTGCATCAGAAGGCACCTGGCTTTGTCCCAGGACGTGGGGTTATTTGAGAATACGGCAGGCTGGCTGACTTTCTCCAGTGACTCAGGGCTGCGAGTCAGGAAACAGAACACTGTGCCAGACAGATTGGGTAAACTGACATGTTCCCTAAGCAAATCATCCAAACTTGGAGATTTATGAAGACGATACACTAGCGGAAAGCACGCTCGATCTGATTTCTGTCACTGATTAGTGGGCCTGGCTGGGCTCTGACTCCATTTGCTGGTCTGTAAGATGAGATGCTGGGTGAGTGGAATTTGTGTTGGTGCCAATTGTTCAGAGATCACGCCTGATGTCAAGACAAACACACCGAGCTCCCCAGAGTGAGACCAGCAAGGTGTGTGTGTGTGTGTGTAGAGAGAGAGAGAGAGACAGACAGACAGACAGACAGGAGAGCAGAGAGAACGAGCGAGAGAGAGGGAGGGAGAGAGACTGTCCACAGATTTCCAAGGAGCAGCCCAGGGCAGAGAGTTCAGGGGGCCTCTTCCAGGGCTGTGCTGGATGAGAATGAGGGAATGAGGAGCTGGAGTCAGCTCTGGGCGAAATGCTGCCATGAACGGGGGCGATCTGCCCATGAGTGTCTCAGTCACTGTTCTCTCGAGGAGAGGGTGAAATGGGACACCTCTTGGTGTCGGTAAAGAAGCAATTGCTTAGAAACAGGCACCACTTCTAAAAGACCCTGTAGCCTCAGATCATGGTAGTTCCATGAATGTCACTGCTGCTCAGTGGCTGGGTTTGCAGACATAAATCATCAGGACTTTTCTTCCAAAGAAACTGTGGGGAACCTGAACCTCTGAACCTTGTAGTTAGCAGCCTTTCTTCCGAGGAGTCTCTAGGTGGATTGGAACTACCAACCTTTCAGTTAGTAGCCAAGCACTTCACTGAAAGGACTCAAAAAATCACACCACCCAATGAGCAAGAGGTGGAGATTACAGTAATCCCCCCATCCAAATAAATCACTTGCTCAGATACCACCTCCCCCACAATAACATGCATAGCTTGAAATGCCATGCTTAAGGGGGTTGTGAAGTTTGGGAGAAAAAAAGTAACATATGCATTATTTATGTTAAAATACAATAAAATTGGAATAAGTGTAGGGGCCCAAGACTAGGTTGTAGAATAAGACAGGGAGGGCTTTTGAGCTTATGGGCCAGTGAAGACCAGGGGAGTTGTGGGGTGATTCTCCCAAATTCTTTTTTTTTTAATTTTTACTTTTTATTTTTTATGTGTGTACCGTCAAATTGGATCTGACTGGTACAGGAGGCAATTGTTCCTCCTTCTTCAGCAGAGCATCTGGTGGATCTGAACTGCGCACCTCTGGGACTGCAGTATAGCTTCCTGCCACTAGGCCACCAGAGCTCGCCCCAAATTCTTCCTTATTAATATTGCATAGCATAGCATAGCATAGCATAGCATAGCATAGCATAGCATAGCATTCCATTGTATGTGTTTACAATAGTTTATCCATTCATCAGTTGTTGGGCACTATGTTGTCTATATCCCTTAGCTATTATAAATAATGCTGTAATGAACACAGATGCATCAATCTTTTTCTTGCCCGAGCTTATTTCTTTGGGATACATATACCTAGTAACGGGATTGCTTAATCACATGGTATTTCTGTTTCTGACTTTAAAAAGATGTTTCCTAACGTTTTCCACAGTGATTTCACCATTCCGTAGTTCCACCAGCAGCATGTGAGTGTTTCAATCTCTCCACATCCTGTCAGCATCTGCTGTTTCCTAGCCTATTGAACTTTGCTAGTATTGCAGACTGAAATGGTATCTCATGGTTGTTTTGATTTGCATCTCTGACAGCTAATGAGCGAGAGAGGTTCCTCAGATGCTTACTGGCCATCTGAATGACTTCTTTTGTGTAGTAGTCTATTCATGTCTCTGCCCAGTTTTCAACTGGATTGTGCTTTAGAGCTTTAATGCACAAGGGCGTCTGATTCGCAGTAAGTTGCATCACACAGTTGAAACCTAACTGGCTTTTGAGTCCTAAGAGAAGTCCAGGTGTCATGTGAAAGCCCTCCCGGGCTTTTCTTTAGCTTTCAAACCACCAAGCCAGCCATAACATTGTGAGAAATCACTCAAGGACATATCAATTAAGACTTTGAACTTGCCTAGCCTGCTTAGAACAGTAAAAGCTTTAACGCAAGGGCCATTTCCATTAACACAGGAACCACTTGACCTCCTCTCCATACTGGATAAGGAAATATCTCTGCTTATATCAATGAAAAAGTCTCCTGAGTCTGTATCTTTGGTTAAACCTCTGGGTGCCATTTCTACTAGAATGTTGCATCAATACCTGACCAGTTGTCACTTTATATCAAAGATTTTTGTCAACAATCAGTGTGACTGAACAGTTTCAGCAATTCATGAAAGGGTGAAATCTTAACTGGTTATCTGATTATTTATACTGTTGAGTTTGTAACAACCTTAGGACTTGGGCAGAAATTGCTGATTGCAAGCTCTCCCATTTCTTGCCTCTCCCCTCTCTCTTTACACAATACGCCAAACATGAAATCCTTTCCTACAGTACATACTGTGGCATTTTCCCCAAGAACTGCCCCATGTTCTTCATGGCCCACCAGTCTATCCACCTTGCTGGCCTTCCTCCCACCCTTCTCCATAACCTCACCCCACTTCATTTTTTCTCATCACACTTTTAGTGACACACAACACACTTAGTCTGTCTTTCCCTCTGAAACTAAGGAAGAGGCTTGTCCCTCGCTACTCTTAGGTCCTAGAAGTGACCAGCAAGTAAGATACTAATAATCTGATAATTTTGTCATGTTATGTTGTGTGGATTATAACAAACTATGGCTAACATTGGTAAGAGAGAGAATCCCAAAACACTTGACTGTACTCATGTAAAACCTTTACCAAGACCAACAAGCTGTTAGCAAACAGCACAAGGGAACACTGCATGGTTTAAAATTAAGAAAGGTGTGCATCAGGGCTGTATCTTTTCTCCATACCTATTCAATCTGTACACTGATCAAATTATTCAAGAAGGTGGGCTCTATGAATATGAATATAGCATCAGGATTGGAGGAGGACTCATCAATGACCTTCTGTATGGAGATGATAGAACTTTGCTTCCTGAAAGAGAGAAGGACTTGAAATATTTGCTACCAGAAGATCAAGCACAACAGTCTTCAATATGGATTACATCTTGGCATCAAGAAAACAATCACTATTTGGAATATACCCTAAGAATATGAGAACTGAGACACAAGCTGAGATTTGTACACCAATGTTCATAGCAGCGTTATTCACCATCACAAGAACATGGAAACAGCTCCAATGTCCAACCACAAACACATGGATTGAGAAATTATGGTACATTCACACAATGGAATACTATGCAGCACACAGGAGAAATAACTTTGTAAATTATTATCTAACTTGGGAGGGACTGGAGAGCATTATGCTGAGTGAACTAACTCAGTCCCACAAGGATAAATATTGTATAAAACTGTTATTATAGAATGAGTATAAGGATTCAGGAGGGGTGGGAGAGGCTGGAAGCAGAGGGATGTGGATGTGCAGGGGGAAGAGGGGATTAATCATCTGGTTATACAATTTGATGGGGGGGGTGAGGGAAATTGAAATAATTTGTTTGAATTTGTATTAGAGTTTTGTAAATAAAGTAGGAACATTAATTAATTAAAAAGAAAGACATCATTTGAAAAAAAAAAGGAAAAAACACCCTGGACTGCTAGGCATCTTGATGGATGGTAAAAGATTGAAACTGTCAATTACTTCAGCTTACTGGATCCACAATCATTATACTTGGTTCCAGTAGTCAGGAGACGGACTGCACTGGCTAAGTCTGAAGTCAAGCACTTCTCTAAATTACTGAGATGCAATAATGTTAGTTAAAGGACTAAGGTGTGCTTGATTACGTCCAGTCTTTTCAATCATTTGCTATGCATCTGAGAGCTGGACAATGAACAAGAATGACAAGGAAAAGTGATGTCCTTGAGTGGTGGGGCTGTGGGAGAGTTCTGAATATCCCACAGATGGCCAAGAGGAAAAACAGGTATGTCTTGGAGGTTCGGCCAGGGTGCTCCCTGGAGGCAAGGATGGTGAAGCCTCCTCTCTCATGCTGTGAGCATGGTGCTAAGAGAGGCTATTCCTTGGAGAATGACACCATACTTTGAAAGGTGGAGGGTCAGCAGACCCTCAGGGAGACCCTGAGTCAGGTGGATTTACAGAGTGACCGTAGCAATAGGTTTGATCGTGTCAAGAAACTTTGAGGTTGGCACAGGGTTCAGAGCTATAGATCATAGTGCTGCTATGAGTCATACTTCACAGCACCTAACAACAATACTCAGATGGTGACAACTCCAGCAAAAAGCAAGGGAAATGAAGAGATCATAAACAGAAAGCATAGCACAGGAAAGAATCAACAAAGCAGGAAGAAGAGTGTTTGGGTAGTTTTGTTTATATAACTAACATAACTAAACGGCATATAACAACTAATAATTAGGGGAACTGTAGTGGTCTACTGCTATGGAGTTGCACTATCACTCTAAAGGCACATGGTTCAAATCCACCAGATAGGCGCTATGTAGGGGAAAGATGAGCAATCTCTTTCCACGGGATTTACAGTCTCTGAAAACCCACTGGAGTGCCAGCCACTCGATGGCATAGAACACCAACATTCTTCACGTAGGAATTGTCTAGTTCACATTTATGTGAACAACTGCACATTTATGACAATGTTGTTGCTGCTATGTGCCACTGAGTCATCCTTGACTCATACTGATCCCATGTACAATAACTCTGAACCCTGCTCTGGCCTGAGCCAGTCTCACCGACTCGGACACACTTAATGCCATTGCCGTGCTTACTCTATCATTCCATCTCATCTGGGGTTTCCCTCTCCTGCGCCGTCCCTCCACCCTTCCAAGCATGATGTCCTTCTCCAAGAACCTGTCCCTCTTGGTCATGTGCCCAAAATATGAGAGATGGAGCTTCAAAATCCTAGCCTCCAAGGAGAAACTTGGTTTCACCATCTCCAACAGTTTGTTCTCTTCGCAGTCCAAGGTATGGCCAATACTCTTCTCCAGCACCACAACTCAAAGGAATCAATTCTTCTGTCATCTTTAGTCATTGCCCAGCTCTCTGATGCATAGCAAGAAATTGCGAAGACCACCTGGATCAGGTGCATCTTAATCTCTAGACTGACATAATTGTTTCTCAGTACTCTAGAGAGGTCCCAATAGCAAACTTCCCCAATGCAATGTATCTTTTGATTTCCAGGTCACTGGTGCCAAAAATGTTCATTGTGGAGCTGAGTAAGCTGAAGCTATTAACAATCTCAATCGCTTCTCCATCCATCATGGTGCTGCCAATTAGCCCAGAGGTGAGAACCTTTGTCTTCTTGATGTTGAGCTTCAATCCATATTAAAGACCACAGTCCTTGACTTTCTGCAGTAAATGCTTCAGGTCTTCCTAAGTTTCAGCAAGCAAGGTTGTGCCATCTGAATAACGCAGGTTGTTGATGAGTCTTCCTCCAATCCTGATGCCACACTCTTGCTCATAAAGTCCAGCCTCTTGAATGATCTGTTCTGCATATAGATTGAAAAGGTGACAATAGTTAAAAAAAATCAATAAATAAAAAATATCTCTTTTCCACATTCTAATAACTTGGGTCTGGCTGTAACAAACGCTGAGGTGTGAGGCAAGCCGATGCTGGCTGTGGTGCTCATGTATCAGCTTGATTGGGCCACGATTCTCAGTGGTCTCAGAGTGATGTAATGTAAACATCCTCCAATTTCACTTGACTTAGATTTTCTCATATAGTCCATTTTCACATAATGACCTGGGTCTTTTTAGAACCTAACGATGTTGTTAAATGAGGAATACAGATGATGACAACTAGATATATTTTGCTGACTTTCTACTAAGCAGAGTCCTTCTCCAGGAAGTGTATACCACCCCCACCCCACCCCCATAACAGATCCAAAGCGTGTGCAATGAAGTCACACCATCCTCAGTTTTACAGACCATCCTGGGTACCCTTCTTCCCAGCGGGTATTTGTTCTTTGGGCAGTCCAGGGTTACATGTAATACTCTTCACAAACACTCTAATTCAAATGCATCTTCTTTTTGGTCTTCTTTATTCACGGTCCAGTTTTCACAGGTATATGAAGGTAACTCTGCATTACTGTGGAAACGGAACGCACTCCGAGCTGACCCTTTAGCGGGTCTTCAGCTGTCCATCACGCAGGACACTGTCCATCTTTTTCCTGTGGAGCCACTGAAGGATCTGAGGCATCAGAGGCAGTGCCTCTGAGTCAGCAGTGCAACGCCCCGTGGGCCACACCGGCGGCGCTCCTATGAGGTGGCTGAAGACACCGTGGCTTGGTCAGCTACATCTTTGTCCTGAACGGGACAACTGTGCTTCTTAACACTTCAGAGCCCTTCTTTCCTAATCGCACCTGTCTCCATAGGTGCGGATGGGTCGCTGATATCCGAGACTGAAGGCAAAGCCACCAGGATAGTGGGAGGCGGGAGAGCTGACGGTCCTGATAGTGAATAAAGCAGTTTATTGTGTGCACACGCAAAAACAAACAAACAAAAACAAAAACAAAACACCAACCAAACAAAAAGCAAAAAAACCCAGAACCAACCCCTCAACACTTCATAGTCAACACTTTAAATGCTTCTACATGGAGAAAGTTCTGAAGCTGTCCCAGATCTCATGTCACTTGGGTCCACAATCAATGCCAATCGTGGCAGCAACCAAGACATCAAAACTGCATTGGGCAAATTGGCTGCCGTGGAGTTCATCTTTCAATATGACTTTCCTACTCAGTGTCCGATTGTGCCATGTAGATGGGCGGGAATATGCAAATAGGGCATGCTAGCCTATCCATAAGGGGATTGGCCAGTCTTCCTCCAAGCTGAGCAATCCAGCAGCAGGAGACTTTCCCTGAAGCAGCAAGAGAATGCAGGACACCCTCTGGGACCAGACATTCCTGCTTCAGCTACCCCTATGGTGGCAGCAGCCATGGCTGAACCAGAGCCCTGCCATGAGGGGGTACGGTGGGACGGCTACAGCGGTGGAATTGGAGGAGGGAGCCTTTGTCCAAGTTTATTGGACAAATGGAAGCGGGGGGCTCTGCCAAGGACATCTGTTAAAAGTATTAAATGACAAGGATGTCCCACTGAGGACTACAGTATGGTAACACTCTAAAAAAATTCTCCAGTTTGTCAGTGGTCCAGAATACTGAAACCGAATTCCAATCGAAGGAAGATTTACGTGCAGAAAAATAAGTCCAGAAACACTTTGTCAAACAAGTCCAAATGCAAAAATGTGTCCAGTCCGCTCCGAAGATTTAGAGACACGTCCACTGAAGCCCAGACGCGCTCTGCCGGGAAGTCTGGCAGTTCTCACCAGGAAGCCTGTGCTCCTGACCATGCGAAATGTGTCACCTGGTTTGAATCATTTTCCCTGAAATGTTTCCAAACGAGAAGAACAGAGTGAAGGCTGCCTTTCTTTGCCTGCGTCAGCTCTGACTTCCTGGGGAGCATGAAGGGTCATCAGACCCGAGACCGCAGGAGTGCAATCCTCTAATAAGCCAGGCTGCGTCTCCTCCTCTGCCCTCCACTCACTCTCAGAAGACTCACTTTTAAGGATATAAAAATCTGCCTTTTCATGCATGCCCAGCTTGGAAAGAAGTCCAATAGCTTAGGTGATCTTGAAACTCAATTTTCTGTTAAAAAAACCCCAACATACCACATCTTACAGTGTAACAAAAATTCTCAAGGATTTGCAAAGTGTGGAAGCAATGTTTAGAAACATGCTTGGAAGGGTGGAGGGTCAGTGCAGGAGAGAAAACCCCAGAAGAGACGAAGTGACACAGTGACTGTGGTAATGGGGGTGGGTGTGTTGGTGTCAGCAAGACTGGCTCAGGATAGAGCAGGGTTCAGAGCTATTGTACCCAGGTGACTTGATGGCACATTACAACAACATAAACCAAATAGTATCATCAGACTAGAAACTGGACAAGTTTTGCTAGGCACCAAGCTGACTGCTTCAAAGAGAATTCTCCGGTAGGGAGGACTAAGGCCCTGTGTGGTGAGAACGCCATCTATTAATGACATCTGGAGAGCCTGGACCCACCCAGGTGACAGAGTAACTGAAGAATTCACACATGCAGATGAAAAGGAAAGTCAACCAGACACCACAGCCAACGCAAAGCAACGTCTCTCCTCAAAGAAGAGTTCTCAGCACTGCAGGCTTCCAAAGTGCAGGGCTGCAGTTGTGGAAACAGACCTGCCTCCTCACTGCAGTCCGCAGGAGGCGGGCTAAGGTGCAGGAGGCAGAGGAGAACCCAGGGGGAGATACAGAAGACAGAAGGGGGAGCACAGAGTGGGGGCGGAGAGGGGAAAAGGAGGGACTCATGGGGCAGCAGGGGCACCTCTCATTCCCGCAAGGAGCTCTGGGGGAAGAGTGGTTTTAAGCACTGAGCTGAGAACCTAAGCTGGGCCGTTTGGATCAGCAGCTGCTCCTGTGGGAGAAAGACATGGCAGCTCTCACAGAGATTCAGCCCGGAACCCTCCGAGGCCGCTCTGCACTGAGCAGAGCACTATGCACCGGAATCACTCGGCCATAAGAGGTTTTCTGCTGCTGACTTCGGCCTGGACACACTAAAGGTGAAACGGGAAATTATTGTATAGAAGGGATGAAAAAAAAAATTTTAAAAGACAAAAAGCACAATTTTATTTATGCATTTATAAAAATATTTTTACACTTATCAGTCCTGAAACATGGGGGAAAGGAAATGGGGCTGCAGTTAAAAATATCAAACACAAGAGCAGACTGAATTATCAAAAAGAAAACTTTTTATTTATATTACTAAATACAATTCATTTCCCTGATTATAGCCCACAATCGGTGACCTAAAATGCAGGATGGTCTGCACAGAGCTGAACCCCAGCCCCTCTGCGCATGGACAATCTCTGGATCACTGATCTCAGGAAAGCGGAGCTGAGCTTGTTAAATTACTGTTCTAGAAACGCTTACCACCATCTGAAGGAAGTCAGAAAGAGATTAGGTCGTAGAGTATTCATGTAATAACTTAAAAAATTAAAAGCTGGCAGAGATAAAATCATCTTGTGCCCCCTCCTCGGGGACTTCAGGCGCTTCTGATCCCAGGTCCAGAACAAGCCCAGCAAGCCCTCAAGGCGCTCGACGGGCTCACTTGCCGTATGGCTGGTCATGGTGCATTTCTGGGGTATAGGTGAGCAGGACGACCATGACCCACAAGTGAAGCAAAGCCTACAGGAAGAAGAAATGAAGCGTGGATCAGGCACGAAGTCGGCCTTTCCCAGGCCCGCCATGCCCTGGGCAAGCTCTCCACCTCATCTGGTTTTCCACATGTGCCCAGCACTGTGCTTGAGACATTGCAGGGCTCACAACCTGCTCCCCAAACCAACCTCACTGCCAGTGAGTGGATCCCAACTCGGAGTGACCCTGCAGGACAGAGGACCCTCAGGGTCCCCACGGCTGGAATCCTGACACAAGCTGATCACCCTTCTATCTCGAGAAGCGACTGGTGGATTCCAACTCCACATCTTGTGGTAAGCAGCCAAGCACTTAACCACTGCACTACCACACCCAATCCACTGCCACATCATTAACCTCTCTGCTCAAAATCTGAGCACTTTAAACCACTGCCCCGCCAGGACGCGTCTGGTGGCTTAGTGGTAAAGAACTGGGCTGCCAACCCAAAGGCACATGGTTGAAATTCACCAGCTGCTTCACGGAAAGAAAGATGGGCAGTCTCGTTCCTTGAGATTTACTGCCTCTGAAAACCCACTGGACGGCCATGGGTCAAACAAGAAGCCAGGGCTCCCGGTACCCGTTTATTGGGAAGATCATGAAATAATGGATGAACCAACAACGAAATGAGTTAAGTACACTACAGAGTGGATAAAGAATTATTGTGGGAGCCACCAGAGCTCCCTAAGGAGTTAGTCATGCAGAATTCTCAGTGAAGAGACGTGAAGTCTGGAATTTAAGACACAATGGGAAGAGACACAAGAGACAGAGACACAAGAAAATGCTGGAAAGAACTCAAGGAACAGAGCATGTCAGTGCTTTAGAGGTGGGTTAGCCGTGATTCGATGGAGCGAGCTAGGGGTCAGGTTTCAGGGGCTGAACAGAGTCTGACGCCTGATCTACTCTGGAGCCCCGGTGCAACAGTGATAAGGGCTTAGCTGCTGAGGTTCGAAACCATCAGCCACTCCTCAGCAGAAAGATGTGAACATCTACTGCTGTAAAGGGACCTTCTGGGAGTTCTACCCTATACTGCAGGGACCTTCTGGGTGGTTCACCCTGTACTGCAGGGACCTTCTGGGAGTTCTACCCTATACTGCAGGGACCTTCTGGGTGGTTCACTCTGTACTGCAGAGACCTTCTGGGTGGTTCACCCTGTACTGCAGGGACCTTCTGGGTGGTTCACCCTGTTTCTGGGTGGTTCACTCTGTACTGCAGGGACCTTCTGGGAAGTTAGTTCACTGTCTACTGCAGGGTCAGTGTGAGTCAACACCAAACCCATAGCAGGGTGTAAACAGGCAGCATGGTCTTCAGCGCACAAGCTCACTACTTCTCCCCACTGGAGTGCTGTCATGACGATAGAGAGGTACCCTCCAAGTGGGCAACAATCCCCACTGCTCATGGACAGTGGCCACATGCTGCTGGTCATCCCGGGACACCCACCCCCCACCATGGGGATGCTGTGAGATGCTCAGAGTCCTTGGACACCCTTCAGTGTTGGCTGGACCCTCTCGTCCTCCCTTGTAAAAAGGGTTTCTCTTTAAAAGAGTAACTCTCCCCTCTAGTGGATCACAGCATAATCTCTTAAGTGTGTTTCTGTTTCTTTTCCCTCAATTACTCTTCGACAGACACTCAGACCAGTCGAGAGACCCTTTCAGGCACACCACACATGTAAAATAGTTCAGCAATTATTGCAGCCATTTTACTGGAGCAAAACAAATCTCAAATATACTGTAGAGTCTTCTTAGAAAACATACCATGAGAGCAATTAAAGCATCTGACAACATCAAGATAAAAACACAAGCAATTGTTTGTATCATGTTTTTATCATTAAAGAGGCTTGAAAAGGGCAGTAAGCTATTAACTGTATTTACAGTCTACTGTAGAGTGATGATTTATTGGTAAGGAGTCGTGCTGTCAATCCAAAGGCACATGGCTTGAATCCACACAGTAATTCCACGGGGGAGGGATGGGCAATCTTATCTCATGTGATTTACTGCCTCTGAAAACCTGCTGGAGGGTCAGCTATGAGTCAGTTCTGAATCGATGGCACAAAGCAACAGTTCATTTTTAGACATATTGAATCAGTTATTGTCATATTGCATTAAGTACCAAAAATGGGTTCTAGTCTCTCAAAATTGATTGCTGAACTGCTACTAAAAACAAAACAACATGAAAAGCCAAGGGCAGCACTGGTTTTCACACAAGTTTACTTACCATGTATATGATTACAAACACCCGGGCGATGGGGTATCTTCGGAGGAAAATTCCCAGGCGGATACTGTGCAGACAGGAGATAAGAGAATTATACTCCAAATACATTTTCTGCATCTCATGATGCTTCCAAATATGCCACTTATTTAAACTATTTAGGCAACAACTACAGAAATGGGAGCTCTGGTGGCCTAGTGCAAAGCTGCACTGCAATCCCAAAGGTACATGGTTCAAATCCACCAGCCGCTCCACAGGAGAAGGATGGGCAATCTCATCCTGTGCGATTCTCTGCCCCTGCAAACCTGCTGGAGGGTCAGCTTTGGGTCTATTCTAACTGGATGGTTCACAACAACAGCAACAACTACAAAATACAGCATTCACTGTGGATTCTCGCATGATTGCTTAAAACAACCACATAGACAAGTCACAGCTGGGTTTGGCTGTTAAAACTGAAGCTGTTTCTATTAATGCTGTGGTTACAACTGCAGGAGGCAAGCTTGTTCCTTCTTGAGGACTAAAGAGATTACAAGAGGTGGCCTGGGAAGCACCTAAGAGGGACGTTACCTGTAATCAGGCGGTCTGGAAGTTCTGCACAGATGCAGACTTTTTAAAGGCGTGATTACAGAAGCTCAAATGAACACAGTGAACATCTCCTGGCAACATTTCCCTTCCACCAAGAAGGCCATTACGGGGAACTGCCACTATCCAACATCAGCTTTGCCTGCCGGGACAGACAACAGTGGCCGGTCCACCGCTCACTGCGCTCCACCGCTCACTGCGCTCCACCACTCACTGCGCCAGCATCTCTTACCTGAACTGGTCAATGGAACTGGCAGCTTTGCGGACTTTTCCATACATCCCTGCCAGGTTGGTTTCTGCGTCGTTAAAAAGGACAGGAACATTGCGCAGACGTGTGCCTGCTTAAACAACAGGATACGGACAAGTTAATGTCCTGACCCCAAAATCAGCTTTCTAACTAAATGAGAGCAGAGTGCACATTGTCACATACAGGAGAAATTCTCAAAGCCAACCTTCTAAGCATTACACGCAACAAAACAAAGCACAGAGAAAGATGGGCACGTTGATTACACAGTGCAGTGGGACCTCTGAGCGCCGGCACTCGCTACACTGCTTTGATTTCTAGGGTCTGCAAGTTATCCACCCCTCTCCAAGTGATCCACCCCCTCTCCCAGTGATCCACCCCCTCTCCAAGTGATCCACCCCC
>NW_006399752.1:42175670-42211365 GCF_000299155.1 Elephantulus edwardii
CTCCAAGTGACCCACCCCCTCTCCAAGTGATCTCCCCCTCTCCAAGTGACCCACCCCCTCTTCTAGTTATTCCTCCTCCAAAATATCCCTCCCTCTCAAGGAATCTGTGTTCTCTCCACTCTTTTATTTCTACTAGTGGAAAAATAACTAGTTTTTCATCTCTGACAGCTTTTGCAGGCTTTCTTGTATAAGATGTTTAAACTTCTCTAGCTACAAAAACATTAACAACCTGAGATATGCAGATGACACTGCAGCCTTCAATATGGGTTACATTTCAACATCAAGAAAACAAAATCCTCACTGATGGACTGACAGGCACCATCATGACAGATGGAGTAAAGAACGAAGCTGTCAATTATTATACTTGGATCCACAATCAACACTTATGGTAGGAGCAGTGAAGAAATCGAAAGCTGGGTTGCACTGGGGAGATCTGCTGCGGGGAAAGGTCCACAGTGCTAAAGAGCAAGGATCCGGGTTGTACACAGGGCTGCTCTGACTCAGAACCACCGAACAAGATGACAACAAATGATGGCACATCCCACTTCCACCAATATATCCTAACAAAGATGCACATAAAGGATCCACAGCACTGGTCACGGAGGAGCGCCTGCCCAAGCCGGAGGGCGTACAGGGCAGAGATGGTCAGGGAAGGAAGCCTCATGCTCTCCACAAGGGGGAGAAACAGGTGGTAGGACTGCAGGTGCAGCATGTCGGAATTGGAAACTTTCATGACCAGGAACAAGGCAAGCCCGGCATGTTCTGGATCTCAAAGGATTCAACCACAATTGGCCCCAATCTCAATACCCAACCACAAGGACTGATTAAATTATCACACTTTCACATCATAGGATTCTAAGCAGCAATATCCAAGTTATTGTTGTGATGTGCTGTCAAGTTCCTTGTGACTCACTGTGACCCTGGATTCTGCTCTATCTTGAGCCAATGTCATTGTCTCCAACACATCTACCCCCATTACCCCTCACCGAGTCAATCCATCCCAGCCAGGGTCCTCCTCTCCTGCAGTCCCTCCACCCTTCCAGGAGTGACATCCCTCTGCAAGGACCGGTCCCTCCTGGCAACGTGCCCAAAGTATGTGAGATGGAGCTTCCTTGCCTCCAAGGAGCAGCCTGGTTTTACCCTCTCCAGAACACACCTGTTTGTCCTCTTAGCAGTCCATAGTATATTCAATACTCTAGCACCATAACTCAAAGGCACTGATTCTTCTTCCATCATCCTTAGTCACTGTCCAGCTCTCTGATGCATAACAAGTAACTGCAAAGCCCATGGCCTGGATCAGGCGCACCTTAGTCTCTAGGCTGGCATTGCTCTTCATTACTCTGGAGAGGTCCCTGACAGCAGACTCACTTCTTGGCTGCTGGTACCAAGAGTACTGATGGAGCCAAGCAAGATGGGAAAGACTGAGAGGTGTTCCAAACATTACCTCAGGGTGGGGGAGCAACAGGTTTTCACATGCTTTCTTTCTACAATGACCACTGTTACTCATACCCTTAAAGAGGGGGACAAGGGGGAGGTAAGAACAAAGAACTCAAGAGATTTGATCAACGAGTGGACTTCATGAAGTTCTAAAGTTAAAAACTGTACTTTTTTAATAATATACTGGAACATTCTTTTTAATAGTATATTTTGGGGATCTATAGATTTTGCTACAAAGTTACAGTGCCTGGATGTATGGATATGAATTCTTGTATGGATTGAACTGAGTCCCAAAATGAGATGATGTTTCGCTCCCGGTTCCTGGCAAGGTAGCCTGCGTGGGCACAGGATCTCCGAAGATTTTTTCAGTCAGTAGGTTACACTGGAGCAGACTAGGGGTTCCTATCTGAGTGGTGTCTTATAAAAAAGAACACTGAATTATTGCCTGGTCAGTGTTACACTAGTGCCTTAAAAATGTCAACAGAGTTATTAGCAGCATTAATATCAAGTGGTATAAGTAACCCATTATCCAGTTCACCAATAAAAATATTAAATAGCTCATGATCCAAATTTCACATTGAAGAAAACAGGGTCCTTCAATGGATGCCTGGGACCTTCAGAGTCTTTTCAAATAGAAATCAGCTCTGTAATTTTTCAAAATCATGTCTGAAAGAAGACGTCTGCAAAGTGTGCTGCTAACTAAAACCATGTCTGAATTAGCGAGGCTGGAAACGAAGGGAAGGAGAGGAACGGGCCGCGCTCCTGGGTTTGGGACGGTGTTACCTTCGCCGTTGTCGATTCCCGACATGTTGATGGACGGCCCGCTGCTGCCGCTTCCCGAGGCGGCGCTCATCTGCTGCTGCAGACGCTCCAGCTGGAAGACCAGCGAGTTCTTCTCCGTGCTGAGGCTCTCCAGCATCGTCTGCTTCTGGATCAGGGTCTCTGTGAGCTGGTGGAGGCGGCTCTCCAACTCCGACTGACTGCTGCTGCTCAAAGTTTTGTTGGTGAGCTGGGAGGCAGAATGTGCACCAAATTACTGCATAAAACACAAGTCCTACAACACAGAAAGCTGCAACCAACCTCTCACAGGTGGACAGTAACATTAATTAACTGGTTTTCTAAAACTCTACCATCATTCTTTCACTCTACAAAGGCTTTTTAGTTTGGGTTTTTTTATCATCTAGGTATTACATTTTATGGACTAATATAATCATGTATGTGAAAACATGATATTAATCATGTATTCCTTGGATAAGGGAGTTTAGCAAGGTTGCGGGATATAAGATCAAAATAAGCTGCAAGATCTCTATTGTGGTTGTTGTTAGGTGCCATCAAACCAAGACGACTCATTAGTGACCCTTATAAACAACAGACCTGAACCTTGTCCTACCCTGTGCCACCCACATCATCTCTAACACATAAGTCCATTGCTGCAGTCACTGTGTCTATGTTATCAATTAATATATGGAAACAGACATTTAAAAACAAAACTACAGCATCTGAAATTTGTAATCCTTGGGACAAATGTGACGAAGGATCTGCAATACCTTTACGATGAAGTTATTAAATACTGCTCGGAGAAATGACAGTCCTAACTCATCTAAGAGCTTCCCCCGCCCCTGGGTCTGAAGGCTTAGTGCTGCGGCGATGCTGACTTGACAGAAGTGTTCTTCAAACTGCAGGCTATTGACGAGTCATGAAATAAATCTGGCAGGTTGCAATCAACATTGCAAAATGTGAAACAGAGAAAATGTAGAACAGAATGTCAAATTCTCAAGGAATCTAGAATTCCTGGAGCTATGGAGGGTGAATAAACCCCACACTAGTGCCCGGAGATAATCTTTAAACGAAAAAAAAAAAAAAAATATGTCCTCAAGACTTATTTAAACCCAAACAATATTTTCCTTTAGCTGGTAAAACAGGCCAGCCCCGAACATTATGCTCTTTTAAGATCTATGTGGGAACAAACTGACAAGAGCAACGCAAAAGATTAGCCAGGAGCTGCAGGTGCTGGTTAGTTCAGTTAGTGGAAGAGGAACAATGCCGAAAGGGAGGGTGGGGATGTTGTACAACACTGAGATGTAACCAGTGTCACTGCAACGGACACGTGGAAACTGCTGGACTGGCTGCTGTCAAAGCTCTCAGCAAAACAAACTTTCAATTCAAAAAGAACATGTAGGGGAGCTCTGGTGGCCTAGTGGCAAGAAGCTGCAACTACAATCCCAGAGGTGCACGGTTCGAATCCACCAGATGCTCTGCCGGGGAAGGAGGGGCAATCTCCTCCTGTACCAGTCACATCTGATTTGACGGTGCACACACACACACACACACACACACACACACACACACACACACACAAAAGAACATGTGACAGAAGAGAATGGGACACAGAGTGGCCAGTACACAGGACATGACAGTGACACGGTGCAAAGCTTCTGTTGTGGAGCTGCACGTGTGAGCGCGGGCACACTGTAAACTGCTCACTGTGCCATTCTGGACAAACAGTGTGAAAGCCCAGGTCCACCTGACACAGGTCAAGCTTCTCAGGCTGGATCCCAAACCATCTGTGAGTAACAGCTGCAGTGCAGGGCGCAGAACCAGCGTAGGCTGACATCTCTGCTATATACTTGTTCTCTGGTTTGGGACACACACAGAACCTTTCTGGATCTGTCTCCTCACCTGTGAATGAGGGTGGTGGCCTACTGCGAGCTGGGGGCAGGAAATGGGACTTCTCCCAATGTTCAGTAAGGAGTGGTGCTGCCAACCCAAAGGGATATGGTTCAAATCCACCAGCTGCTCAGTGGGAGAAAGATGGGCAATCTCTTCCTGTGTGATTTACTCCCTCAAAAAGCATCCTGGAGGGTTCACTATGAGTCAGTTCTGACTCCACAGTACATAAGAAGCATCACCACTGTGGGGCCCAGCTGACAGGTGCTGCTGTAAAAGCTTCCTCTGCTGTCCACTCAATCTTGCTCTTGCCACATTTTCCTCTCTTTACATTCAGCCTCTGATCTGCTCATAACTTCCCTGTTAGGAAAACTCCTTCCCCTTTTCTTACCTAAATTTCACCAGCCTTGCTAAGCCTCTTCCTTGAGCCTTCTCCCATCACTCAGCCTGTGCCAATCCCAGTCCTCTTTATACTTCCCTGACTGTCTGAGACTTTATCACTCACTCTGACAACATTTCTACAGGTACCCATTTTACTTCTCAACAAAACAGTAACACACAGGTTTTTAGACGTCTCTTGGGCACACCCTCCTATGCTTAAGTCTCTCTTCACAAAAACAGCATCTCAGATATGGCAGGTACTAAATGAGCTGACAGCAAACCTGGGAATGTCTGTCTAAGGACTAACTCAACCGGTGGCTTTGGGTTTTACGCTTGCCTTCTTTCTTGAATTCTGTGCTTACAAACCACTCCATCATCTGTTATTGTGAAACGTGAGTATTTCACAATGTAGGCAGAAGAAACAGACTCAGTTCTAACCTGTTCCCAACTTTATGAATATATGAAGCATGAAAACATCTTTCTGCGAGCTGTGTAAACGGCTTAGGAGTCAGGCATGAACAGAATCAGTCATCTGAGCACAAGGGAGGATAGGGCACTGTGCAGTCACAGGATATGTGGATGCAGGAGTCGGGAACCCACAGAGTCTTGTCTAGGCACAGGGTATGTGAATGCAGGAGTTGGGAGCCCACGGAGCCTGGGAGGCACAGGGTCTTTGAATGAAGAAGTCGGGAACCCACAGAGTCTTGTCTAGGCACAGGGTATGTGAATGCAGGAGTTGGGAGCCCACGGAGCCTGGGAGACACAGGGTCTTTGAATGAAGGAGTCGGGAGCCCATGGAGCCCCGTCCAGTCTCAGGGTCTGTGAATGCAGGAGTCGGGAGCCCACAGAGCCCCGGAAGTACAGTGGATGAACACATGTGTGCTAACGGGAAGGGCCCGTCTGGGAGAAAGAGGAGACAGTCTTCTTCCCTAAGCTTTGCAATCCTGGAAACCCAATGGAGTGCTCTGCTCTGTCCTGGGGTCACTAGGAGTCAGAACCCATTTGCTGGCTGCAGGTCTGATATAGCTTTTAAAGGAAATGTACATGGTAGGCCCATGTGTGCCATTATATCCTCAATGGTTTACATTTTCACAGCAAAATAAAAAACTATTGGTGACTGTATCAAAGTGCGATCAGGCATTACATTCCAGATCGGTCACTAGATTTTTCCCATGAAACTGGCTCCAAGCAGAACCACTACCGACATCCCAGGACAGGTGTGTGGGAGCGCTCACACCTCCCGGGGCAGCAATGGCTGTACGGTCCTGTGAGAAGTCGGCCAGAGAGCAGGGCAGGTGCAGGCTCACCTGGCATTCGACGGAAGTTATCGCACCTCTGCAGCAAAGAGCCCAGGGGAAGACGAGGCACGGCGGAGGTGCCACCAGAGCCTTAAAGAAGCCCAGCTTTACTGGGACGTCTTTGTCCAGCTTGTAAACGCTGACTCATACCTGGTTTCTGAGTTTTTGAATCTCGTCTTCTCGATCTTTAATTCTGCTCTGCAATGTGTTCTTTGCCCGATACAGGTCTTCCTCTATATAACGGAATTCCTGCAGAGTAAGGTACAAATAATAGAAGCTAAATCAGCATTCCTCATCTATCTGCAGTCCCTAAGACAACACACAGGAGGCATCCAATTTGCTGAGCACATACTGAATGAATACATGAAAATACTTAACTGGGTTTAATAAAAAGTTTCCATTCAGCATGAGGTATTATTAGTAATACAAAACTCACACACACACACAAAGAATTTTAAAAAAGAAAATAAGCCACAACCACATTAGAAAAATGAGTAAAGCAGGGAGCTCTGGTGGCCTAGTGGCAAGAAGCTGCACTGCAATCCCAGAGGTACGCAGTTCGAATCCACCAGATGCTCTGCTGGAGAAAGATGGGCACTCTCCTCCTGTATCAGTCAGATCTGATTTGACGGTACACACAAAACAATAAAATTTTTTTTTAAATTTTAAAAAGAAAAATGAGCAAAGCAAATGAGGAAATAAGGAAAAACAGTATGAAGTCAATGCAGTTGTAGGGCACAAAATAATATTTAAAAAACCCCACAAAACACAACAGGTTACTTTAAAACAGTAACTAGTTAGAAGATGTAATTACACAGGGCCACGGATAACGATTAATGATTCTGAACAGATTTTCGTACATTCTTTGTATTAAGCAATATCTTGTGCCTGTTTTGTTCCATTATGGATGAGCCAGAGAGGTCGAGAGCGCCCTGACTACACTAACAAGGACACTCACACACCCTATGGATGGTGGATACTATGAATCGAGGAACTAAACGGAATGCAAGCAAAGTCTTTGCTAATAAAATACCTCCAAGTCAGTGAAACACACTGTGGCACAGGACGAATGAACACCTGAGACTGACGAAGTACATTCAAATGTACTGTGCACAGTGAACTGTGCTGACAAAGTAAAGGGACAAGGAAGTAAAGGAACACGGAATCAGATAACAAAGACAGATATTTATCAACCTGTTCATTTCACAAGTAGACAAACAGGAACAAATAAGGAAAGAAAAAACGAGAAAGGTATTTAATTAGGGTACACAATTTAAAAGGTTTAACAGCTACTTGTCTTTTTTTTTTTTTAAGATCCTGGAAAGCACAGCTTAAACTTGCACAGATAAATGAGGCACACTAGTGGACTATTTCACTGCAAGATTAAGTACTTTGCATTTAGAGTATGTGACTGCTAGACAGTCCCCTTTCCCTCCACTTAATTGTCTCATTTACAAAGAGTAATGGCAAGAGAGTATGGTAAAACCATCTGCTACAATAAAATGAAAATTATCTCATTACCATCAAGAACATCAAGGTTTTGCTCTTTAATATATGAAAACCACTTGAATAAATGAAAACACAATTTCTGGAAGGACAGCTAACCTCTTAACTGGATTATCTAAAACAGTCTGCGATATAACCTGAAGCGTGCAACTCTAGTTTCTCTCTTACTACCCAGGAAGGGATTTAAGTACTATTTTAATAACATTTCTCTAAGAAAAGAACTCATTTCAGAAAATGATACCCTCTAATTTAAAAAAAAAAAATCTTTAAAGAATGCCATCTGAAAATGTTATATAAATAATGCACTAAGATTTATAAGAGTAATTTTCTGAAAAATAAAGTGAACTGTGCTGACTGTATTGTGATGGAATAATATAATGTATGTTAAGTGCTTAAATAATGAGTTATTGAATAATTTACAGATACTATTAATATTTGAGACTCTTATTTTGAAAACAGAGTTACAATTTTGTTAATGTTGACACAATTATGTAAACACTAAAAATATTCTGGTTTAGGGAACAGAAACTGCCAAACAATAAAATATTATTTTAAATAAAATGTGGAAGAATAATCTCTAAAAGCATCTTATCTCAAACCGAAATAACAATCTGATATGGAAATAACACTGCATTTGTGTTAAGGAATATTTGCTGCTGTCCCTAGAAAAGACAAATGCAGTAACTATGGAAAGCAACTGGTGAAGTATGGTGTTTTTAGGTTTCTATACCTAAGAACTCTAACAGTAAAAACAAAGACATGGAGGAGTAGAGAGGTTCCCGATGTCTGAGGCAGGAGTCTGGGCTCCAGCCTAGTCTCTAACGAGCTGTGTGATAAGAGGCAAGTCAAGCTGAAATTCTGAGTGTCTATTTTTCATCTGTCAGAAAACAAATGGACAGGAAAGGTGCAGTGAGACCCAATGTCCTTTACGGTCCTGACCACCATGCAAACGTGCTGAGTCCAGGTGCTAAGAATTTCAATAAGCTGTGTTTGGGGAGGTCTCTTCATAGGACTCCAGGGGAATAATGATGAATAATGATGGTGTAATGCTTAAGAACTCAGCTGTTAACTGAAAGGCCAGAGATTTGAACCTGCCAGCATCTCCACTGGAGAAACACGCAGCTGGCTATCTCCATAAAGACTTAGTCTTGGAAACCCTACAGGGCACTTCAATTGTGTCCTACAAGGTCAGGATGAGTCACTGACAGTGGGGCTTGGCAATCCACAAACGCCCACAAGACGGGAGTCTGCGCGGCGATCAGGCCCCTACAATCCTCACCTGCTTCTGGCGGTCCAGTTCTGCCTCTAGCTCTAGTTTAGATGCTCTGTGCTGAGCTATTTGGTCTTGCAGGTCTTGTAACTGCTCCCTTGCGGATTCTGCTTCATTAACCTGCTGCGCTTCCACATCCTGAAAAGATGAACCTTACATGTGAAAGCAATAAACGACCTGGTCAGTTCAATATACACTGAGCGGCCAGCAGGGTCCATTGCTGAGCTCAGTGAAGTGGAAGGATAAAGACGCGCCACTTGCCAGGAGCATACAAGTGACACGTTCACTCTTTCATGTGACAGAGGAAGAGAATGGACAGAGCACTGCAGCTGCTGCAGCCTTCGTGCACATGACTTCATCGGCAGAACACATTGTGCATCAGTGAGGTTTATGTCTATTCAAAGATTAAGGATTTCTAAGACAGCAAAAATCAAATGAAAGCCTACTGAATCAATGCCTGAATTCCAGGTGCTAAGCAGTGTTCTGCGCATGTTCCAGAAGTCAGTAGGAACTTTCCTCTGTCCCCGCGTGAGGACAGTTAGTGTTACTGCCTCCTAATCTCAATCACTATGATCTGCTTTTACAACTTCCTGTGGCTCTCACACCTTCATTGCGGTGCCACCACTCTCACATCTTCCAATCTTAAACATGTTGCCAAAATTCCCTGCAAAATCTTAATTCAATGGCCAAGAAGCCGGCTCAGTATTTCGGTTTCTACTTCATACTTTAAGCATTCTGCATCTGCAGGCCTAACGGTCACTCTGTAACATCTGTTGAATGAATGAATCTGGGTACCTGTGTTTCATATTCCCGTAATTTTTCAGTCAATCCCTGGACAAGAACTTGACTGCTGTGGACTCACTTATATACGATGACTCCTATTCCACCAGAAGTATCCAGAAGCTATTTCACTAAAGCCCTCCCTGAAGGCCCAGAATCTATCACCTCGCAAACTGCTATCAGCCAGGAATAAGACACTTTGTGGAGCCGAATCACAAAGGCTCGTACCTGGAGTTCCGATCTCAGCTGGTGGATCTGGCCCATCAGCTTCTGGATCTCGTCCCTCTGCAGCTCCTTCTCGTGCCGAAGCTCCTCCAGCTCCATGCTGCTGGCAGTGCTGCTGTCCAAGCCTTCAAAACCAGAACCTTCCTTTAAGCTGTTAATCAGTTTTTCTTTAGACTGTTACAAAAAGATAAATTTGGAGAAGGAAAGCAAAGATTAGCTTGCAGACTAAGTAACTAAACTAGTGCACAGAAACTAAACACACAGGGAAATATTTCAACTCTATCCATCATCACAGAAGTCCAAAGCTTCGTAAATTGACAGGGATATGAATATAGCAGAGTCCTGCTGTACAATGTCCTTAGACTGAGAGCCCAGAATTATAGTTACAACTCTTCTCGTGCTTTCTTAATTTTTCTAACACTACACGCCTCTCAACGAGGTATTTCGGAAGCAGTCATCCTGGGCTTAGTCCCACGCTGACGTTCTGGGGGTAAAGATGCACCTCTGGCCTCCAGCAGGGGCCTTATAAGTGTCCAGGAGAAGATACCAAGCACCAGCTGGCAGCAGGACATGAACAGATTATGTGCACAGTTCTGAGGAGAAGACATTTTCTGGGAACACAGCTTCACTTGGAAGGTAGCACATACTGGCCTTAAAAAGAGGCAATGATCTTAAAGGTGCAGAGAAAGCAAAGGGCAAATATAAAGGTGCACAAAACAGAGGGGGCCTCTAATGACAGTGAGGTGAGGCTCAGAGAAGCATGCTGGGACCCATTTGTGGTGTTTCAGAGGCCAGGCCAACATGCCCTTGTTTATTTGGTGGACTGAGCAAAGAGGCACTCTGGGGGCCTGGTCTGCAATAAATTGTGCTGCTAATTTCAAGGCACCTCTCCAGAGTACTGAAGAGCAATGGTATCCCTCTGGACACTAAGGTGCATCTGATACAGGCTATGGTCTTTGAAATCACTTGTTATGCATCAGAGAACTGGACAATGACCAAGGAGGTTAGAAGGAGAATTGATGCCTTTGAGCTGTAGTGCTAGAGAAGAGTATTGAATGTACCATGGACTGCCAAGAAAACAAACAGATTCATCCTGGAGAGGGTTAAACTAGGCTGCTCCTTGGAGGCAAAGATTCTAGGGCTTCGTCTGATATACTTTGGACATGTTGTAAGGAGGGACAGGTCTCGATGGCACATAACAACAACAACAACGCTGTGCCTGTCTGGCAGTTCAAATCCAGCAGCAGCTAGGTGAGTCCAAGCTGGGTCATCTCCCATGTGATCAGCTCGGAGTTGGGTCTGACTCTACAGTGACGAGAAGTAAATCCTCAAAAAGAAGACAAGGGCAGCTGCTCTGAACAGAGATACATTTTGGGAAAGTTTATCTGCAGGGGTATGAATAGGACTTGGTAAACTATGGCCCAGGGGCCAAATCTGGCTTATAAGACCCACAAGCTAAGAGTGGCTTTTAAATCTTTAAAAGGTTGCAAAACAAAATAGCAGTAACAACAAAACAGAAAAGTAATGTGACAAAGATCCCATGGCTGTCTCTCCTGGCTCTTGTCGAGTCTGTGACCACTTCCTGTCTCTGGTTTTTGGTTTTTTTTTTGGCATGATCTTTTCCTTTGCCCAAGTATTAAGACTGTTGTTAGATTTCAGCCTCCTCCTCTCTCCAGCTGGTACCATTCCTGGATGATCTCACCCCCGACCTGCCAATACCCAACACCCACGTGTGCTGCAGGCCTGAATTCCAGCCTTCCTGACACTTTCACCTCAATGTCAAACTCACTATAATTTTCATCATCTTCCTCAATTCTAATCTGCCTTCTCTTTTACAGGAGGACTACATTCATGGAGTTCTTTAAATGGATAATGTGGACTAGATCCCATTGGCTTTGTCCTATTCCCTCCAATTAAGTCCCAAAGCCATCTACTTCTTAATCTCTCTCTCACACATCCGTCATCCTCCCAGCCACACCTCAGATCAGGCTCTCCCGATTTCTTTCTCTGACTTCTTACAATTATCTCTTAGCCATGTACATCTATCTCCAACCTTACCACTCCACTCTTCACTCCTTCAATTCATTCAGCAACAACTTATTGAGCACCTATTGCGAGCCAGGCCCTGTACTGGGGAACCACTCTGTCCACAAGGGAGAGGCTCAGCTCTCTAAATACCCCTCCCTGCAGCCAAACCTCTTATGCGTGAATGTGATCACTCAAACCTCTTACCCTTCATTCCCTCATCACTTCCTTTGGGCATATTCTGAGGAGGAATCAGGTCTTTCAGACAGGTATTGTGCTGGTTTGAAAGGTGGAGTGTCAGTGAGAGAGAAAGACCCTCAATGCGATAGCTGACACAGTGACTCCCACAATGGACTAGGCCTAGCACAGCACAGGGCAAGGTTCAGATGTGTTGTTTACATGAGTCACAGTCGACTTGATGGCACCTAACATCAACAACAGTATCCCATGACCTATGAAAACAAATCCAGCCCCCTCTGTGTGGTAAGCAAGATCCTTCAGGATCTGGCTTCTGCACACCATGTTTTGTTTCCCACCCCTTCACCTCTAACTTCCTGTGTCCTGTGGGACAGAAGGAGCTGCAGACCCCCTTTCATGGCCATGTCCCTTCCGGCCCCTTGCTCAGCAGAGACTAGTCTATCAGCCTATCTTCAATCTCTTCCCTCCTCGTCTTTGCAATTTCTTTTTACACAATATCCTCTCAGTGCAGTGATCCTGGACAGTCCCAGGCAGACCTGAAAAGCTTTCTCCCTCAGGCTCCTACTGTACTGCTTCTACCAATCATTTCATTACATCAATTACTTCAATGTTCTACCACTAGGAACGAGAACATGGCTTTGCTCTTTGTACCCTCGGCACGTATCAGATTAAAAAAAGAAAACAAAGGCAAAAAACCCCAAACCTGATGCCATCAAGTCTATTCTGACTCCCAGTAAACCTGTAGGCCAGAGCACCATTCTCCCACAGGCCTCCCATGGCTCTACCTTCTCAGGAGACTGTGTATCCCTCCTCTGGGGAGAGGTTGCAGGTTCAAATCCACAGTAACCTGCAGCCCAGAGCACACTCTCCCACAGGATGCTCATGGCTCTTTACTCCCGCATCCTTCACCTGGTGAGAGGCTATGGGTTCAAATCGACAGCCTCTCGGTTATAAGCCAAGTACTTTTAACCTCAGCACCACCAGGGCTCCTGTGCTGACACTAAAACATCCCACCACTAAGTGCTTCTGAATCCTGGTAATCCTCCCCCAGTTTTCCGAGGCTGTAAATCTTAATGCGAGGCACCACCTCATCTTTCTTTCATGGAGTGGCTGGTGGATTCAAACAGCCAACCTTTCCATTAGCAGCCCAGGAGGTAATGCACTAAATCACCAGGCTCCTCCTAGAAAACAGGTACTCATTAAATAGTGATATAAATGTATCACCAGCAGTAAAAAAAAATGCAAATCACAATGTTACCTAGGCCACCTTCTGCCACCCTCCCCCCCCCCCAGTAAACCTGAAAGCAACACCCTCAAAGCCCTTCTATTTGTAAGTCACAAGTTTGTTCTCTCTAGGTTTGCTCCCTTTCCTATAGGTAACCTTAACTCTGAGTTTTACCCCAGAATTGACCCTGAACCCAGTGCCAGTGACAAAAAGGAAATACAACTGCCAGCTAAGGAAGCAAAGGAGGATGGAACCTCTGGGTTCAACCAGGCATTCCCACTGGACCCACCTGGGAAAACACTTTGCAGTCCAGAGGGGAGCAAATGACAGGAAAATATCTTCTAACAGAGCAAGAAGGCAAGCAGCTTTAACCCAAGACCACCAGTAAGGTGATAAAGCATCCTCCCTTCCCCCCCTTTACATCTACGCCCCTGTTCAGCATGAAGAAGCCAGAGAGTCGGCATCCAATTCCCTAATCAATAAGACAGTTGGTTTAATTACCATTGGAAAATGCTTGTCATTCCTCTGTAGCATCTGGTCCCCACTGGACCCTCATCATTTCCTTCACCTGCTCCCCCCACTGACCAAACTGTGCATCTCTGCAACTGCATCCTGGCCCATCCTCACCCTTCTGCCCCCAACCCTCACCTCCTTGTACCCCCAATATGCTTTTCCCAATAAAAAAAATCACCTGGAAAAAAAATACAAATCAAAATGACAAGGAGATACCATCTCACTCCAATAACAGTGGCCACGTTTAACAGGACAGCAAGTAATAAATGTTGGCGAGGATGTGGTGAGAAAGGAACTCTTATACACTGTTGGTGGGATTGTAAAATGGTACAAACACTCTAGAAGGTAGTTTGGTGCTTCCTCAAAAAGCTGAACATAGAAATTCCATATGACCCAGCTATTCCACTGTTTGGAATATACTCTGAGAAAATGAGAACTGAGGTCCAAATGGAGATTTGCACACCAATGTTCATAGTAGCATTATTCACCATTACATGAACATGGAAACAGCCCCAGAGTCCAACCACAAACTAATGGATTGAGAAATCATGGTATATTCACACAATGGACTACTATGCAGCATGCAGGAGCAATGATTTTATAAATTATTAGCTAACTTGGGAGAGACTGGAGAGCATTATGTTGAGTGAACTAACTCATTTAGAAAAGGACAAATATAAAACCATTATTACTGAAAGAGTATGAAGATCCAAGAGGGTAAGGAGGGTGGAAGCAGAGGGATGAGGATATGCCGAGAGAGGGGGATTATGGGTTTGTACAATTTGATGGGTGGGGGGTGAGGGAAGCTGGGAGAATCTGATCTGAAAAATGTATTCAAATTTTATAAATAAACTAGTATAAAAAGAAATTTTTTTAAAAAATAGAAGGATTTTGAGGCTATGGGTACCTCATGGTGGCAGAGTTAAAAAAAAAAAGTGGGTTTTTTAAAAACAATTTTCTTTTTTTATAATTAATTTTAATGAAAATTTACAGACTTTGGATTTCTCTTCATTCACTGTTGCACTTTTCTCCCTGCACCCCGCCCCCCGACAGTAAGTACAGTCTTCTCTTTGCAAAGTAAAAGAAAAGTTCCCCCATTGTTTTACAATCCCTCCCCCTAGGTCCACTCCACTATGCGTCCTTCGTTCTGGACTCCTGTCATGACAATAATACCTAATCACATATCCCTTTTAAACAGTTAAAAAAAAGTGTTCTTAAACAAGAGAAAAACTGGTAAGAAAAAGTGACACTGAGAATAACACTGAAGTTACTGGATCGTTGCCTGAGAAGATGGCAACAGCATTTAGTGAGGCAGGAGAATGAAGGAGAAGCTGTTGTGGACAAGGACAGAGTCCACGCAAAAGGCAGAGCAGGTAGTTAGAAATAGGAGCCAGGAGGCCAGGCTGCAGGCAGGACACAAGGGCAACAGCCCGAGACAGAGTGACCAGCTGAGCATGCAAAGGCAGAGTGATGGCAAAATGGGCTAAGACAGCACTTGAGAGGCCTCGCTCCACAGACTAGAAAGCAGAGGCCGAAACAGCAGGAAAAGGCGTAGAGGGACGCAGGGCCAGGTAAGTGGCACACAAGGCAAAGGGTACTGAGAAGACGGAGGGCTAATGGGGCAGGTGTCCAACAGCAATCTGTCCTCAGGAAAGGGCATGGCTATGTACAAGGCCGAGAGAGACTACTACAAAGACAACTTCACGAGTGTTGTGAGGACAGAAAAGGTATCACGAAGCTGACAGGCTATATGAGAAGTGGAGGGAGTCAGTACACTACAACTGTGACAAAGCTAACACTGAAAGAAGGAGAGGCAGCAGGGGTGATGGTTCAAAGTAATGGGAACCCAAGAGGAGCGGGTTTCTGAGGCAGCAGTTCTGAGTTCTCCCACTAGGTGACCATGGGTGCGTGAGTAAACGGGGCAAGATGCTGGCCAGGAGAGGGCAGCAGAGAGGGAGAGGCAGGGCAGACAGCAGCAGAAAGGGATTCACAGAGAAGGAACTGAAAGGAGGTGGAAAGAGAAAAATTCACCCCCAGAGGGAAAAGAAGGCGACGTTTTTCTCTGACAGGCAGTGGAGGAAAGAGAAGGTGGGTCCACAGTCTCTAAAGAAGAGGCAAAGTCACTCATTTACATCTGACCAAAGTGGACAAATTGGTGAGAGGCGCTGGGAGCGGGATGAGGCCTAGACCAGCGACTCCAAAAAGAACAGCGGAAGATCAACAAGGATGAATGAACAGCAAAGACGTCCATGACCACTTTACAGCAACAGGCTGAGAACCACAACCAGGAAATGGCAAAACAAAAGTAAAAACAAAAAAGTGGAGAAGAGAAAGTCACTCTGTTTCTTATAAAATTTCTGAGTATGGTACCTGAAAGGAGCCAATCCAGTCAAACACGAGCAACTGCACCGTTATGAGGTTCTGAAGCGTCCTTGTGCTTAGCCGTGGTTGGCCATGGTTAGCCGTGGTTCGCTGGCACGTCTCACCTCACGCTCACCTGGAGTATCCGAGTGGCTTTCTGCTTGTAGTCGATCAACTCCTGCTTGGCGGCCTCCAGGTTGGACTTGTGCATCTTGACCTGCTGCAGGAGCTCGTCCACCCTCCTCTTCTCGTCCGCATACTTCCTCTCTGCCAGGGTAACTGCTTCTGCCAAGTTCTGTCGCTCCACCTCCATTTTACTGAGGCGCGCAGCAAACTCACCCTGGAACAAGTGTTTAGATCACACTTCAATCATTTTGGTCTGGAATACATTTTTATGACCATTCATCCATCCATCAGAAATCCTATGGAATTTACCAGCTCCATCCAACAATGAAACATGGATTAAAAACCATTTCTGCCTTAATAGAACTAAAACGAGGAAACGCAACACTGCGGCTTCCCTACAAGGCAGTTCATGAGATCAATTAGAAAGTTTGGTAAAAACACAGAGACTCAATCCACCAGATGCTTTGCTGGAGAAGGAGGAACAGTCTCCTACTGTACCAGTCAGATCTGATTTGATGGTACACACACGCACAAAAAATAATAAATTAAAAACAAACAAACAAACAAAAACACACAGAGACTCAAGAAAATAGAATCACAATTCCCAAGACTAGCTTGAGATTCTGTTTGTTTGGTGTTTCCATTTGTTTTGAGTTTTTTGTAAAGAAATTTCACAGGCTGAGTCTGTTCACTTTGAAGAAAAGGTCTCTCTGATAGTGGCTGGGCTATAAACAGTTACATCGACAAAAACTAGAAATCCCTTAGAAAAAACAATTTGAGGGATTTAGTAAACAGACCTTTTCTAATATGATGGCTAATTTTTTCCCACTTATTTCAAGTTACTTGATAAACCAGTTCAACATGCAGCTGACCCGTGAAAAGCACGGGTTTGAAATGCACAAGTCCACTTACAGGTGGACCTTTGTTTGCCCATGCTGTTGTGGTGAGCTCCAGAGTTACCAGTTCATGGCCCCAGTAAACTGTCCGCAGGTCACTCACTGCACAGGAGGTTGAGCTGCTGACCCCCGAGACGTCCAGGGGTCAACTGTACCAGAGACAACTGCCACATAGGAATGATAAGAGAGTCTTGTGGCATTTTACGCAGACCCTCAGGAACACTTGAGCTCGCTGCAACAGCAATAAGGAAAAAACTCACACTCAATTAGTTTGCACAGTGTACTCGCACAGTTCAAAGCCATGCATTTCTAGGGTCAAGCCTAAGATTGATGTGGATTTTTAACGACACGGGAGGTGGGAGCCCCAAACCTCCTCACGGTTCAAGGTCAATTATACTATTTCAGTTTAAGAAGTTTTTAAAGCACAATCTAAAATAAGACCATCACTTATACCTAGAAATAAAAACTTGAGCTCTAATTCTAAGAAGTGTATTTTCCCCTTTAATCTTGAAAGCTCTCATTACCAGAACGCTCAGAGGATAAAACAGGAGTCGCTAAGTCTGTAGCTATATGCCAATAATCAAAGCCCACAAAATGGAGTAAGATAATTATTTCTACCTGTTGTTGTTGTGTACCATAGAGTTGGAACTGACCACTAGCTGACCCTTCAGTGGGTTTTCAGAGGCAGTTAATCATACATAGTCCTTCTTTCACAGAGAAGCTGGTGGCCTTGAACAGTGTGCCTTCGGTATTGCAGTGCAGCTTCTTGCCCCTAGGTCACCAGAGCTCCCTATGCTAACGTATTATTTGCTGAGCTGGATAGCTGGATTTTTGGTTGTTTTTTTTAACTCTTTTTTAAATTTTATTTTATTATATTTTGTGTGCGTACCGTCAAATCAGATCTGACTAGTACAGGAGGAGATTGGCCCTCCTTCTCCAGCAGAGCATCTGGTGGATTCAAACCGTGCACCTCTGGGATTGCAGCGCAGCTGGCTTTTTGTTTTAAACCTAAATAAATGCTTGTAATCACAGAAGTAGAAATAACTTCTCCTAAGCTACATATTTTTTTTAAAAAAAATTATTTTATTGTGATTTGAGTGAGTTTAGAAATCAAACTGGTTTCTCATCTAATTATTCACATTTTGCAGCATTAAGGTCATTAATTACTAATTAATGAATTAAAATACTTTATTTACCTCTTATTGTATTTTGCCTATCTCTTCCCCAAACTTAGTGTCTATTTTCTGTTTATTAACTTTGAATCACTACTGTCAAGTTGGAATGAATGCACAGCTGACCCTCTGATGGGTTTTCAGAGGCTGTAAATAGCACAGAAGACTGTCCATCTTTCTCCTTTTGAGCAGCTGGTGGATTAGAACTGTCTGCCTTTGGGTTAGCAGCACAACCCCTTACCACTAGGCCACCAGAGTTCCCTGAGGAACTGATTATTACCGGAAAACTTAAGACCAGACAACACTGTGTTCTGCTGAGAAATGCAACATAAGCTTACACTCTGGTGGGAACGTGTTATTAACAGCATTGAGTCATCCCTCCTCGTCGCAGTGACCAGGACTGTGCTCCTCCCATGCTCACCTGCATCTGCTTGTAGCTATCCTGCTCTCTCTTGAGCATGGCGTCCGCCTCATGCAAGCGCTCCTGAAGAGTCTGCAGAGCTTGATTCTGTAGGCTGCTACCTTCAGTGTGGTCCTGCATGATCCTGTAAGGAAAAAACCCATCACGGAGGGAACTCATTTCCACCATGGTGGGTTACAAGTGGTAGAGCAATGGCTTGTCAGCCCAAAAAAGACAGCCGACTACAGCATCTTAAAACAAGCTTTAACTTTGTAAAGGGGCATACTCTACACACCCTTGCTTACTGAAACTGAGAAGCGCTTGCTGTAGAACGTCAAGGACTGCAGTCTTCAATATGGATTGAAGCTCAACATCAAGAAAAACAAAGATTCTCACCAATGGGCTATTTGGCAGCACTGATTTCCTGAAGCCAGAAAGTCTGATGGAACTTTCTGACACAGAATTCAAAAGAACAATTGAATATTTTCTATGGGTGAAAGACAAAATCGAAGAATCACAGGATTCTGCAAGCAAAAGCAAAGAGGAACTTAAAAAATAATCTAAGAAAAAAAAATAAAAATCTAAGATAATGCAGATAAAACAAACAAGGCAACAGAGGTTTGGGAGGGAAGAAACTGCAATCCAGAATATGAGGACCAACGTTTCAGAATCTGTCAGCATGTTGGAGGGATATACGAGCAGAGGTGAAGAAATGGAACACAGAACCAGTGAAATAGAAGACAGAATTCTCAGCACTGATCTGCTAGAACAAAAAGCAAAATACAAAAGTAAGGAAAAAGAATGCTCAAGAATAATGTGGGACACTATAACTTACACCAGGAGAGAATAAAACACATGAAAAGGACCTTCTAAGAATCAAATCCCTATGCACGCACGCGCGTGTATACACACACACACACACACACACACTCAACAGGGTAAAAAGGAAAGCTACAAACTGGGAAAAAATATTTGGTAATGACACATCTAATAAGGGACTCATACATAAAATTTATAAAATACTCCAACACCTCAAAAAGAAAAGGTAAACAACCCAATCACAAAATGGGCACAGGATATGAATAGACACTTCACCAAAGACGACATTCCATTCAGATGGCAAACACACACATGAAGAAATGTCCAAATCCCTAGCTTTGAGACAGATGCAAATCAAAACAAGTATGAGATATCATCTCACCCCAACAACGATAGCAAAGGTGAGGTGATTGAGAGATTGGAACCCTTATTCACTGCTGGTGGGAGTGTAAAATGTTGCAACCACTATGGAAATCAGTATGGTGTTTTCTCAAAAAGAAGAAAATAGAAATTCCATTTGACGCAGCAATTCCACTACTAGGAATATACCCTAAAGAAACCTGAGCTTACACCCAAATAGATATGTGCACACCCATGTTCACTGTTGCATTTTTCAAAATAGCAAAGAGACAGAAGCAACTCAAGTGTTCATAAACAAATGAATGGATAAAAACACTATGGTATAGTCACACAATGGAATAACATGCAGCTCTGAAAAATAAGAAACTCATAAAATAATATATTTAGGCTTCAAAATATAAGCACACACCAAATCCCCAAATCACAGCTGTGGCGCTGGTTCCCAAGTATGGCTGTCCTCCAACAGGTTTCTGCGGCTATAAATCTCAACAGGAGCAAATGTCCCACTTCCTCCCTGGATCAGAACTGGTAACCTTTCAGGAAGCACATCTTGTTACGTGCTTGTTATGAGTTGAAAGATTAATGAGACCATCTTACTAAAAACTTACTTTTAAATTTCAGAATTTGCTAACATATCAAGATTTAAATAATAATTGAATATATTTTAACTGTTGTTAAGAATACACAGAGCACATTACACACTATCTCAGTCATTCTGACATGTACATTTCAAGAATACTTGATGACACCGTGATTGTCACTATGCTCACTACCCCTTTCCAAACTGCTCTCCCAGATTCAGAGTCAAGCTCCTATCTACCCTTTTGAGTTGCTGCTGTCAATTTGATCTCATATAGAAAGCAATTTGGACCATTTTAAAATTACATAAACTTCCAACATTACCAAAACTTTTCCTCTTACAAAATTCCAAAAGCTACATTTTCCCAAGATAAAATAAGCTACAATGTTTACCACTATGTACATGGAAAAAGAAAGTATTTCTCGCTCAGTCTTTCATTAACAGGCTGGCTACCTTGACTTCTCACTCTGTAAGGCCTCCAACATCTCAGTGCGGGCACTCAGGAGCTGGTCAGCTTCTTGTAGCCGCACTTTGAGCACAGCTAACTGGGAGTCCTTCGCAGACACTGCTTCAGTCAGATCATCAACTTGGGCTCGAAGCTCTCGGGTTATTCGATCATTCATTGAATGGTCAACATTCCACTTTTCCACTCTTGCTCTTGATTTGTTTAATTCTAAAAGAAAAGTGAAATTTTACTAAACTAGTAATAAACACACTTTTCTTGCAGCACATATAGATACTCCTTTGATCCTCCTTATTGCCAAAATTAGGAATTAAAAGTGTCTTCAAATTTCAATGCCAATATTCACACCTATATTACAAATAATGTATTGGAAAGAGATACAAAGCTGGGTGTTCATCTATAAACAAGGCTTTTATTTATTTGTTGGTGCCACTGAATTGGATCCAACTGCCTCTCTTCCTCCAGCAGAGCATCTGGTGGATTCAAGTTGCGTGCCTTCAGGATTGCCGTGCAGTTTCTTGCCACTAGATCACCAGAGCTTCCTTAAATAACAGTTTTTCAACAGAGCAGAAAACATGTGAGAGCTCATACTCATAGGTGGACAGCATGGCGTTCACCCTAAACTGGTGGGCGGATTTGGGGAGCTCAGCTTGCAAGTGGGCAAGAAGATAAACCTAAATCAAACGTAGGTCATGAGCACTCCACGTCCCGCAAGAAGACCAACACAGAAACAAAACCCAAAGATTAACACAAAAAGATGTGTTTTCGCCACTCATATTGCAAAAATCCGTAATTCTCTTAAGCTGGGTAATCAGCGTGCAGAGACAGGGCGTGCTGCGGAGGACTCAGTCAAAGCGCACCACCATCTTCACACCCTCCTCACCCAGAAACGGCATATCATCGTAAATTTTTCTTTTTTTTTTTTAGTTTGAAGAACATTGTAGGCTTTGGGGAAATACCCTATGTCTACATATAAATTAATCTGGGGAAGGTAAAGTGGGTTTTTTCCTTCCTTTCTGCAGTTAAGTCAGCTCAATTAGTTTTCAAGCTCTTCACATTCCATTCTTCTAGGTCTCCACCCATGCAGTGATGAAATTTACCCCATGGCCCCATACTCCTTCTAATCACCCACAGGAATCAAAGCAGAGCTTCCCTCTGTCCTTTCAACAATCACACTTCATTTACACATGTCCGCACTCGGTTTAAATCCACCAGTGGCTCTGTGGGAGGAGGATGGGCAGTCTCCTGTGCGATTTACTGCCTCTGAAAACTGGCTGGAGGGTCAGCTATGGGTCAGATCCAACTTGACAGTATACAACAACTTCAGTCATGAAATTTTCTTTTTAATTACCCATATCTAAGGAACTCTGAGGATCTTCTAGCCTTCATGCAGCATAATTCCAGAAAGAGTCTGTAGTCCATGTACGTCTTACAACCCTGGAGCAGCGTGCATGTGACTCTCTCAACTGGAACCTCTATTCTGTTTAATGCCACCTGGCTTTGAATGGCGTTCCTTCAATAGCTCTGCACAAATAACCCAAACACACCAGAGGGTCATGAAGGTTCTGAGAGTCTGTGGTTCCTCAGGACTGACCACACAAGCCCAGGTGGCAGGTTTTGGTTTGGTGGGAAGACACAGGGTGCCATTCCCCAATTCAGGTCCTATGTCTCTTAAAGGAGCACCATTTTACAAGTCACACCTGAAATATTTCCAAGAATCTGGATGTAAAGTTTTCAGTTTGGTTTTGAAATGCAAAATCCCTAACCTTTTTCTTTTTTAATTTATTATTTCTGTGTGTACCATCAAATCAGATCTGACTGGTACAGGAGGAAATTGCCCCCCTTCTCCAGCACAGCATCTGGTAGATTTGAACTGTGTACCACTGGGATTGCAAAATTCCTAATCTTGAACAACCTACATGGAACCTTACCTTCTTGAGTCTCCTTAGACCTTTGAAGCAAGGAGGCCATTTCCTGATTTAAAGACTGGACTTCATTTCTCAGCAGCTGATTTTCCAGTCGCAGGTTCGAGAGCTCGTGTGACTTGCTGTCATCTTTAGATACTGGGGTCTGGTCAGTACATGCGGCATCTGAAGACACATTTTCTTTTGACGAATCCTCTTGGCCTTCAGGGCCAGCATCTGAATTAGTGGATATTTCTAAAGGAAAAGAACACAAAAAATGTGGTCCAAAAAGTTACCCTGGCTCTCACCACATACACAACAGTAACTTGTTTTTGTGGCCTGCCTTTGGGCTCTACCCAAAATACTGTAAAAGGTCAAGTTCACGCTCTCGGGTGGGATTTCATCCTCATACACAGAACCCAGTGACCACTGAGGACCCTCTAAGTCAGATACACTGAACAAGAGCTGATAAAGAGCAGACCAAAGAACACAGCTCTGGGAAGCAGGAAACCAGAGGTAACTCAAGCAGTTCGGTTTAGGAAAAAGGACATACTTTCAAGTGGCTTTTGCAAAGGAAGAGGGTGGTGTCCTCAGCATTAAAGTATCTGGAAGGAAAGGGCTTCAAAACAGAGAACAGACCACTTAGTTATATACCATACACTGGAATCTAAAATGCCTTCACCAAAGAAAAATGTTTATCCAGACTCATCATCTTTTCCTCATTGGATAGGGTATAGTTTTTACTTTAAAAACTTACATATTAATTAAATTAAGTGCTAAAAAGGAAGTATTTTGAAACAACAAAACTTGAAAAAAATCATAGAATTAAGAAAAATCATAAAGAAATTTTACAAGGGAAGATAAACACATGGTCAAGAAATATATGAGTAAGTGCTCAACTACTGATCGAGGAAGTGCAATCCACGAGAGCGAAAATAAAACCACCACTAAATGCTGTCAGCTACAAGGAGTAACCTGGAAGCTCTGGTGGCCTGGTGGTAAGAAGCTGTACTGCAATCCCAAAGGCTGTTGGTTCAAATCTATCAGCCACTCTATGGAATAAAGATAGGCAATCTCCTCCCTTGTAATTTTACTGCTTCTGAAAACCCACTGGAGGATCAGCTAGGGATTGGTTCTCCCTCAATGGCATACAACATCATGAAGGAACCAGAACTCTCCTACCCTGTTGGAGGAACTGGTACAAGTATGATGGAAACAGGATCCATAATTATTTATGAAGTTAAATATGCACTTACCCTGTAACCGAATGATTCCATTCCTAGATATTTACCCAAGAGAAAGGAAAACTGTCCACAAACAGTACAAGAATATTCCTCACAGCCACAAACTCCAATGCTCTTTAAAGAGAACAGTGGTAAATCCTTAGGAAATGGAATGTGGTTGCTGGTAGGTGAAGTTTCGTCAACTACAGCTCACAGTGACCCCATGCACCGCAAACATGAACCCTGTCCTGCCCGGTGCCATCTCACCAGCACTAATAATACTCGAGCCCACTGCTCCACTCACTGTGCCACTCCATCTTCTGGAGAATCTTCCTCTCTTTTGCTAATTCTTCAAGCATGATGCCCTTTTCCAAGGACTGGCTTCTCCTAATAATATGCCCAAAGTATGAGAGAGGAAGTTTCATTATCCTTCCCTCCAACAAGGCCCTGGCTCTGCCTTCTCCAAGACATACTTACTTGTTCTTGGGGCCATTCAGTACTGTACTGTAACACCACAGCTCTTCTAATGTCATCCTTAATCAATGTCCAAATTTCAGATATATAGCAAATAAATGAAAAGACCATGGCTCGAGTCAGACACACTTTAATCTTCAAACTGACATCACTGCTCTTCAGTACCCTGGAGAGGTGCCAGACAACACAATTCCCCATCACCACACATTTTTTTATTTCTTGACTGCTGTTGCCAAGGGCATGGTTTGTGGATCCAACCAAGGGGAAATTGCTAGCCACTTCAATTTTCTCTCCATTTATTCAGTTGCCGACTGGCCCAGTAGTGAGGATTTTTGTTTTCTTCACATTGAGATGGAATCCATATTGAAGGCTATAGTCTGGTTTTCTCCAATAAGCAGCTAAGGTCATCTTCACTTTCAACAGAGTTGTTTCAACTGCATAATGCAGGTTGTTGACAAGCCTTCCTCTATTCTGATGCCACATTCTTCTTAAGTCCAGCCTCTCAAATTAGTTGCTTTTCATACAGACTGAATAGGTATTAAGAAAGGATACAGCCCTGATGTAGAGCCCTCTTGATTTTCAGCCACGCAAAATTCCCCTGCTCTGCGTGCAGGTTTTGCAGGAGTGTAATTACGTGTGTTCTGGAATTCCCATTCTTCTCAATAGTAGTCATAATTTGTTATGATTCACACAAATGCTTTTCCATAGTTTATAAATTAAAAACATCTCTCTGGTATTCTTTGCTTTCAGCCAAGATCCATCTGACATCAGCAATGATGCCATGGCTTCTTCTAAATTTAGCTTAAATTTCTGGCAGTTCCCTGTCAATGTATTGTTCTAGCCTTTTTAGGAAGATCTTCAGTAAGACTTATGTGTGATATTAAGGATGTTGTTATGTGCTGTCAAGTCACCTGTGACTCATAGTGACCCTGTGTACAACAGCTCTGAACCCTGCTCTATCCTGAGTCAACCTTATTTTGACACACTGACCCCCATTACGTTAGTTTGAGTCAATCAATCCATTTCATCCAGGGTCTTCCCCTCTTGTACTGTCTCTCCACCCTCCCAAGCATGACGTCCCTCTCCAAGGACTGGTCCCTCCTTGCAACATATCCAAAGTATGTCAGACAGAGCTTCAGAATCCTTGCCTCCAAAGAGCAGCCTGGTTATTTCCGCATTCTGTTGTATCACCTTTCTTGGCAATGGGAACAAATACTGATCTCTTCTAGTCAGTTGGCCAGGTAGCTGTCTTTCAAATTTCCTGACAGACTGGTGAAGACATCCAGAGCTGCATGTTTGCTGAAACATGTCAACTGACAGATATGCCATCAATTCCTGGGGCCTTATTTTTTTTTTCTTCACTATCTTCATCATAGCTTGGACTTTTTCCTTGCCATTGGTTTCTGATCACATACCACCTCCTGAAATGGTTCCACATCTATCAATTCTTTTTGGTTTAGTGACTGTGAATTCCCTTCAACTTGGATGTTTCATATATTATTCAACATCCTTTAGTACTTTAACTTGTGACTTAAAATTTTCAGTTCTTTCAGTTTGAGAAATGCAGAGTGGGTTCTTCTTTCCTGAAAAAATGACTCTAGCTCTTTGCATATTTCATTGTAATATTTCATTTTCACGCACTGTCTTTGAGACAGTCTGTTCATCTCTTCCTTTCACTTTGGTTTCTTGTCATTTTAATGCAATTTTCAGAAGCTCTTATAGCATCCATCTGGGACTTTTACAGCCAGAATATCCCTTAAAAGGGAAGATGACAAGACTTTTAAGTACATCCTCTGAGCGTGTTATTAGGAGTGGCCAGTCCCTGGAAGATGTCCTCCTTAGTAAAGCAGATCACCAACAAAAAGACCCCAACAATACACAGCAACAACTGTGAGGATGGCACAAGAATGGCCAGTATTTTGTTCACAGGGTCGCTATCAGCTGGAACCAATTTAACAGAACAACAGTAAAAAATGAACAATTCATATACACAACATGGATGCATCTCACTGATTACAATGATATACCACATGCATGGGGAGGGAATCAGAATCATTTTTGTTGCTGTTGTTATTAGGTGCCATCAAGTACAACTCATAGAAACCCTACAAACAATAGATCTGAGCTCTGTCCCATCTGTGCCATCCTCACAATATAAACACTAGAAACCATTGCTTCAGTTATTGTCAATCCACGGCTGAGGGTCTTCCACGCCTTTTCTGTCCCTCGTTTGCAAGCACGATGTTCCTCTCCAAAGAACAGCCTCTCCTAGCAACATGCCCCAAGTACGTGAGATGAAGCTTTGTCATCCTTGCCTCCAGCGAGCACTCTGTCTACACTTTCTCCAAGAAATACCTGTTTGTTCTTTTGGCAGTTCCTGGGATATTCAGTACTCCAACACCACAGTTCAAAGGCATCAATTTTGCTGTCATAATTTTAAAATGATTCTTCTTGAATAATTTTAGCTGGTACCAAAAAGCCCCAACAAATTCAACATGATGAAAATAAAACTAGAAATATAATTTCCTTAACCTGAAATAGACTTTGTCTCAAATACTTTGAACACATTATCAAGAGGTAAGCCATGAAACAAAACATCATGCTTGGCAGATAGCAAGTGAAAAAAAGAGGCAGACCTGCAACTGGATGGACTCAGTGACTGCAGCAAGGAGCTCAAACACACAAGGCTAGAGAGGCAGGTGTTGGACCGGCTGGTGTTTCATTCTGTTATCACAGGGTCCCTGTGAACTAGAGTCTACCCAAAGCTTAACAAAAGCATGAGAATCTAATGCAGACATCATGCAGAGCAGTAGAAGAAGAAAAAAAAATCCCTTTAAGACAAGGAACAAGATAGAAAATTTGTCTTTGGATCCTAGAAAACAGAGATAAGCAAAAAAAGGATTTTATGAAATGTTAAGTCCCTATTATCTATTGATGATATAATTGTGTTACTATATGACAGCTCAAGAGAGGATGACCCTGGATGAGATGGACTGATACAGTAATTGGGGCAAGTGGTGTAGGTGTGCCAGAGTCAGCGGGGCTGGCTCAAGACAGGGCAGGCATTGGAGCTGTTGTACACAGGGTTACTGTAAGTTGCAGGTGACTTTACAGCACATACTACCACCATTAATAAATGTACAGAAAAACAGGTTAAACAAAGAGTTATCTAGGGGTTTGTGTGTGTGTATATATGTGTGTGTGTGCATACATACATATGTATACACACAGATATATATATATGTATATATACACATGCAGACATATACACACAAATACAGAAACATATATGTATTTGAAGCAGGAGTGGCATCCACTTCCTAAATAACATGCCTCCGGAAACTCTATGAACTTCAATAAATGTCGACAGTTGTAGAAGGGCTTCAAGCTTTTTGTTCATAGGGTTGCTATGAATCATGCTCAACTTGAAGGCAATCAACTACAACATACATGTATATATACACAGATGTAGACATATACACAAATATACACACACATATATAAGGCAACATAAATAATACCAATAAATAGCAAAATTTTAAAGGCTATTCTTTATAATATTATGGAAACTCTAGTGGTCAAGTGGATAAGGAGTCATGCTGCCATCCAAAGACAGGCAGTCTGAATCCACTAGCTGCTCCAGGGCAGAAATATGGGCACTGTCTTCCCAGGTAATTCACAGCCTCTGAAAACCCGCTGGAGGGTGAGCGATGAGTCAATTCCAACTCAACAACACATAACATCAATTTCTAATACTACACACCTGTCTTTGAGGACATACAACCAGAATGCTCTTTAGAAGATAGAGAAACGTCATCTTACACACGTCAAACACACTGTCAGGAAGAACCAGTCCCTGAAAACAGACTTCATGCCAGGAAAGGTGGAGGGTCAGAGAAAAAGAGGAGGAACTTCAGCAAGATGGACGGACACAGTGACTGTTAACAGTGGACTCAAGCAGATCAGAGATTGTGAAGATGGCATTGGTTAGGACAGGGTTCAGATCTGTTGTTTAAAGAGCCGCTAAGAGGGGTCGTCAACTTGACTGCACCTAACGTTTATAATATTCACAAAACATATTAATTACCACAAATAAATTTAACAAAAAAGACTGAAGAATCTTCAGGGACAAAATAACGGAATCTTAATGAAAGACAATTTGAAAGTAAAGATGCTGATTCTCACCTTAACTAATCTATTCCAAAGCAATGGGCTCTTTTTCTAGAAATGAACTCTTAATAAAAAGACCAAGAGAATTCTAGTGAAATGTGACAGATTCTAGCATTCTGTATGGAAGTACAGGGACAGCCAAAACATTGCTGAAGAATGACAAGAAGACAGAAGTTGGCTTGTCAAATGGGAATACAGTGTGACACTGGCAACAGGAGAAGCAAATAAACCAGTGAAACAGAATTCATGCCCAGCAGCAGACCCACATATGCATGGATACGTGATATACAGCAGAGCGGTGCTGTACTTATTGGGGAAGGGACAGCATTTTCAATAAATGATGCTGAGAGAACTGTAAAAAAACAGAGCTAGTGCCTGACTCACCACATATATAAAATCTAATTTAGACAAACATGTAAGTGTGAAAGTCAAAACTATAAAATCTCAGAACTTAGGGGATTATCTTTTTATGACCTCAAAATAGGGATAGACTTTCTAAGACACAAACTAGGAAAAAAACCAATTGATAAATTCATTTACATGAAGGAGTTCTGTTGACTGATACATCACAAGGGCAGGAATACATAAATAAAGATAAAGAAAATAAGGAACATAAGTAAAATAGCAACTTCAACTTCCTCCTGCATCACCACAGGCTCTTGCTCATGTTATTTCATGAAATTCTTCTATGTCAGCCAATTCCTTCTTATACAATGACTCTCTGCATACTCCTTCTATCTTCTTAAAATGCTTCTTGGATCATTTAACACTCTACACAAAACATCCTTAAGTACTGCCACTCGTGGCTTGAATTTGTTTTCAACTCCTTCAGCTTAAGAAATGCAGAGCGAGTTTGCCCTTTTGATTTTCTGACTCCAGTTCTCTGCACATTTCATTATAGTATCTTGCTTTGTCATCCCAAGCTGCCCTCTGAAATTTTCTGTTCAGCTTTTTAATTTCTTCCTTTAGCTTTGGCTTCTTGGCGCTCTAATATAATACTCAGAGTATCATCTGACATCCATCTTGGTCTTTACTTCTTCTTTAGCCTTTGTAATGATCTTTTTCAGTCTTCATGGACAATTTTCTTGATATCCTCCCAGAGCTCATTTGGTCTATGCTCATTGGTGCTGTTCCTGAGATGGTTTTGAAATTCAAGGGATAAACTTAAGGTCAACTTTTGGTTCCCATGGATTTTCTTCAACTTCAGCTTGAACTTGAATGAGCAGTTAGTGGCCTGTCCCACAATCAGCAGCTGGCCTGGTTTTCACAGCTGATATTGAGACAGCACATAACAACAACAAATAAAGGAACACACCAAAAGTTGAGAAGGAATTAGCCTCTGAATATATAAAGAATGCTTATTAGGGAGTTCTGACAGCTGTGTGGATAAGGGTTTGTGCTGCCAACCCAAAATTGGAAAGACTGAATCAACCAGATGTTCCATGGGAGAAAGACGGACAACTTCCTCCTGATTTGTTGTCATTATACACCAGAGTCTGAGAACCAACGCATAGCTGACCCTCCAACATGTTCTCAGAGGCAGTATAATCGTGCAAGAATAGGTTGCCTATCTTTCACGCAAGGAGCACTGGTGGATTCAAACCACCTACCTTTAGGCTGGCAGTGCAACTCCTTACCATGAAGCCACCAAAGTTTCCCTGTGTGATTCAGTGCCTCTGAAAACTCACTGGAGGGTCAGCTATAAATTGGTTCTGACTTGACAGCAATGAATTCTGAGTATGAATCAATTTCAAAAATAATCAATGATTAAATGGGTAAGGGGAAAAAAAGACATGAGTTTTCCCAGAAAATGAAATCTGAATATATTAAAATTATATTCAGCCTCATTTTAGTAATGGGGTAAGTGAAAAATTTTAAAAATTTAGTAACAAACCACTTCACCTGCTTAGCAAAATATTTTAAAAAGTCGATTGGAAAATATCAAATGTTGGTAAGAATGAAGAAGCAGAAGGAATTCTTACCCACAAGTAGTTGAGAGCATAAACTGGCAGTTCAGAAAACCATTCTGATATTACTAGTCAGTCTGAACACTATCAGGACCTACTCCACAATTCTGTTTCTAGGTTTATTCCCTCACATGGTGATTCTCAATCCAAGTCATCTTTACCATCAAGGGACACGAGCAACAACTGGAGGTATCTCTGGTTGTCATAACTGGGAGTGTGCCTGGCATATAATAGGTTATAAGCAAAGAATGATGCTAAACATCCCACAGTGTTTAGGCCACAGGATGGTTTCTTACCCCTAAGAATTAACCAGTATCAAGGATAAAGAAACCCTGCCCTAGAAACATTTAGCATCTAGAGAAAATGTCATTTTAAAATACTTGTGTATTATTATTAACTGGTTCTGATGACATTAATTAACTAGTTATAACTGATTTCATTGCTACCAGGTTCCCTGTGGTCCAACATTTAAAATGTAATCTGTTTTCCTCAGAAATAGAAATCTAATTCATGTCAACACTGGCCTTACACAACTTTTATCACACTCTGCCTACAAGCTTCACTTTCAACTTGAATGTGCCCAGCAACGAGCCAAGGAATGAAGAAACAGAGATACTGGCTCCATCCCCAGGAAAATGATTCATGAAGTCTGGGGCTCTACTCAGTAACTCATATTTCCCCCCCAATGATCACAAAAGTGACTAATTAAGGTTGTGGACCACTCTTAAGAAACAATGAGTAAACAATGAGTAAACAAGTAAATGGTGGTGTATACAATGGACCTTAACAAACCAGCCCCTATTCTCTTTTCTGGCTTCATTCTCTTCATTACTATTCCGTCTGATACTCACTGTTGTCAGAACTTACAACTGTCTTTCTAATCTACCTTTAAAGAGTCTTCTGAATGGGATGCTCTCTCCAAATCCTCTTTTTACACCTGGCCAACTCCTATTTATCCTTTAAGGTCCTGGTCCAATTATAGATCCTTGTGAACTTTTTTCCTCAACACCTTCAGCAATTCCCTCCTCTTCGATGCTTGCACAGCATCTGACCACACCTCAGTGACTGACTGTATTTAGAACTCTATGTAGTTTATCCATTTACGTGTCTGTCTCACTAGATTCACACTCATTCACCTCTTTCATGGCACCAAGTAAATTCTCAATAAAGTTATGTCAACTAAAAGATAATTGAGAAGAAATCTCAAGCTGTGCATTATCTTGCTCCTATCATGAATGACCCCTGCTGGTAAAGTGGATAAGCCATTGACTGTTACTCAAAAGGTCAGAAGTTCAAGCCTACCATTGGAGAAAAAAAGTGTGGTAGCCTGTTTCCATCAGGATTTCTAGGCCTGGAGACCCTAGGAGGCAGTTCTACTCGGCCCTGAAGATTGCTAAGAGTTGGAACAGACTCTGTGGCAACAGGTGGGCTTTGGCTTAGATTTTGAAAGTGCAGGGGAGCTCTGGTGGCCTAGTGGCAAGCAGCTGCAACTACAACCCCAGAGGCGCACGGTTCGAATCCACCAGATGCTCTGCCGGGGAAGGAGGGACAATCTCCTCCTGTACCAGTCAGATCTGATCTGACGGTACACTCACACAAAAATAATAAAAATAAAAATAAAAAAAAAAAGAAAGTGTACTTTATCTTGAAGAGAAAGAGATATTTACTATCAAGCCAGAATAGTGAAAGTACATAAATTATCTATTAAAAAAACTATAGTGTAACTACAAATTAATCAATCAACAATTCTACAAAGGGTCTGTGCAAAAATCTGCTGCTTCCTTCTGCTCTAAAATGCCATTCAGGTCCCTGAATGAGTCACATTGTTGTGTGTGCCTCATTTCTGCAGGCGAGAAGCAGGCCCTTTAGAGCTCAGGTCACAACAAACCAAACAGCCCACAAGCAGAACTACAAGTTCGTCCTTCACTAGATCAAGGCCTTCACCTTGTCAATGTGATCAAAACGTTTTACCTTTGTGAAATTTGATCTAAAGTTGGCTTAAGTCTCTCAACTTAACTGATAAAAAAAGAAAACCCACACAAATCAAAACACAACCCAGAACATACATGAATGTGTACTTTCCCTGTCACCTTTAAAGACCTATGTGCAAGAAATTAAGACAATCCCAAATTATATGTTTTCTTTTCAGAGTCCCAAACCACATTTTTGTATCTTAAAAATTATCTTTGACTTCAAGCGTGACATACTTTCCTTAGAAGCAGAGCTGGGTAACGTTCCTAAAGACAAGATTCTAAGGTCCCCAGGTAATGGTCTACTGGCATCCCTGCTAACTTGTTGAAACCACACATTGGTAGGGAGCTTGCATTTAACACCAGGAGGACACATCCTGTAAGACTGGATGAGACACACCATCAGAAAGCTTTTGGGCAACACTGACACACAGGACTTGCATTAACTGTAAAAGAACCCACGGGTGGATCGACTAGAATGACTACCATGGTTCGGGTTCCCAGGAGAACTTTCTTCAGGGGCACTTGTGCCAGTCACACTGGGCTTCAGAGAGCTGACGCTGGACGTCCGAGAAGGCTGAGCAGGTGTCTTGACCCTGTCTTTTTTGATTTCCACCTTCATGGAAGGCTCCTTCTGTGAGCTATTAAGAAAGTCAAACAGCACCTCATCATCAGGTTCTGATTTTTTCCTGCGAACAAACTGGGACGAAGGCCTGGGAGAGGATGCGTTTTCACCAGGATGGGAGGCCTCCCCTGGTGTCCGAGGGCTTGCTTTTACATTCGCAGTGCCAGCTAAGATGGTAGCCTTTTGATTTCTAATGTGATAAGCTGCTGAGGAAATGTAAGCAGCTTTAGATCCAGTCTGATAAGTCAAGTCTGTGTGGTGCTGCTGAAGTTCAGGAGAGTCAGAAACTTTGTTATAGACGATGTTGCTGGCATTGTCTTTTCTATTGAGAGCTGTTGCAGCTCCTTGATCCACTCGGTTTAAAAGATCTTCTGCCTTCCCAGCAAGATCAGCAAACCAAGACATGACGGTGGCAGAAGAGCCTCACCGGCGAACCTGTGAAAAGAACATCACATAGTCAGTGAGACCATATAGCACAGCAGACTGGTTAAAAGCAGCTTGTAGAGTCAGATGGTCCTGGGCTGAAATCTTAACCCTGTCCCTTACTACCTATATAACCCAGAGAAAAAGACTTTTACCAAAGCTGAAAATTTTATCACAAAACTGAGAAAAACAAGAGAAAATTATCCTGTAGGGCTGTTTTCTTCCAAGATGAAATTACATATAAAAACTACTTTACAAAGTGCCTGGCACACAGTAAACACTCACTTTAGTAGCTATTATTATCGTTAAACGAGTCCTGGTGGCACACGGGTTGAAGGTCTCAGCTGCTAATTGAAAGATCAGTGGTTCAAGCCTACGGCTTGCTCCAAAGGAGAAAGCTATAGCAGTCTGCCTCTGTAAAGAAAGACTGTTGTTGTTGTTGGATGCTACTGAGTCAAGTTCAACTCACAGCAATGCTATGAAAAGCAGATCTAGACCATGTCCTATCCTGTGCCATCCTCACAATCTCTGACATCCTTGACCGCACTGCTGTAGTCACTATGTCAACCCATCTGGTTGAGTGTCCTACTCTCCTTCACGGACGCTCGATCTTTCCAAGCTTGATGTCCCTCTCCAAGGAATAGCCTTACCAAAAAATATGCTCAAAGTGTATGAGGCGAAGGTTTGCCCTCTCTGCCTCCACGAAGTATTCTGACTATACTTTCTCCAAACTTGGAAATCCTATGAGCCATTGTACTCTGTGCTAAGATCAACTAAATAACTATGGGTTCAGGTATTATTATCATTACAGCTACCACTACTATTATTTCAACAAATGGCAAATCCTAATGGAGCAAAAATATTGTTGTTGCTATGCACCACCAAGTTGCATAGTAACCCTGTGCACAACAGCTCTGAACCCTGCTCTATCTTGAACCAACCTGTCTCTGACACAACTACACTCATTACCTTTGAAACTGAGTCAATCCATTTCATTGAGGGTCTTTCCCTCCTGCGCTGCCTCTCCACCCTCCCAAGCATGACATCCCTCTCCAAGGACCGGTCCCTCCTTGCAACATACTCAAATATATGTCAGGTGAAGTTTCAGAATCCTTGCCTTCAAGGAGCAGCCTGATCTACCCTCTCCAGGACAAACCTGTTTGTTCTCCTAGCAGTCCATGGTATATTCAATAGCCTTCTCCAGCTGCACAACTCAAAGGCCTCAATTCTTCTATCATCCTTAGTTACAGTCCAGCTCTCTGATATCTATTTGTCCTCATTACAAAAAAAGTGACCCAACAGAGTGTGAAAATTAACAAACAATATTATTAAAATCACATGTAAGCAAGATCCTGCTAAAAAATGATCCCAAAATGACTAGAACAGCACATCAACAGATGTGCAGGCTGGGTTTACAAGAGGCTGAGGCACTAGGGATATTACAGCCAATGTTAGATGGATCTTGGCTGAAAGCAGAGAGTACCAGAGGAATGTCTATCACTGTTTCATTGACTAAGCAAAGGCATTTGACTGTATCACAACAAACTCTGGCTAACTCTGAGAAGACTGGGAATCCTAAAACACTTGATTGTGCTTATGCAAAACCTATTACTTGGACCAGGAGGCAATCATCAGAACAGAGCAAGAAAAACACAAGATTCAAAATCAGGAAAGATGTATGCCAGGGATGTGTCTTATCTCTATTCCTTTTCTTTTTTAACAAAATTTGTCGTGTGCCATCGAATCGGATCTGACTGGCACAGTAGGCAATTGCCCCTTCTTCTCCAACAGAGAGAGCATCTGGTGGATTCAAACCACATGCCTTCGGGACTGTAGCCCAGCTTCTTGCCACTAGACCACCAGAGCTCCTTATCTTTTCAATCTATATACAGAACAGATCATCTGGGAGGATGGGCTCTATGAGGAGGAAAATGGCATCATAATTGGAGCAAAAGCATGCAAATATTAAATGATCAATATTGCAAAATTCAAGTACAAATAAAAAAAATTTTGTTTTAGGGAAATACAACTTTAAAAAACATCTCCCTCTAATAAAAAATTATCTTAATATTAATCTGAAGCACGAGCACGTATACCTTTGATATGCAAGTATGTCATTTGTTTAAAGTACCTTCAGGAGAGACCATAGCTGACATCCAAGCAGATATATGCACACCCATGTTTATTGCAGCTTTGTTCACAATAGCAAGGAGTTGGAAACAACCTAAGTGCCCATC
>NW_006399752.1:42212225-42221279 GCF_000299155.1 Elephantulus edwardii
TTCAGGAACTAATACTCAGGAGTATTAAGTGTGGAATTTAAAAAAAGAGTGTATGTATGTATGTATATGTGTGTGTGTGTGTGTGTGTGTGTGTGTGATGGAATAATCATCCATTTGATATGTAAACTTGGGTACTTACAGGGTGTTACAATAAATCAAAGTAATGATGAAGCAATTAACTTTCACACTACATAAGAAAGTACACGGTGAAAAAGTCAACCACCATTTGCTGAATACACACATTATTCCTTTTGCCCGGCACACTCTCTGATGGCCAACATTTTCTCACTCCTGGTCTTCACATGAACACCATCTGCTCCAAGGGTCTTCCCGATCTAAATGACGCCCTACCATTCTCCACCCCTCACAGCTCTCTCTGTTTTCTGCTGCTGTTAGCTACCCCAGAGCCCATTTCTGATCCACAGAGATTTCCTGTGGCAGGGGAGGAGAGCTGCTCTATGGGGTTTCTGGCCTGTAATCTTTATAGGAGCAGAATGCCAGGCCCCTCTCCCCCATGAAGTCAGAGGGTGAGCTTCAACTGTCAACCTTTCAATTAGAAAGTGTTGCACCCCCAAAATAATCTTTTTTTTTCAACAACTCTACCTACTGCAGCATCTGAGAGCTGGACAATGAATAAGGACGACAGAAGAACTGATGCCTCTGAATTCGAGTGCTGGAGAACAATACCAACTATCCCATGGTCAGCTAAAACAACAAACAAGATACTTCTTGGGAAAAATGCAGCCAGAGTGCTCCTTGGAGGCAGACGACAAATCTCCATCTCTTATACTTTGAACATGTTGCTGAGAGTGGCAGTTCCTTGAAAATGGATTTGCTTGGAAAGACGGGAGGGTCGGTAAAGGAGAGAAAGATGCCTAATGGGACGGACTGACACAGTGAGCACAGCAACGGGCTCAAGTGTATCAGAGATGGTGAGGACGGCACAGGACAGGACAGGGTTCAGATCTATTGTTCAAAGGGTCTCTATGAGTCTTACCTGACTCAACAGGACCTAACAACAACCTATGGAGGAAGAGAAGGAAAAGTGGTTGTGGGTATTTTGCTCATCAGTGAATTTTTTTTTTATGCGTGTACCGTCAAATTGGATCTGACTGGTACAGGAGGCAACTGTTCCTCCTTCTTCAGCAGAGCATCTGGTGGATTTGAACCGTGCACTTCTGGGATTGCAGTACAGTCATCAGTGAATTTGGAGCATTTAAAGGCACAGCAGGCCAGATGCTGTGAAACCATAACTTCATTAAATGTAGCTTTCCTCACCTAGAAAGTTAAGTAACACTATCCTTACTACAAATAGATTGAGAAGTAGATGTCAGTGCTGATAGTCAAGCCAAACTCAAGACAAATTTCAACCCGTGGCTTACTCCCCATAACCACGCTCTCCACATCTGTGGGTAAGCTCAAGAAACTGACCCTCCAAACCGGTCATAGAAATTTAGGGTGGTATATACAGGACTCATTTAACAACCCAAAAGCTAGGGGTTTAAGTCTACCCAGAAGAAAGGTGATCTTTCTGGTGATCTGTACCCTAAAAAAAGCCAGACACTGGAAACACTATGAAGTCTACTTTGATCTGCCTGAGAACACCCAGAACTTGGATTTAGAGAGTGAGCAAACGGCTTGACTCACCAGCTGGAAACCTGTCCTAACACTGGACTACTGTTCATTTGTGTGTTTCACACGAAAATGGGGATGCGCACACCCATGTTTATCGTGGCTTTGTTCACAATAGCAAAGAGCTGGAAACAATCCAAGTGCCCATCAACAAACAAATGGATAGAGCAGCTCTGCTATGTTCACACAATTGAATACTATGCAGCACTGAAAAACAAGGTCTTCATGAAATACTATGCAAAGTGGGTGACCCCGGAGGACATTATGCTGAGTGAAATACCTCAGTCACAAAAGGACAAATACTGCATAGGGCCACTGTTATAAAATGGGACTGACATGGGATTGAGGGAAGATAGAAAAGGAGGGGCGGAATGATGTATATTGCATTGAGACAGAGGAGGGAGAGAACTGTTTAAAAGGGACATATGAATGGGTATTTTTGTCATTACAGAAGTCCAGAGTGAAGGCTGCACAATGGAGTGGACTTGGGGAGGGGAGCATTGCATAACAATGAAAGAGTTTATCAAGGAGAAGAGTAAATGGGGTGAGGGGGTGGGCAGGAAGAAAAGTGCAACAATGAATGACTGGAAACCCTAAGTCTCTGTAAACTTTCATTAAAATTAATAAATTTAGAAAAGGAAAAGTTAAAAAAAAAGAAAATGGAGAGGCAGTGCTTTGTATCATGCAAACACTCTACAAGGAGGGAAAGTCTGATCCACAAGTCAGCTATGCTGGGTGTTGTTGTTAGGTGCCATCGAGTCGAGTCCTATGAACAGATGATCGGGACCCTGTCCTGTCCTGTTCCAACCTCACACTTGCTGACACACAAGAGCCCATTGCAGCAGCGACCCTGTCAATCCACTCAACTCAATTCCAATCAGGGCTCTCCCACTACGCTTACTATTAACTCCGCTCTTTGTTTAATGTTCATAGTTTTCAAAAGCCTTTTATTTAGGAAGTAGATGGTCCATCTTGCTAAGTAGAGCAAATTATCGTTCCTTAATTAGGATTGCTTTATTAGCAATCAAAGTACACCTATTAATTCTTTACAGCTCACCTCCTGGGCGTTACAGCTAGTGTATAAACACTGGAAACTGAACTAGAAACTTCGAAGTTTGATGGGTCCCGAGCACCTGCCCTACCAGCAAACAAGACCCCACAACCCGAGTGGTCTTCAGGGCTCCGCTGGCCCCTGGTCACCCCCCGGGCAGTGTCCCTGGAAAAGCAAGGGGACGGAGGAAGGACCGGGGCGCACACTGGGGTGGCCAGGGTGGGGACGCCGGCGGTGGCACGATGACCAGCTGCGAAAGGCAGGTGCCAACACAGGCGCAGGGAGGCTGGGTGGTCAGTGGGTCCCAGGTCCCCCACCCGCTGCATCCCAGCCTCGGGGCGGGGAGAGGGGCAAAGGGAGCCTGACTCGCGAGGGGGCTTCGCGTGCCCTCTATCAACCCCTGGAGGTGGAACACGGGTCCGCCTGGAGACGGAGGGGACCCCGGTTCCCACCGGAGGAGACGGTGCCTCTGCGCCCGGAGACGTGAGCACCCCGACGCGGACCGCCTCACCTGAGGACTCCGGAGCGGCCGCACCGGGGCCACGACGCCCTCCAGAGCCGACCCCCGTCACCAGCCGGCCCGCAGCAGACCCCAGCTGACCAAGCCACCCTCGGCTCAGCGGCGGCCCGGCCACTTCTTCCGGGAGACGTGGAAGGCCGCCGAGGACCCCAAAACAGAGTGCCCTCAGTCCTGCCTGAGCGGCGGGGAGGCGAGCAGGCTGCTGCCATCGGCTCAGGCGGCGGCACGGGCAGCTGCGGGGGCCTCGCTCTTTGCCACGCCTCTTCCGCCTGCGCCGGCGGGGTGAGGGGGAGCGACGTACAGGAGGCGGGGCCTGTGGGGGCGTGTGACGTAGCGCGCCTCAAGCGGACGACAGCCCCACGTGGCCAAAACAACATTGAAGACCACGCCCCCAAATGGGAGGAGCCTTTACGGGGACTCACGTGTATGCCAGAGGCTGAGCTGAGATAGGCGGGGTTTAGCACTCTGGCTCTTTGGGCTTCAGTTCTTTCACTTCTGCTATTTGCTGAGGTCTGTGACAAGGGACGCACAGACTATTTCATGAAGTGTAAAGTATTTTGGTTCTCTCACTTGGTACCCCATGGATTGTTGTTGTGTTGTGTGCCATCTAGTCGCCTTCGACTCTTAGCGACCTCTAAGCACAATAGCTCTGAACTCTGCTCTATCCTGAGCCAGTCTGTCTCCAAAAGACACCTACTCTCATTATCCCAGTTATTTTGTCAATACATCTCATCCAGGGTCCTCCTCTCCTGCAGTCCTTTCACCCTTCCAAGCATGATATCCCTCTCCAAAGACTAGGTCCTTCTGGCTAAATGACCACAATATGTGAGACCAAGTCTCAAAATCCTTGCCTCCTGGAAGCGGCTTAGTATCACACTCTCCAGAACAGTCCTGATAGTTCCCTTGGCTCCAGCACCAGAATTCAAAGGCATCAATTCTTCTTCTGCTATTCTTGGTTATTGTCCAGCTCTATAATGCATAGCAAGTAATTGCAAAGACCATGGTCTGGGTCAAGTACGGCTTAATCTCTAGATGGACAGTCTTGCTTCTCAGCACTCTGAAGAATTCCCTGACAGCAGATTTCCTTAATGCAAGTCATTTTGGGGACCTTATTTTTGGCCAGTGCCTTCAGTGCAGCTTAAACTTATTCATTACCACTGGTTCTTGATCGTATGCTACTTCCTGGCATATTTCAGTGTGGGCCAAATCTTTTTTGGTATAGTGACTCTGGGTATTTTTCGATACTTCCTGAGTCAGTCAAAATTATGTCCATCTCTCAGGATCGTTACTTAAGGCTTGAATTTGTTTTTCAGTTCTATGAGCATGGGAAATACAGAGAATTCTTCCCTCTTTATTCTCCAACTCTGGTTCTGCATATTCAGTTGTAGCATTTTGTTTTGTCTTCTCAAGCTGTCCTTTGAAATGTTCTGTTTATCTGTTTGACTTCCACATCCCTTCCTTTTGCTTTGGCTTCTGAATGTTCCAGTGCAATTTTTAGAGTCTCTTCAACATCTGTTTTGGTCTTTTCTTTCTCTTCTAAGTAATGACCTATTGCTTTCCTCATGGATGATATCCTCGATGTTATCCCACAACTCATCCATCCAGTCTTACTTAGATCATTAGTGTTCAGTAGCCGAAACCTATTTTTGAGATTTTTTTTTTAATTCAGGTAGGATAAACTCAGGGTCATATTTTAATTCTAGTGGACTTGCTTTAATCTTCTTCAGCTTCAGTTTGAACTTGTGCATGAGTAAACTTGATAGTCTTGTTTTGACTGCTGATATTTAGCTTCTCCAATAACTTTTATCCCCAATAGATAAGTCAATCTGATTTCTAGGCAGTCCATCACGTGAAGTCCATGTGTATAGCCATCATTTGTTTTTCTTTAAGAAGGTATTTACGATAAATTAATCATTAAGCATACAAAGCCTCATTTTTTATTTTATACATTTTTAAAAATTTTCTACTAGTTTATTTACAGAATTCCAATACATTGTTTTCAAGAACAAATTCTTTCATTTTCCCTCACCCCTCGAATTGTACAACTGCATGATTAATCCCCTAAGATTAATCTTCCCAAGAAAGATGATTCAACAGGATGTAGAAATTATTGAACAATTCTATCACATGCTGGAGACTAAGGTGCGCCTGATCCAGAATATAGTCTTCGCAATTACGTGCTATGCATCGGAGAGTTGGACAGTGACTAGGGATGATAGAAAGAGAATTGATGCCTCTGAGCTGTTGTGCTGGAGAAGAGTGTTGAATATACCATGGACTGCTAGGAGAACAAACAGGTTTGTCCTGGAGAGGGTGAAGCCAGAATGCTCCTTGAAGTCAAGGATTCTGAAGCTTTGTCTGACATACTTTGGGCATGTTGCAAGGAGGGACTGGTCCTTGCAGAGGGACATCATGTTTAAGAGAGTGGAGGGATGGTGCAGGAGAGGAAGACCCTCGATGAGATGGATTAGTTCTGTGATTGGGGTGGTGGGAATAAGTGTGTCAGAGATGGTGAGGCTGGCACAGGATAGAGTAGAGTTTAGGGCGCTTGTACATAGGGTCGCTATGATTCTCAAGTGACTCAACAACACATAACGACAACAACAAGCAGAATATTGCTGAAGGACATCCATTAGGGTTAGGACGGTACATCAACAGAATTCTGGACAGCCAGAAGTTCAAGTTGGGTTTTAAAGAGGCCACAGCACCAGTGAGATGATTGGTGATGTCAGATGGATTTTGGCAGAAAGCAGAGACTACCAGAAGACTGTCTTTTGTGTTTTATTGACTATGCTTTGCAAAGGCATTTGACTGTATAGATCATAACAAATTAAAGCTAACACTGAGAAGAATGGAAATTCCAGAATACTGAATTATGCTTCTTATGTGAAATCTATACCTAGACCAAGAAGCTGTTGTCTAAAGAGAGCAAAGAAAGAGTGAATGGTTTAAAAGTAAAAAAGAAGCGGGCAGGGCTACATCCTTTCTCCACACCTATTAAATTTGTATGTTGAGCAAATCATTAGAGAAGCTGAACTTTGTGAAGAAGAGTGTGGCATCAGGACTGGAAGAAATCTCATTGATACCCTGCATTATGTAGACGACAAAACCTAGCTTGCTGAATATGAGGACCAGAGACACGTGCTGCAGAGAATCAAAGACTACAGTCTTCAATATGGATTACATCTGACCATCAGAAAACGAAGATCCTCACCAGTGGGCCAATAGGCAGCATCATGATCAATTGGGAAAAGATTGAATTTGTCAATGATTTTTAAATTTTGCTTTGACCCACAGTCAATACCCTCATTACCAGCAGTCAGGAGATCGAGATTGGGAGGCGTAAAGCATAGGGAAAGTCTCCTGTCAGGGACTTCTCCAAAGTCCTGAAAAACAATGATGTCAATTTAAAGACTAAAGTGTGCTCAATTCATGCCACAGTCTTTTCAATCACCTGCTATGCATCTGAGAGCTAGACAATGAATAAAGGTGACAGGAAAAGAATCAATACATTTGAGTTGTGGTGTTGGAGAAGAGTGCCGACTATCCTGTTCACTGCCAAAAGAAACAGATAACGTCTTGGAGAAGGTACAGCCGGAGTGTTTCTTGGAGGCAAGGATAATGAAGCTTCAGCTCACATACTTTGGGCCTGTTGCTAGGAGAGGTTATTCCTTTGGAGAAGGACATCGTGCTTGGAAAGGTGGTGGGATGGCAAAGGAGAATAAGACAGAACTTACCTACAAAAAATTGCATGGGAGTAGATTGTTCATCTTTCTCCCATAAAGCAGCTGGTGGATTCTAACCACCTACCTCTGGGTTGGCAGTGCAACTCCTTACCCACTAGGCCATCAGAGTGCCCTTTTGTCCATTGCATCCTTCAACACTGTAAGAGTGTGTGTGTGTGTCTGTGTCTGTGTGTGTCTGTGTGTGTCTGTGTGTGTGTCTGTGTACCATCAAATCAGATCTGACTGGTACAGGGGGAGATTGCCCCTCCTTCTCCAGCAGAGCATCTGGTGAATTCGAACCACGTACCTCTGGGGTTGCAGTGCAGCCTCTTGCCACTAGGCCATCAGAGTTCCCTCAACACTGTAACTCGAAGCTTGACTTTTTTTCCTTCAAATCTCTCAGTGGAGAAACTCTAAGCATGTTCTTCACGTGATTTCCTAGCTCCAGTTCTCTGCTCATTTTATCATAATGCTTTATTTTGCCTTACTGTGGTAACAATAACCGGAATAGCCCTAACATTTACTGAGTCCTTATTAAGTGTGAAGGGACCTGCGGTGGGCTGGTCCACAGGGAGGTGCACTGCTGACTCAAAGGCCTTTCCTGCAGTTTGAGTACCAGCTCAGATCCTCTGAGAAAGATGAGCTGTCTTCTCCGGTGAGATTTACGGCTTTGGACATCCATCAGCTACGAATCAGTTGTGACTCAAAGAAAATGAGTTTGAGTTTTTAAATTTTGACCTGCTGCATTGCAATTACTTAATCTCTTTGAGTATCTTTTCCAGCCTCACAGAGGCCAGGTTTGATCATGTGACTTGTTTTGACCAATAGAATGTGAGCAGAGGTGCCTTTTCTCACGAGCTCCTCCCACGTGATTTTCAACCTTCAAAAACTCACTGCAGAAGCTCTCCATCAAATACAAAGGAGAAGTTAGATCCTTTGCAGAAAAGAAGGAATTTAAGGAATTTGTGGAAACAAGACCAAAACTATAACAAATTTTAAGTGAAGTCCTTCACCTGGAAACACCAAAGGAAAGTGGATGGACTATAGTAACCAGAGACAACAGAAAAAGAAACATGGCAAAAGTAAAACCTGGCCTGAGAATAATCACACGTAACATGAATGGACTAAATATACCAATCAAGAGAAAAAGAGTAACAGAATGGATAAATAACCAAAGCCCTCAATGAGTTGCCTACAAGAGATACATCTGAAAAATGGAGAGAAAGACTTAAAATCAAAGGCTGGGGAAAAATATACCAAGCAAATAGCAACCACAAAAAAGCAGGATTGGCAACATTAACTTCTGATAAACTAGACTTCAGGATGAAAATCACCATCGAAGAAAAGGAAGGGCACTACATACTGATTAAAGGCACAATAGATCAAGAAGACATAACCTTGGTCAATATATACGCACCAAATGATAGACCTGCAAAATACAAAACACAATGGTTAACAGAGTTGAAGAAACACAGCACCACAATAGTGGTAGGAGATTTCAACACACTACTATCACCAAAGTACAGATCACCTCCAAGGAAATTTAACAAAGACGCAGAAGATCTAAACTATACAATCAGCCGACTTGGCCCTGTGGATATATTCAGGGTACTGCGCCCAACTAAAACTCAGTTCACTTTCTTCTCAAGTGCACATGGTCCATCCTCCACAATCGATCACATATTAGGACACAAAGCAAGCCTCAAAAAATAAAAAAACATTGAAATAACACAAAGTATCTTCTCAGAGCACAATGTCATGAAACTAGAAATTAACCACAGAAGGGTGAAGCTTACAAAACCACCTATGTGGAAAATGAATAACTCTCTATATGATTAGGGTATAGCAAAAAATTTACAGAATCCTACAGGGTTCTACAAGAAAAAGACTGATAACACAATTACAAAACGGGCAAATGACCTGGAAAGAATATTCATGAAGGAAAATATTAGGATCATCAACAGACACATAAAGAAATGCTCAAAATCACTGGCAATAAGAAAGATGCAAAGCAAAACCACAATGAGATAACATCTTACTCCAGTTGCAGTGGCAAAGTTTAACAGGGCAGCAAGTAATAAATTTTAGAGAGGATGTGGCAAGAAGGAAGTCTTTTTTTTTAAAAT
>NW_006399752.1:42222142-42230302 GCF_000299155.1 Elephantulus edwardii
CCCTGAGAGAGACTTCACCCTGATTCATAAGGAAAAGGGGATGGCGTATTCTCTTAGCTACTTCCTGCTGAAAAGGGACGCTGTGGGTTTCAGGGGATGTCCAACAATTGAATGGATTGAGAAACTATGGTACATTCGTACAATGGAATACTACGCACCATGCAGGAGCAACGATTTTATAAATTATTACTTGGGAGGGACTGGAGAGCATTAAGCTGAGTGAATTAACTCAGTCCCACAAGGACAAATATTGTATAAAACCATTATTGTAGAATGAATATGAGGATCCAAAGGGGAGGTGAAGCAGAGGGATGAGGATATATGTGTGTGGGTGGATTAATCATGGGGTTGTACAAGTAGTAGGGTGAGAGAAATTGGAAGAATCTGGTCTTAAAAACAATGTATTCAGATTTTGTAAATGAACGAGTATAATTTTTTTAAAAAGAAAAAATATATTGGAAAAAAAATCCCCTCACTGCTGTGTTAGCTGACTTGATAGCAATGGATTTTTTAAAAATTTTTGAGCAAAAGCATTAAGAATTGTTAAGTACTTCCACTTTTGAAGCTCCTTCTCACATATTTTGGGCACATGGCCAAGAAAGACTGGTCTTTGGAGAAGGACATCATGCTCAGAAGGGTGGAGGGACAGCCCAGGAGGGGAAGGCCCAGGATGAGATAGATTGATACAGTGACTGGGGCAACAGGGGTTGGTGTGTCAAAATTAGTGAGACTGCCTCAAGACAAGGAAGAGTTCAGAGCTGCTGTGCATAGGGTCGCTATACGTCACAGGTGACTCCACGGCACATAATAACAAAAACATACTATATTGGTTGGTTTTTAAAAAACTATTATTATTCATTTCCATGAAAATTTACAGATACTTTGGATTTTCATTCATTCATTGTTGTACTATTCTCCCTGCCCACCTCTCCCCCCACCCCAGTACAGTCCTTCTTTGAAAAGTAAAAGAAAAATTCTTTCATCGCTTTACAATCCCTCCCCCCAGGACCACTCCACCATGCAGCCTTCGTTCTGGACTCCTGTCATTACAATAATATCTAATCACATATTCTTTTTAAACAAAATCACATATTCTTTTTAAACAGTTTTCTCCTTCATCTGTTTCAATGCAGTATACATTATTAAACCCATCTCTCTCAATCTCCCCCCAACCCTGATGTCAGTCTTGTTTTACAATAGTGGCACTATGCATTATTTGTTCTTTTGTGACTGAGATATTTCACTCAGCATAATGTCTTCCAGGGTCACCCATTTTGAATAATATTTCATGAGTTCCTTGTTTTTCAATGCAGCATAATATTCCATTGTGTGAAAATACCAGAGCTTCTCTATCCATTCGTTTGTTGACGGGCACTTAGGTTGTTCCCAACTCCTTGCTATTGTGAACAAAGTCACTATAAACAAGGGTGTGCATATATCTGCTTGGATGTCAGTTATGGTCTCTTTGTGGTATATTCCCAGGAGTGGAATTGCTGGGTCAAATGGTATCTCTAATTGCAACTTTTTGAGAACGTGCCACACTGCCTTCCACAGTGGTTGTACCATTTTACACTTCCACCAACAGTGAATAAAGATTCCAGTTTCTCCACAACCTCGCCAGTGTTTGTTGCTTGCTGTTCAGTTAAATTTTCCTATTCTGACTGGGGTGAGATAATATCTCATAGTTGTTTTGATTTGCATCTCTCTTATCTAGGGATTTTGATCACTCTTCATGTGCTTGTTGGCTATCTGAATGTATTCTTTGGTGAGGTGTCTGTTCATGTCCTGGGCCCATTTTTCAATTGGATTGTTTACCTTTATATTGTTGTGGTGATATTGGTAGTTTTTAATTTAAACCTCTTGTTTAGAGTCAACCTTGGAGAGGGCCTTTGTATTTAAAAGTTGGTTGTTATTCTATTTTGGAGAAACATTCTTCTGAATGGTACAGCACTCTTCTGTCAATAAGCTGTACTGAGGTAACCTTGGGGTTGCTGTGATGCTGCACCTTGTGCAACTGGGGTGTCAAAAGTCATGATGGTTACCCATGGTGAAAGTGTTTAGTGGAGGTCCCAGTTTAAGACAGGTTTGGAAGCAGGAGTAGCATCCACTTCCTAAACAGCATGCCTCTGGAAATTCTATGAACTTTGATAAATGACGATAATCATGAAAAGGCTTCAGGCCTTTTGTTCATAGTGTCATATAAGTCGTGCTTGACTCAACAGTGATCAATAATAACAACAACAACAACTACTACTACTTCAGTAGTACTTAGTATTTATCTTACTTGGATGCACTGGTAAACTCTGCAGTCAGGGATTGCTCCAAATTATTGAGGAGCAATGATGTTAGTTTGAGGACTAAGGTGTGCCTGATTCATGCTATGATCTTTTCAATCACTTGTTCTGTATCTTAGAGCTGGACAATGAATAAGGATGATAGAAGAAAATTTGATGCCTTTGATTGTGGTGTTGGAAGAGAGTACTGGATATTCCATGGAATGCCAACAGAACAAATATGTCTTGGAGAGGGTGCAGCCAGAGTTCTCCTTGGAGCCAAATATAACAAAGCTTCATCTCGCATGCTTTGGGCATGTTGCCAGGAGAGGTTTATTCCTTGAAGGACATCATGCTTGGGAGGGTGGAGGAATGATGAAGAAGAGGAAGACCCTCAATGAGGTGAATTGACACAGTAACTGTAGCAATGGCTTCGACTGTGTCAGAGATGATGAAGATGGCACAGATAGGAAGGAGGGGGTTCAGATCTGGTTTTCATAGGGTCAGTATGGCTGACACTCAACTCGACGGCACCTAACAACAACAGCAGCAGCATTTCCACTAGATCACTTAGTCTTTTTTTGTCCTGCCTTGACAGTAGCTGATCCCAGATGGGCCTGATTCCTGAGCCAGTGTTCTAGAAGGAAGACAAGACGGCCACATCTAATAGTTGTATGAACAAAAAAGAAACATTCGCTGTGAAAAGCCACTGACATTTGGGATTGTTTCTTTGACAGCCTTACCTAAAGAAATTTTACTACTGCACACTCCCTTTTTACAAATCCTGGTACTGAGACTCAGGGAGGTTTAGACAGACTCTCGCGGACCATCAATAGCACACCTGGAATTCAAATCTAGGTCAGTATTACTCCAGAAAGGTGCTCTTAGGCATTGAAAGAGTTCGGGTAAAAAGAATTGATTCATGTTTAAAAAAAAAATCTGCCAATGAGAGACATCCTCCACAAGTGACCCAAGAAATCTCACAGACACCACATCACAGTCAGTACAGATCACCTGGAAGTCATGGAGTCTTAGCTGGATCAGCCAGAAAAAAATGACACAACCAGCAGAGAGGCTGTAACCTTGCCCAGTGAGTCAACCAATTTGTCCCCCTACCCCTGCTATCCTAATGCTTTGAGTTAAGATTACTCCCAAATAAGAGAGAGCGGTATGTGAACCAGACTGGGGCGCTTTCATTACCCCCTCCAAACGCCTAATGCAAGAAACGTGTTTGGTAACAAAAGTGAAGAAAATTGTAAACCTGAGTATGTATATCTCCTAGCAGCAGGGGGCGCTCTGTCCTTAAAATACAGAGCTAGGTAAGCAATCCACTAGAGCGTGGATTGGTGCTAAGAGGCTGAGCTGCCCAAAGGTACAAGGTTCAAATCCACCAAGGTCAGGCAAGCTCTTCTTGTGTGATTCATTGCCTCTAAGAACCCACTAAAAGGTCAGCTGGGGGTCTGTTGCAACTCGATGACAAACAACAGGCAAGAAAAAAAAATGCATATTGCTGTATGCTTTCATTGCATTTGTCGATTTGCTTTTATTATTGTGGTTTGAGCTCTGTATTGGGCACTGTAGTGGCTTAGTAGCAAGGAATCACACTGTCGACACAAAGGGATGTCGTCAGCTGCTCCATGGGAGAAAGATGGACAATCTCTTCCTGTGCAATTTACTGTGTCTGAAAACTCCCCTGGAGGGTCAACTATGGGTAGATACTGACTTGACAGCAGACAACAAATTTTGTTTTACTGTTGTTGTTGTTGTTGCTGTGTACTATAGAGTCAGAACTGACCCATAGCTGACCCTCCAGTGGGTTTTCAGAGACAGTAAATTTCACAAGAGATTTCAATCCTTTTCCCACAGAGCACCTGGTAGCCTCGAACCGCGTGTCTTCAGGATTGCAGGACAGCTTCTTGACCCTAGAATACCAGAGCTCCCTTCAATAGGGCACAGAATTTATTAGTACCATGCTCTCACACTAACAACTCAAGAGAATTTCATTATCTTCGACTTGTGTTACTCATGTCACCTGGCTGTTTAGCAACATTCAGAGAAAAGTCATGCAACCACTGAAGCCCTGATGAAACCCCCCATATCCTTCAGGGACCCACATCCTTAACCTGTCCTGACTCCGCCTGGAACATGTCCTCCACATGACGCCAGGTGGGCTGTAGGGCTACACGGGGGAAGAGGCAACTTATGGATAAAGAACAAAACTCACCCTGTGGCTCAACTTTAAGCCAAACATTAGCTCTTCTCCTGTGAAATTTAATGCCTCCAAAACCTCACTAGGGTGTCGGCTATGGGTCAGTTCCAACTGGACGGAACCCAACAACAACAGGTCAACAGTAACGCCAGGGAGTTACTTGCTCCTTAGAACAAACAACTAACTTCACAAGATGAAAATGGCACATATGTGGATGGATAAAGCTCAGAAGGCAGGGAGGGGTAGGAGAGGAGGATGAGTAGAAACAAGAATCACAAGGAGGAAGTGGGTAGAGTGAGTCACATTACAGGTGTTCTAATTAGTGTGACCAGAGAAAATGTGCACAAATGGCTGAACAGAACAGCAATTTGCTCTGTCAATGTTCACTCAAATCACAACTTTTTATAAAGGAAAAGGTGTGGCTTATTCGTTTTAAAACATTTAGAAAACAAAGACAAAAAATAATCAGGCTAACTGGGCAATTAGAAATGATATGTATGACAATTAACTGCCTGGAACAGGACAAGTATTACAAAGTGCCATGGGGGAGGAAAAGAAGGAAAATGTACATGCATGCATAAGTGAAAACCTCGTTGCAATTTTTCAATAAATTAACACAGAAAAACCTAAACAAATAAAAATAACTAGGTGAGCTGCAAATGGAAGCAACTCTTGTATTTGTGGACTCATGGATCACTAAGGGAGCTCTGGTGGCCTAGTGGCGAGAAACTGCGGGGCAATCTCGAAGACACGTGGTTTGAGGCCACCAGCTGCTCCATGGAAGAAGGATGTACGATTTCCTGTTCTATTTACTGGTTCTGAAAATCTACCAGAGGGTCAACTATAGGTCGGTCTGATTCTACAGTACATAATAACGGAGAGCTAAATAAAATACAGTTGTTAGTTGTCCTTGGGTCTATTTTGACTTATGCCCTGGAATATTGTTCACCAATAAAAAAGGAATGAAGTCCTGATGCACGAACCTCAACACCATTATCCTAACTGAACGAAACCAGGCACAGGGGACTGTTTCTAAGAAATAGCAGAGGGCAAGTTCAATTCAACCCCGAGGCACCTGGGGAGAAAGACCTGGCAATCTAACCTTGAAAGCTCAGCCATTGAGAATAGACGAACACAGCACCTGCAGCAACGGGGTTGTCATATCGTGTGTGCTCTTCTGGTCTGACACACACAGGCCACCATGCGGTGGAGACAAGACTCCAGAACATTTTTACTGAGACAGAAATGAGCATGAGAGAGCTTTTCGGGCTGCTAAAAACATCCAACGTAATACCATCACTAAATAGCACTGAGCTGTGTCTTTAAAACATTCTTTTACATGTCGGCCACACCTTCAGTTGTCCTTAAAAGCCAACCTAGAATATCATTGAGGATGAGTGCTTTTGAGCTGGTTCCAACTCACAGCACAAGCAGGCCATGCCTGGGTCCACACCGTCCTCACAACCACGCCTCGAGTGGAGCCCACTGTGGCAGCCGCTGGGTCAGGCCGTCTCATGAAGGCCCTTCCTCTCATTCACCGACCCTGTGCTCTGCCAGGCATGGAGGCTTTCTCCGGGGCTGGTCCCTCATGACGACATGTCCAAAGTGAGTAAGACAAAGTCCCCCCATCTGCACTTCAAAGGAGCATCCTGGCTGTACTTCCAAAACAGATTTGTGGCAGTTCATGGTATATTCAAGATTCTTCACCAATACCATCATTCAAAGGCATTGATTACTCTTTAATCTCTCTTATGCACTGTAAGACATATTTGTTCTTTTGGCAATCTATGGAATAGACAGCATTCTTCTCCAACACCACAGTTTTCCAATACCACAGTTCAAAGGCATTAAAGTATGTCTTGGAGAAAGTGCAGCCAGAGTGCTCCTTGCAGTGGGTTCAAGCCCATCATTTGCTCTTCAAGAAAAAGATGCGGCCATCTGGCTCTGTAAAGATTTACAGCCTCGGTAACCCTATGGGGAAGTTTTACTCTGTCCCGAAAGGTCACTGAAGCCAGAACTGATTTTGTACATTCCTTGCTAATTCCAGGATTTCCTGTGGGGCCATGGTTAAGTGCTCTGCTGTTGATAGGAGGGTCAGGGGGTTGAACACACCAGCAACTCCATGACAGCAAGATGTGGCAGTCACCTTCCAGAAAGATTTACAGCCTCAGAAACTCTGTGGTGAAATTCTGTTCTGTCCTGTTGAGTCACGGTGAGTCAGGCTCCTGGGCACAAGCTAGACTGCCTTTAAAAAATAAATTTTTTTTAATCTATTTATCTTCTTTTTTAAAAAAAATTAATTTTAATGAGCATTAACAGAGATTTTGGATTTCTATTCATTCATTGTTGCGTTTTTCTCCCTGTCCACTTCTTTTTAAAAATTCTTTTAAAATTCACTTTCCTTAAGTGTTTTTAAGTGGAAATTTTTCCTAAAATGAGCCTATTCGCATGATTGCCATTCAGATTAAGATACAGAAGCCGCAGCAGCCTCGAGGCTGCCTTTAAACTCCTCTTAAAAGAAAGATAACTACTTCCTTGACTTCTTCCTCCATTTCTTTGCCTGTTTCTGAATTACGGGTATGAAAGCATGAAGTCTTTTGTGTTTACTTCTCTTGCCCAACCTTTCTTTAATAGGATTCCACCATGCTGTTTGTAAATCAATCCTTTGTCCATTTTTTTCATTGTTCTGTAAGGCTGAATCCCACTGTCATCATGCACTATTTTATTCATCCATATTGATTTAGAACTGTTGATGGGCTTTGAGGTTGTTGCTAGTTTTTTGGTTTTTTTTTTTTAGTAGAATGAGCTAGGCTGTGTTTGATTCTCTGAATGTGTATGGATGTGGGTTAGGTGAGAAAAATGACCTTCAGGAATCTGGAGAGACAGAAGGGGCAGGGAATGCAGTTAAAGTCACATGGACACCTAGAGCTCTAGCCATGGCTCCAGAGCGTCCAAAGGGAGGCAGGGGTGTTGCCCCAGGAAAGATGAGACCCTCCGGAAGCTGGGATCTCTTGTGTCCCCCTCTTATTGGCACTCTTTTCCCGCTCTGTGCCCTGGCTCTTCAGTCTACAGAAGGATCATGGTGCCCTCAGCTTCCGAGTAGCCTTACATGATCCCTCCCCTAGACCACATCACACCTTTAGGTTGTTGGCAGGAGTTACGCTGCCAGCTCATGGGCAGGCAGTTCAAGTCCACTAACTGCCCCAGGGCAGGAAGATGGGCAATCTCCTCCTATGTGAATTACAGCTTCTGGGAAACCTGCTGGAAGGTCAGCTGTGAGTTGGTTCCAACTCAACGGTAATGAGAAGATAAGGATCATCAGAAGAACGAAAAAAATTGATCTCATAGAAGTCCAACCAAAGTGTTCTTTAGAAGTGAGGTTGAGTTCCTTGTTTTTCAAGGAACTCATGCAATATTATTCAAAGTGGGTGACCCTGGAGGACATTACGCTGAGTGAAACATCTCAGTCACAAAGGGACAAATACTACATGGTGCCACTGTTGTAGAATGGGTCTGACATCAGGGTAGGGGTACGACAGAAAAAACTGGATAAATTATGTATATTGTATTGAAACAGATGAGAGAAAGAACAGATTAGAAGTGATATATGATTGAGTATTATGGTTAGCACAGGAGTCCAGAATTAAGGTTGCATAGAGAAGTGTACTCGGGGTGGGG
>NW_006399752.1:42230467-42235169 GCF_000299155.1 Elephantulus edwardii
AAAGAAAGAAAGAAGTGAGGTTGACCGAGACTTTGGACATGCTATCAAGGGGAAGCGGTCTCTGAGGAAGGACACTGTGCTGGGCTAAGGAAAGAGTGTGAGAAACAGGAAGGCTCTCGGTGAGATGGGCTGACGGAGAGTCTAACAATGGGCTGGAACATAGCAATGGTGAGGCTGGAGCGGGACCAGGCAGTGTTCTGTTCCGTCCCGTTCTGTTCTGTCCCATTCCGCTCTGTTCTGTTGCACACAGTGTTACTGTGAGTCAGATCTGACTTGATGCCCATAACACAACAGTCCACATCACGATCCCCTGTCTGTCATACTCGTGTGACTTGCATGTTGCAACGATGCTGTCAGTCACACCCACAGCTCATCAAATACCAGCAGAGTCTCTCATGTGGACAGATTTCAATGGACCTTCCAGACTAAGGCAAAATTAGGAAGCAGGACTTGGTGATGGACGTCTCAAAATTAGCCAATTAAAACCTCAGGGATTGTACTACACAGTACAACTGATTTGCTTTGGACCATCATTGGGAAGGATCAATTGCTAGGGGAGGAGGGCACGTTTGGTGAAGGGCAGGGTCTGTGGAGGGCCAGGGTCTGAGATGACACAGTAGCCACAATGATGGACTAGGACGTGCTGGGGACCGTGAGAATTCTAGAGTGCCAGGCGACATTCCCCTCTGCTGTGCACAAGATCTCCACAAATCAGAGCAGCGGCAACAGCAGTTAGCTAGTGAAGAGCTAAGCCCGCAGCCAGAACAGAGCCACACCATTGGAGAGGTCATCTGATTACTCCAGCCAAAGCCCTATGTCCCACCAGCTCCAGGCTGCGGTGACTGAGTTTGGGAGGAGTCCATACAGCAGGAACCTGGACTCTAGGCTTGAAAAGCATGTCTACCCCAAAGGCCTGTGACACTGATGTGCCAAGTGCAGTATTGGTTCCCCATGGCGGATAGTGTTGGGTGGAGCTCCCCTTTTAAAACAAGATTGGAAACAGGAGTGGCATCGCTTCCAGAATGGCTTGCCTCCAGAAACCCTGTGAAGGAGGAACTGACCAAAGTCATGCAAGTGTTCAGGTCTTTTGTTCATAGGGTTGCTATGAGTTGTCTACGACTCAATGGCACTAAACAACAACAACCCTGAGGACGACCCAATTCAGATCACTGGTTCAAATCTCTCCTCCGAGTTTCAATCTCTTTATTTACGTGTCCAAATTGCCCATTCATTCCTCCCACCTGCAGGCCCATTTCCCCCAGTTCCAAGAAGAGGACGTTTCCATCTGTCCAATGACTGAAACTCTCCAAAACGTGGTGTCCTCTTTTGTGTCTCTGTCTCACCTCTCCCAGTATTGTTACTTGTTTCTTTTACTTTCTCTCTAATCTGTACACTTGATCCATCTCTCCTCCCATCACTCCAGTCTAAGCCGTCTTCTCCCTGCTGGACCATTTCACCCGCGTCCGTCTGGGCCCCTGCTTTTTCTCTTGTCACTCTCCTCTCCGTTCTGTATGTGACAGCCTGAGTCCATTGCTCTCTGATTGATTCCAACTCACAGTGACCCTAACAGCCTGGGTGGAACACAATCCTTAAGTTTCCAAAGCTGTAATAGTTCCGAAAGCCAGTTGCCATCTCTTTCTTCCTCAGAGTAGATGTGGGTTCAAATCACTGACCCTCTAATTAACATCTGAGTGCTTAACCACTGCACCACCAGGACTTCTAATGACAACCAGAGGGTTTAAAACATGACTCAGACGATATCACTTTGCTGCTTAAGACATCCCAAGGCTGAGAGTCACATTAACTGCGGCCTCCTGACCCTTGCTTGCATCGAATCTAGCCCCAGCCTCCCTCTCCAGCTTTTTCTGAACTGCTGCCCCCTTTACACACAGGGTTCAGCCGTCCAGCCCCAAGGAATGCTGGGCTTGCTGTTCCTTTTGCCTGGAAACTTCCTCTCTACCTCTCACCTACCCCCTTCTCATAACTAATCTTGTCATACACACACGGTCACTGTGGAGACAGAACCTGAATTGACAAGGTTGTGACGCTCCCTTTCAAGGATACCTGTGCGTCTTCTAAGGTAGAGCACCTGATAAAGTGGGTCCTTCAGTGGCGAGCTCTGGGGGCGTCGTCCATGGGGAGCTGCACTGCTAGCCGAGAGGTGACGCTTTAGCAGTGGTTCAGACCCACCGGCAGCTCCCAGGCAGAAAGACGGGCTGTCTCCTCCGTGTAACGTACAGCCTCAGAAGCCCACACCTGGGAAGGTCAGTTCTCAGTCGGTTTTGACTCGACAGCAGGCGTGAGTAGATGCTTTCTTCTTAAGTGCTTTCGTCTTTCTACGAACATGAGAACTTTTCCTCTAAGTTCATCCAATTGTCTTTTTTTCCTTTAAACTATTTTCTGTAAAACCCATTTGTTGCTTGATTAACAAATATTTATAGAGCATCTACTATGTGGCAGGAACTGTCCAGGTGCCGGGGATCTGTCAGTGAACAAAGCAGACAAGGATCACCAACTTTGTAAAACTCTAATTGTAGCCAAGGGAGACACATTAACCCAACAAGTTAGTCACGTTTTTGTTTGTTTGTTTGTTTTACTTAAAAATAGTTGTATTTGTATTTACATTCCACAATTTGTTCAAATACTGGTTTTCTTATAAACTTTCTACAAGATGATGTTTTTAAAAACAAATTCTTCACATTGTGTCTTGACTATGTACTTACGGAATTTCAGGAAAATAGTTCTGCATTTTTATAGCTTAGTTTGTACTAAAGGGATGGCAGGTGGTCACATGCAGTCCATGTGGGATTCTACCATAATGTTTAGTGAGTTTTCTGACGAGGACCATCCCTTTGATGCTGAAGGCAGTGCATCTGTTGAAAGAAGTGACTGTAGATTTGGATTACTGCTCTCTGTATCTTCCAATTTTTCTGTGTTATTGAGATGGTGAGAAGACAGTATCATGGTGCAGGAGAGGAGAGGGGGCTGTAATTTTCTATCAAGGAGAAAGTAATGTGTCTGTAAAGGATTGAGGAAGTGAGGGGATCAGTGGTCCAGGCAGAGGGAAGAATCGGTGAGCATACCTGAGTCAGGGCAGAGCGGGCAGATGGAAGAGCAGAGGTGGGGGGATATAAGGAGATGAGGTGGATCCCTAAGGAAGGAAACAGTCAGGAAATCCAAGGACTCATTTCACTGCGGAAATCTACTGCAAAGACCTCTTTAAATATTAAAAAGCAAAGATGCGCACACCAATGTTCATAGCAGCGTTACTCACCATCGCAAGAACGTGGAAACAGCCCAAATGTCCAACCACAGTCAAATGGATTGAGAAACTGTGGTACATTCACACAAAGGAACACTATGTAGCATGCAGGAACAGTGATTTAGAAAATTACTACATGTCTTGGGAGAGACTGGAGGGCATTATGCTGAGTGAACTAACTTGGTCTCATAAGGATAAATACTGCATAGGACTACTATTATAAAAATAGAAGGATAACTAGTAAAATGTGTATGGGGACCCAAAGGGGGACAGGGTGGGAATAGAGGGGGAGGACTGGAGGGGGAAAATCACTGGGTCACACAATTAGGTGGGTGAGGGAGAGGGGGTAAGGGAAATGGGAAAAATTCAGCAGAGATCTGGAAAGACAGGGTAATGATAGGTATGGTTTTTGGAAACCTTACGTATTACCCATGTTGTTGTTGTTAAGTGCTGTCAAGTCATAGGCAACTCATAGCGACCCTGTGAATGAAAGTCCTTGACACTGTGTGGGTGACTTTCATCCTTTCTCCAGATTCATAGGGTTTCCGGAAGTAAGCTATTTACATAAGTGGATGCCACTCATATTGACCCTAGAAACAAGAGATCTGAACCCTGTTCCATCATGTGCTGTCCTCACAACCTTGACACACTAGAGCCCATTATTGCAGTTACTGTATCAGTCCGTCTGGTTGAGGATCTTCCTCGCCTTTGCCAACCCTCTACCTTTCCAAGTACGAGTCCCTTCCTTAGGAGTTGCCCTTCCTAGCAACATGTCGAAAGTATGTTAGACGAAGCTTTATTGTCTTTGCTTTCAAAGAGCGCTCCAGCTTCACCCTCTCCAAGACATATCTGTTCTTTTGGCCATCCATAGGCTGTTCAGCACTCTTTTCTAACACCACAGCTCAAAGGCATCAATTCTTCTCCCATCCTTACTCATTGTCCAGCTCTCAAATACATAGGAAGTTATCAGAGAGACCATGGCCTGGATCAGATGCCCCTTAGTTCTCAAACTAACATCATTGCTCCTCAATAATTTGGATTAAGTCCCTAACTAGACTTTTCCAGTGCAATACGTCTCCTGATTTCCAGACTGCTGGTACCAAGGGTGTAGATCATAGATCCGAGTAAGATGAAGTCGAGTGACAAAGTACAGAGCCTGTTTCACTGCTGGTCAAAGGTCGTACTTCTCCAGTATATCAAATCCACTGGTGGCTTTGTGGGAAAACCTCTCATTAAGACTTACAGCTTCTGACCCAAATCTTGAGCCCCTGAACTATATAGCTGTGAACACTGAAACCCCTAAGATCAGGGACGGACTGAGGAGACCCAGTGAGGTCAGCCAGACAGCGTCAGGCCATGAAGAATTCTTTTTTTTTTCTATAATTATATTTTATTAATTTTCATAAACATTTACAGAGATTTTGGGTTTCCATTCATTCA
>NW_006399752.1:42240149-42248824 GCF_000299155.1 Elephantulus edwardii
TCCCTCCATCATGTTGACAGCCTCTGAAACGCTGGAGCTTATATTTTGAATGGTGGATTCTTGTTTTTCCAGTGCCGCTAATGCCTTATTTGTTTACTCCGCAATGTTTTGCATTGTTTCTTTTAACTCCTCCTGGTCTTTGCTTGTAACATCTTTTAATGTTATAAGGTTTAATGTTACAAGGTCATGGAGAATTCTTAATCACTGTGGCTCCTTCCTGGAAGGAGTGAGTTAAAGTCGGCCATTTTTAAGAAAATAGTTTTTTATTTTTCAGACTTCCAGGGTCTGGTCAAGCAAACACAGCAAATATCCATTCACCCAGCATTCTGTCAACATGAAATTTCACTTATTTAACTTCTTCCTTGCGGAATGAGAAACAGACACCTTTCTTAGGCCTCAGCCAGTGGGAACTGCCTTTTTTAAAATTTGGCACTAAAAAAAAAGACTTAGAGCCTCAGAAATCTGACATGGGGTTGCTCTGTGTTGTAATCAACACAATGGCACAGAGTTCAGTTTTTTGGAGGCAAGTGTACATTAAATGTTGTTGTTGTTGTTATGTGCTGTCGAGTCATTTGTGACTCATAGCGACCCTATGTACAACAGCCCTAAACTCTGCTCTGTCCTGTGCCAATCACACTGCCTCTGACACACCCATCCCGATTACCCCAGTCACTGAATCAATCCACCTCATAGAGGGTCTTCCCCTCCTGCGCCATCCCTCTACTCTACCCAGCATGATACAAGCTTCAGATACAAGCTGTCAGGTCATGGGTCGGACAATAGGAGATTGATTCTGAAGGCATTTGATAGAACTGAAGGGGTGTATCCTCGTGGAGGGTGGAGCTGGGAAATAAGTGGGTCAAGGCACTGGGCTAAGGGCAGGGACTACACTGTAACGAATGGTAACTCCACAATGAGGGATTTATCTTTCACTGCTCCACAAATTGCTGTCTGTCAGATACTCCTAAACATTCAGATTAAGACAGACTAGGAAGAAGGATTGGCCATCCACTTCTGAAATAGGAGGCCTCTGAAAACCCTATGCATGTACGTTAAATACTCCATGTTATTGTTGTTAGGTGCTGTCAAGTTGAGTACCAGACTCATAGTGACTATCCATCATCCTTGCACTTCCTGACACAGTAGAGCCCACTGTGACAGTCACCGTGTTGATCCACCTGGTTGAGGGTCTTCCTCTCCTTCACTGAGCCTCCACCCTTCCCAGCATCATGTCCCTCTTCAAGGAATAGCCCCTCCTCAAAACATGCTCGAAACATGTGAGGTGAAGCCTCATCATCCTTGCCCTCAAAGAGCACTCTGGCTGCACCTTCCCCAGGACCTAGTTATTTGTTGTTTTGGCTGTCTGTAGGATGTCCAGTGCTCTTCTCCAAAACCACAGCTCAACGACAAACCGGGGTAACAGAAAAAGAATTGATGACTTTGAGCTGTGAAAAATTCTTTTTCTGTTACCCCGGTTTGTCGTCCAGTTCTCAGATGCATTAGCAAGTGATTGGAAAAAATCATGGCCTGAGTCAGATGCATCTTAGCACCTTAGTCCTCAAACTGACATCATCACTGCTCAATAATTTGGAGAGGTCCCTAACTGCAGACTTTCCCAGTGCAATGCATCTCCTGATTTCCTGTCTGTTGATACCCAGGGTATTAATTGTGGATCGAAGCAAGATGAAATTTTTGACAGTTTCAATCTCTTCTCCATTCACCATGATGTTGTCTATCAGTCCAATGGTAAGAATTTTTGTTTTCTTGACATTGAGATGCAATCCATATTGAAGGCTGCATTTCTTGATCTTCTTCAACAAATGCTTCAAGTCCTCCTCACTTTTCAGCAAGCGAGGTTGTGTCATCTGCACAATGCAGGTTATTGATGAGTATCCCTCCGATCCTGATGCCACCCACATTCCTCTTCATAGAGTTCAGCTTCTCCCATAATTTGCTTAGCATAGAGATTAAACAGGTACGGAGAGAGAACATAGCCCAGATACACTCTCTTCTTAAATTTAAACCATGCAGTGTTTCCCTTCTCTGTTCACACAGCAGTATCCTGGTCCAGGTGTAGGTTCCTCGGGAGCACAATCAAATAAATGCTCAGGGACTCCTGTTCTTCTCAATGTCAGCCACAACTTGTTATGATTCACACAGTTAAATGCCTTTGCATAGTCAATAGAGCACAATTAGAAATTCTTCTGGTAATCTCTACTTTCAGCCAGGATCCGTCTGACATCAGCGATGCTACCCCTGATTAATCCTCTATTTGATTGAATATTCTGTGAGGCAGACTAAAAACGTGCACTTGACTTTAGGAACCAGTTACTCCTCTCACGAGCAGGAGAGCTTCCATGTTATTCATCGCATTGTCTTCTGTTTTTAAACTTTTATTATCATAAACCTTATGAATCACAAACCTTATGGTTAGTGGTTACTCTCAATGCTTGAATTTGATGTGTTTTACAATGCTAAGTGAATTGTTAAAACAAAAGCTAGTAAACATTGTACTAGAAACGCTAGCAAATGTAATGAAAGAAGAAAAAGAAACAAAACAATTTTAATTTGGCCAAATCACCCAAATGCTTCCACATTGCCTAAGACAGGCCTTTAGGGACCCGGTATAGGGGCTTCTTTTTGGTAGCATTTATTCTGGATAGGAATAGATGTAAGATTCAGTAACATTGGGGACATAACATTGATAAGATAAATAACATTGGGGAAGGGATGGTTAAGCATAGCGGTTAAGTATCGACCTGAGAAGTTGGTGCTTGTATCTTACCAGTTATTCTCCAGAAGAAAGTGGAGCTGCCTGCTTTTACAACAATGTATAGGCTTGGAGATCCCAAGAGGCAATTCTTCTCCTATAGAGTCTTTATGAGTTGGAACGAACTCAATGGTTAAGTTGATAGGGTCCTGAGAGCTTATTAGAATAAGAGGATAGGTATTAAATCTACTCTGCATCTAACCATTTTCGTAGGTTCAGGCTACATCACCTCGTGTTTTAAAAGCGTGAAGTTGTTGTAGAATCTTCTGTTTGCTACGTTGCTTTGTTAGCCATTTTCTGCTTCCTATTTTGACCGTTTATATCCTCAGTCAGCAGTCTTATTGTAGCCACAAAAAATTTTTGTAGAGAAAGGAAGACGAAAAGGAACTCCGATTTCGTATGAGCTGTTGTTATGTTTCAACTCACAGAAACGGTTGTGCGCTTTGCTGAGCGCGGCAATCCACTCGCCGATTAGGCAATTCGCTTCCCGTTTGGGGAAATCATGGAAGCAGAGATACCAGCTGAAAAGAATAGTGGCTTTTGCTACATGTCTTTTTGTGCTTATTGGGAAATGGTGTAACATTTGGAAGTTGTGACAAGAGATAATGTTGGTGACATTTCCCCCTTATTTTATCTAACTGCTCTCTAAATTGCCAAAGCCACCTCTGGATGGTGCAAATGATGACGTCATTGGACAGCTAGTCAAAGGACTGGAATGTCTAGCCCAACTAGCAGTGCTGTGGAAGTAAGGCCTGGCAATCTCTTTCTGGAAAACAGCCACTGAAGACCTCATGGAGCACATTTTCACTCTGGCACTCGTGGGGTTGACTCTACAGCAAACAGAAGTTTCGTCTGAGAGAACCAGGAGTGTGTCCCACAGCAATTTCAGGGCGCGTCCTGAGGTCAGCCTGCACTCATCTGGAAATCTTGGACGTTTACCATCATCACAAACTGGACAGGCAACTGGGCTGGAAACCAGGAGAGCTGTGGCCAAGGTCTGTTCTGTGGCTCGTTTAATTCTTGACACGGGGCATCACATTTCTTTTAGCATCTCCCTTTCTTTATTCGTAAAGTCATCTCAAAGGCATTCTGGTTCCAAATTTCTCTAGCCAAAATTCACTCATTTACTGAAAGATGGTCTCCAAAAGTTAGAACCAAGGGTCCCTTCTAGTCCTGTGAAAACAGTGGCGGTGCCATGGAGATGACCACAGACGTGCTAGAATCACAAGTCCACTCTCATTCCTTCATTTGATGGCCAAACATTTGCTGAATGCTTACAACATTTTGAGGGACTGGAGTAAAACAGCAGATCCTTGTCCACCCCTGAAGTGGTCATTTCTGAGCGGGATGTGCTCAAGGGAACCAAAGTTTAGCCAAGGACATTTCACGGGAACTCCCACATGCTCCTTGGTCAGAAGCCTGGGCAAATTCTTCATCTAGCCACTAGCAGAACCTTTCAGAGAGTGCTCATTGGTTGGGTTTAGGAGCACAACCTCGGGGTTCAAAGCTCTGCTCTACCATCTACTGTCTTTGATCTTTGTTGCTGTTGTTGTTGTTATTGATATTTTTTAGCAAGTTAATTTTTGTTCTGTCTTGTCGAGTTAGAACACATAGATAACTCTCCAGTGAGTTTTCAGAGGCAGTTAATTGCATGGGAGGAGACTGTCCATCCATCTCCCATGGAGAAGCTGGTAGATTCAAACCCCATACCTTTGAGATTGCAGTGCAGTTTCTTACCTCTAGTCCACCAGAGGTCCCTGAGCGAGTTAATATTTTTTTTAAGTGCCTCAACCTTTCCATCTGTAAAATGAGACTATCACCAGTGGCCTAGAGGCAAGAAGCTGCCCTGCAATCCAGAAGGAACGTTGTTCGAGGCCACCAGCTGCTCTGTGGGAGAAGGATGGGCAATCTCCTTTCACACGATTAACTGCCTCTGAAAATCCACTGGAGGGTCAGCTATGGGTCGGTTCCGACTCTACTGTACACAACAGCAACAAAAATGTAACATCAAAGGCTGTTGTAAGGATTTTTGCTGTTGTCATTGTTAGTTAATTTTGTGGTTGTGATTGTGGCTGTCAAGTGAATTCTGACTCACTGATACCCCAGGGATTACAAGGCAGATCTGCTCCATGAGGGTGCTTTGTTTTCCTTGCAGAAACAGATTGCTAGGCCTTTTCCATAGCGCTGGATGGATTCAAACAGCCAGCCTTCAGGTTAGCTATTGAGTCAAACAAAAACTCATTGTCATGAAGTCAATGTTGACTCAGTGACCCTCCAGCAGGTTTCTGAGGCTGTAAATCATCAAGTAGGTGGGAGGCCCCCTGTCTTTCTCCCTAGCAGCTTCTGGTAAATTCACATGGCTGGGGACTCAAGACTTTTTACATGCTGAATGAGCTGAGAATTGTGCCGAGCCCATGGAAAGTGCTAACCCTGTTGAACAACTGTTAAAGCTGGAAGCCTTAAGAGCTGGACGCTCTTGTTTTAGAGACGAGGAAGCTTAGCAGTGGAGCAGCTCATCCAGGCTTGCCCAGCCAGTCTCCACAAAGCTCATGCTACCTCCACCTTCACCGGCTTCAGAAATCCAGGCCCATTCTGCCCCCATCTGCCCATCAGTGCAGACTAAGCAACATTCCAGGCAGGTGGTCACTCGGGACACCGCTCCAAGAAAACACTTGTCTCAGTTGAGGCAATCTGGACAAGTCATCTGACTCTGACCCACCCACACCATCACATGTCGGCCAAAGGCCACGGAAGGCATCTGACGACTGACTAAGAAGTGCTTACTGATCAGAAGGGAAAGATACTGATAGGAGTCAGTGACAGAGGCTACTTCCTCCAGACTCAGCAGAATGGAGCATGTGACCACCAACCCCTGGGGCTGGATCCCAGAATGACAATCTCAACTTTACTCCCACTGTGGAAATTAGATTGCAAAGGTATCTGAGCAAGGGCCTGCTTCTCCACAGATTGAAGTGCTTCAAGATTTCAAAGAAGAATCTGATTGTTCCAGGCCCCTGGGTACTCACATCTATTTTCTCACCGTTGATTTTATTATTATTATTTTTTATTATTATTAATTTTAATGAAAGTTTACAAAGACTTAGCGTTTCCATTCATTCACTGTTGCACTTTTCTCCCTGCTCACCCCCTCCTCCTAATGTACTCCTCTCCTTGAAAAGTGAAAGAAGAACTCTTTCATTGTTATGCAATCCCTCTCCCCAAGCCCACTCCACTATTCAGCCTTCATTCTGGACTCTTTTCATGATAATAATACCCAATCATGTATCTCTTTTAAACAGTTCTCTCCCTCATCTGTTTCAGTGCAGTATACTTCATTCCTCCCCTCCTTCTCCATCTTCCCTCAACCCCGATATCAGTCCCATTTTACAACAGTGGTCCTGTACAATATTTGTCCTTTCATGATTGAGATATTTCACTCAAAATAATGTCTTCCAGGGGCACGCATTTTGCATAATATTTCATGAGTTCCTTGTTTTTTCAATGCTTCATAGTATTCTATTGTGTGAATATACCAGAGCTTCTCTATCCATTCGTTTGTTGATGGGCACTTGGGTTGTTTCCAGCTCTTTGCTAGTGTGAACAAAGGTGCAATAAACACAGGTATGCATTTATCTGCTTGGATGTCAGTTATGGTCTCTTTGGGGTATATTCCCAGTAGTGGAATTGCTGGGTCAAATGGTATGTCTATTTGCAACTTTTTGAAAAAGTGCCATACAGCCTTCCATAGTGGTTGCACCTCCCATCAACAGTGAATAAGGGTTCCAGTTTTTCCACAGCCTCGTCAGCACTTGATGTTTGCTGCTTTTATTATTTTTTAACATTTTGTTTACTTTGTGGTTGTTGGTGGGCACTCTGCTGGAGTAGTCTGTTATGAGCTGTGCTGCTAACCAAAAGACAGTGTCTCTCTGGTGACTTGAATCCACCAGAAGCTTATTAAGAGAAAGACGGACAGTCTCCTTCTGTGGAATTTACAGCCCTGAAAACATTGCGGAGGGGCAGTGGTGAGTCTGCTCCAGTTCAAGAACAATGGGTGATTATTGTTGAGACATGTAAAGCAAACCACTTACCAATTCCACCAGATTTAAATGAACATTTCAGTGGTGCTATGATTTTCATCTTCCTTTTCTGGTTTGTTGCTTCCCCAATCCCATATTATTTATCTAGTCTCTTGAGTTGTTGCTGTCAATTTGATCCCATAGAGACAGACCCTTTAAAAGAGAATAGTACTTACCGCAGACCTTCTTTTTACAAGTTAAGCTAATATGCTGTTTGGTTTAGAGAGGAAGTTCCTCAAAAGAATGAATTGGCACAGTGAATCCAACTATGGGTCTGAACAAGGTGGACACACAAAGTATTTTAACAGTGGTGAGGAATAGGGCACGGTTCTGATCTGCTGTTCAAAAGATTGCTGTAAGTTGTAGTTGAATCAATTGAACCTAAAATTGGCAGTTTTAGGAAGGCTTTAGGGAGTATATTTTTGTTTAAGGCATGATAATTAATTATGTAAAATATAATATTCATCCTGGAGAGGGTTAAACCAGGCTGCTCCTTGAGGCAAGGATTCTGAAGCTTCGTCTGACATGCTTTAGACATGTTGCAAGGAGGAACCAGTCCTTGGAGAGGGACGTCATGCTTGGGAGTGTGGAAGGACAGCATAGGAGAGGAAGACCCTCTATGAGGTAGATTGATTCAGTGACTGGAGTAATGGGAGTGGGTGTGTTGGAGACAGTGAGATCGGCACAGAATAGAGCAGGGTTCAGAGCTAATGTACATAAGATCACTATGAGTCACAGGCGACTCAATAGCACATACAACAACCTAACACTTTACTATGCAGCTCTTATTCTGGACTCTTGTCATTCCAATTATACCTAATCATATGTTCCAATCATATAGTTCTCTCCCTCATCTGTTTCAATGCTGTGTACATTATTTATCTCCCCTTTTCTTAGTTTCCCCCAACCCCTATGTCAGTCCTATTATATAACTGTGGTATTATACACTATTTATCTTTTTTACTGAGACATTTCACTCAGCATAGTGTCCTCTAGGGTCACCCATTTTGTATAATATTTCATGAGTTTTTTGTTCTTCAGTGCTACATACTATTCCATTGTGTGAATATACCACAGCTTCTCTAGCCATTCATTTGTTGATGAGCACTTGGGTTGTTTCCAACTCTTTGCTATTGTGAACAAAGCCCCAATAAACATAGGTGTGTGTATATATCTGCTTGGGCGGTGGTTATGGTTTCTTTAGGGTATATTCTCAGTGGAATTGCTGGGTCAAATGGTATTTCTATTTGCAACTTTTTGAGAAAGTGCATACCGCCTTCCATAGTGGTTGCACCATTTTACACTCCCACCAATAGTGAATAAGGGTTCCAGTTTCTCCTCCACAACCTCACTAGCATTTGATTCTTGTTGTTCTGTTAAATTTTGCTATTCTTACTGGGGTGAGATGATATCTCATAGTTGTTTTGCTTTCCATCTCTCTTAGAGCTAGGAATTTTGAACATTTCTTCATGTGCTTGTTGGCCATCTGAATATCTTCTTTGGTGAAGTGTCTGTTCATATCCTGTGCCCATTTTTTCAGTTGGGTTGTTTATTTTGTTGTGACATTCAAGTATTCTCTAAATTCTAAATCTAAGTTCCTTACCAGACATGTCATTACCAAATATTTTTTTCCCAGTCTGTGGCTTCCCTTTTTTCTCTGTTGGAGAAGTTTTTGGATGTGCATAGGGATTTGATTCTTAGAAGGTCCCATTCATCTGATTTTATCCTCTCCTCGTTGTAAGTGAATGGAACTTTCTAAGAATCAAATCCCTAAGAACATCAGAAAACTTCTCCGACAGGGTAAAAAGGAAAGCCACAGACTGGGGGGG
>NW_006399752.1:42248924-42269785 GCF_000299155.1 Elephantulus edwardii
CTCCTTCCCCGGCAGAGCATCTGGTGGATTCAAACCGTGCGCCTCTGGGATTGTAGTTGCAGTTCCTTGCCACTAGGCCACCAGAGCTCCCCAGAATATTTCAATAAGAAAAAAGTTTCACTTGCAGAATGGACATAGGTCATGAATAGACACTTCACCAAAGAAGACATTCAGATCATCAACAAATACCCGAAGAAATGTTCAAAATCCCTAGCTATCAGAGATACACAAATCAAAGCAACTATGAGATACACCTCATCCCAGCAACAACAGGAAAGTTCAACAGAACAGCAAACAACAATCAATGGGGACGTTGTGGAGAGACTGGAACTCTTATCCACTGCGGGAGGGAGTTTAAAATGGTGCAGCCACTACGGAAGGCAGTTTGGCACTTTCAAAAAATGTTGGAAATGGAAATATCATTTGACCCAGCAATTCCACTACTGGAACTATATCCGGAGAAACCAGAGCTACTACTCAGAGTCTGCGCACCCATGTTTATTGCTATGTTATTCACAATAGCAAAGAGTTGGAAGCTGCCCAAGTGCCATCAACAAATGAATGGATAGAAAAATAGTGGTCATTCACACAATGGAATATTACACAGCACTGAAAAACAGTGAACTCATAACACAGTATACAACATGAATGAGCCTGGAAAACACGCTGAGTGAAATATCTCAGTCACAAAAGGACAAATACTGCCCAACACCACTCATAAAATAGGACTGACATAGGGGGTTGAGGAGAGAATAGGAAAAGAGTAGCTAGATAATGAATACTGTACTAGAACAGATGAGGGGAAGAACTCTCTGAAAGGAAGGTATTATTGGGCATTATAGGTCTACCAACAATCTGGAACAAGAGGTACACTGAAAAGTGGACTGGGGGAGGGGGAGAGGAGAGGACTTGAAGAAAGAGCACAACAGTGAATGAATGAAAACCTAACATTTCTGGGGAGCTCTGGTGGCCTAGTGGCGAGAAGTTGCACTGCAATCCCAGAGACGCATGGTTCAAATCCACCAGATGTTCTGCCGGGAAAGGAGGGACAATCTCCTTCTGTACCAGTCAGATCTGATTTGACGGTACACAGACACACACACACACACACACACACACACACACACACACACACAAAAAATAAAAAACCTAACATTTCTGTAAACCTTCATTAAAATCATAATACCAAAAAAGAGGAGAGAGAGAACACAAAAAGGAGTCTTGGTTACACTGTTGTTTTTAGGGTATCATGGGACTGAGACTTAGCAACCCTGTGAACAGCAGATCTGAACCCTGTCCTACCCTGTGCCATCCTCACAATTCCTGATACACTCAAGCCCATTGCAGCACTGTGTCTATCCACCCAGCTGAGGGTCTTCCCCTCCTTCACCGTCCCTCCACCTTCCCCAGGTGTCCCTCTCCAGTGAATAACCTCTCCTAGCAACATGCCCAACATCAGTGAGACAAAGCTTCATCATCTTTGCCTCCAAGAGCACTCTGGCTGCACCTTCTCCAAGAAATACACGTTTGTTCTTTTTGTAGTTGATGGGATATTCAGCACTCTACTCCAATAACACAGTTAAAAGGCACCAATACGTCTTCTGTCATCCTTAGTCATTGTCCAGCTCATAATGAGAAATAAACAAAATATTATCTCAGGGCAATAGTTTCAAGGGTTCATCAGCCTCATGGCTCCAGAAAATTGCAAATGAGAATTTAACATTCTGTTCTGCACTTTGCCCCTTTTGATCAGGATCCTTCTATTAAACCTTTGATCAACATGTTCCGTAATGGTAGTTGGGCACCATCTAGTTCTTATGGCCTCGTAGCACAGGAGGTAATTATTCATAGGGGCAATTAGTTACATATCTTATTATCTCTTGTTATTCCTCATGTTTCTTCTTCCTTTGTAGCTCCAGGTGAATAGAAACTAATTGTTGTTCTTTGGATGTAATTATCAACAGAAACACAGTCTTATTTCAGAAGACAGGACTCAAGGATGCATGAATAAACACAAGCACAGACAAACCACAAACCCACAGAGTTCATTCTGACTTGTAAAAGCTCCATGTATTACAGAGGAGAACTCCACAGGGTTGTCTTGGCAGGAATCTCTCCCACAGAGTGGTTGGGGGGTTTGAACTGCCAATTTTTAGGTTAGCAGGTCCATTGTAAATGACCTTGTACCACCTAGGCTCCACACAAAATAGATCGTGGGCCTTTTGAAGATATGGAAATACGGAAGCCATGTGTCTGAATTAAAAGTCAGTTTTTATTTAAAACGTCTATAGAAGATATTTAGCCAATGTTTAAAAAATTTTAATATCTTTTATTAATACTTTAATAAAAGTTTATAGAAAACTTGGATTTCCACTCATTCATTGTTGTAAATTTTCCACCCTATACCCAGTTCACTTTTCTCTTTAAAAAGATTATTTTATTATTGAACAATTTCCTCCCTTCCCCCACCCCCAGTCCAATTTGCTATACACCTCTTATTCTGGACTGTTATCATGCAAATAATATCTACTCATATATTCCTTTTAAACAGTTCTTTCTCTCATCTGTTTCAATGCATTGTTCATTATTTATCCTCTTTTTTTAGTTTCTCCCCAACCCTCATGTCAGTCCTGTTTTATAACCGTGTAATTATACAATATTTATTCTTTTGTGACAGAGATATTTCACGCAGCATAATGTCCTCCAGGTCTCGCATTTTGTATAATATTTTATAAGTTCCCTGGTTTTTTCCAGTGCTGCATAGTATTTCATTTTGCGACTATGCCACAGCTTCTCTATCCATTCATTTGTTGATGGACACTTGGGTTGCTTTCATCTCTTTGCTACTGTGAACAACACAGCAGTAAACATGGGTGTGCATATATCTGCTTGGGTGGCAGTTCTGGTTTCTTTGGGGTATATTCCCAGTAGTGGAATTGCTGAGTCAAATGGTATTTCTATTTCCATCTTTTTGAGAAAGCCCCATACGCCTTCCGTAGTGGTTGCACCATTTTACACTCCCCCCCAACAGTGAATAAGGGTTCCAGGTTCCCTACAACCTCGCCAACACTTGTCATTTGCTTTGTTGTTGTTGTTAAGTGTCATCGAGTCGTAGTTAACTCATAGCGATCCTATGTATGAAAGACCTAGAGAACCTAATAATTGTACCTACATTAAAATGACAAAGATGATAAAAAAAAAGAAAGACCTGAATACTTGTACAACTTTCTTTGTTTCTCCAAGTTCATAGAGTTTCCAGAGGCAAGCTATTTCAGAAGTGGATACCACTCCTTCTTCCAAGCTTGTTTTAATCGGGAAGCTCCACCAAATACTGTCCACCATGGGTAACCATTATCTCATTTGACACATCAGTGTCACAGTGTTCAGCATCACAGCAACCACGAGTTACCTCTGTACAGCAATGCACAGACAAGTGCTATATCACCTAGAAGAATGTTTGACCAAACACAATTAAAACCAGGCCTGAGGGCCTCAGGTCCAAGAGCCCTACAGTATTTAAAAATTCTGGCACACCCACATGCTGGTGGGCTGGACACCCACTTGGGATGAAAAGAAAGCCATGAGAGCCCTGAGAGTTCCATACGTGTCCCTCCTCAAGATGTGAGAGGCCATCATGACTTCCAGCATAAAACTGACTCACAACACACTAGCCCTCAGGCCTCAGCCTGCAGGTGAGGCCAAGCACTTCAGCATTTGAAAATTCCGGCACGCCCACATGCTGGTGGAACATTTTTGTATCTGTTGGCTCCTAAGCTACACCACACAAAACTGACCCTTTAAAAGTGTAGAATACAGAGATTTAGTGTATTCATAGCATTGTGGAACGCCACCACTGTCAAATTTTAGAATATTTTCATCCCTCCAAATAATGGCCTATGACACGAGCTCTTGAAACATTTGAAACTCTTGCTACCAAAAAAAAAAAAAAATAAAAAAATAAAAAATTGAAGATTACAGTTTTCTCTATGGGTTACACCTCATCATCAAGAAAAGAAAAATCTGCACCACTAGACCAATAGCAACATCATGATAGAGAAAAGACTGAACTCAATGTTTTTTATTTCATCTAGATTTACAATCAACACCTGTAGTAACAGCAAGAAGCGATCAAAAGGCATGTGGCATTTAGAGAAACCAACTGTTAAGGACCTCTCCAAAGTGCTGAAGAGCAGATGGGAGATTTAAGACTATGGTGCATCTGATCTAAGCTATGGTACTTCCAGCTGCTTATCTGAAAGGTAATGAATAAGGATTACAGAAGAAGAATGATGCCTATGAAAAGCTGTGTTGGAGACATGCCAACTCACTCCCACTGAGTCAGAGCCAATAGCTGACCCTCGAACAGGATTTCAGAGACTGTAAATTGCACATAGAGAGACTGCCTCTTTTTCTTCCTCAGAGCAGCTTCTGATTTGAACTACTGGCCTTTGAGTGGATAGTACAGTTCTTTACTCACCAGGCTACTAGAGGGAAGACGGCTGAATATCGCACGGACTGTCAAAAGAGTGTGCAAGTCTGTCTTCGAGGAAGTGCAATCAAGCTGCTCCTTAGAGGTAAGGATGGTGAAAATTCATCTCATCTGCTGTGGGCATGTTGTCAAGAGGGGCCAGTGCTTGGAAAAAGACATCTTGCTGGAAAAAGTAGAGGGTCAGAGAAAGAGAGGATGACCCTCGACAAGATGGACTGACACAGTGACCGTAACAATGGGCTCAAGCATATTGGAGATTGAGACATTGGCGCAGGATAGACCACGGTTCAGATCCGATGTTTGTAGGATCTCAAAAAGTTGTAGTTGTGATCACCCATGTTTATCGCGGCTTTGTTCACAATAGCAAGGAGTTGGAAACAACCCAAGAGCCCATCAACAAATGAATGGATAGAGAAGCTCTGGTATATTCACACAATGGAATACTATGCTGCGTTGAAAAACAAGGAACTCATATTATTAAAAATGGGTGACCCTGGAGGACATTATGCTGAGTGAAATATCTCAGTCACAAAAGGACAAATACTGTATGGAGTCACTGCTGTAAAACAGGACTGACATCAGGGTTGGGGGGAGACTGAGAAAGATGGGTTTAATAATGTCTACTGCATTGAAACAGATGAGGGAGAAAACAGTTTAAAAGGTGATTAGGTATTTTTGTCATGACAGGAGTCTAGAGCGGAGGCTGCATAATGGAGTGGACCTGGGGAAGGGTTTGTAAAATAATGAAAGAATTTTTCTTTTACTTTTCCAAGAGGGTCGTGTACTAGGGGGAAGAGTTGGGAAGAGAGAAAAGTGCAACAATGAATGAATAGAAATCCAAAGTCTCTGTAAATTTTTACTGACAATAATAATTTTTTTTTAAAAAAAGGAAAAGTTGTAGTTGACTGACTGGCACCTCACAACAACGATCACCACTGCTGGCCCCTCTAGAAGGGATCACAAGAGGTGATTCTGGGCCGCTCCGAGCCGCCCGTGGCGCGGTGCGGCCTCGCAGCTGCTAGGTCTGTATCGGTACCCGGCTGGGACAACCCGCAAAGAAGGCTATCGCGCGGGGAGAGGACCTCAAGTGCACAAGTTTTTGTTGGCTACGGTTCGAAGCTTCCAATCCCTCCACAAACTGCCTGTCCCCTAAAGAAATCAAATAGAGGGTCGTCACTATGAGCTGGAACCAGCTAAAGGAAAGTGGGTAACATACTCCCCAATAAAGACCATTTATACAACTAAAAAAAAAAAAAAAAGAGGTGATTCTGGACAGAGTGGGAGAAAATGTGAAATTATAAAAATGACCAGGCTTGCCAGCAACACAGAGACTCATGAAACCCTAAGCCTGCCTATGGTCCTTAGTAACTCTAGCCTGAGGCTCAAATTGATCCGTGTGGCTCACCTTTCAGCCACACAATAGATGTAGTACTTCTAACAAAAACATCAAGGAGATACTCATTTCTGAGAACAATCAGTCACACAGATGAAAAGGACAGTATTTGCCTAGTGAGAAAGCTCAGCAGGCAGAGAGGATAGGCAGAAGGGTGAATGGAAACAAGAATCACAGGGAGGAAATGGGAAGAGTGCACTTCCATAGCTGTTGTCTCTGTGTACCATAGAGTTGGAGCTGACCCATAGCTGACCATCCAGCGAGTTTTCAGAGGCAGTCAATCACACAGGAGGAGATTGCCCATCCTTCTCCTGGGAGCAGCTGGTGGATTCAAACCATGTGTCTTTGTGTTTATAATGTAGCTTCTTATCACTAGGCTACCAGAATTCACTATATAGGGAAAACTATAATTAATGCCATGAATTGAGATCTGTTTCAATGATTGAATGGAAAAACCAATTTGCTCTGTAAACTTTCACTCAAAGCATAATGAGGAAAAAAGGAGGGGGGAGAGACAACTCCAGGCGGTTTCCTTTATAATATGACTAAAAGAATTAGTGGGTATAGAGCTACTATTGCTGAACTTGCTAATCAAGGCTCTGCAGAAGAATTTTGATCAAAAAGAGAAAGACTGTAGAAAGAATTACAAGTTCTCATGGACTCCATACTTTCTGAAGCCATCGAAGCTGTTGTTGTTGTGTGCCGTTGAGTCACTCGCAAATCACAGTGACTTCTATGGACAACAGCTCTAGACCCTGCTTTATCTTGAGCCAACCTCATCATCTCTGATACACCTATCTCCATTTCCCCAGTCACTGAGTCAATCCATCTCACCCAGGTTCTTCCTTTCTTCTGCTGTCCGTTCACCCTTACAAGCATGATGTCCCTCTTCAAGAACTGGTCCTTCCTTGCAACATGTCCAAAGAATATCAGATGAAGTTTCAAAATTCTTGCCTCCAAGGAACAGCTTGGTTTTACCTTCTCCAGGACATATCTGTTTGTTCTCTTAGCAGTCCAAGATATAGTCAATACTCTTATGCAGCTCAACAACTAAAAGGCATTAATTCTTCTGTCATCCTTAGTCATTGTTCAGCTCTGATGCATAGCAAGTAATTTTGAAGACCATAACCTGGATCAGGTGCACTTTTGTCTCTTGACTGACATCATCGTTCTTCAGTATCCTGGAGAGGTCCCTGACAGTCGATTTTCCCAGCTCAATTAGTCTTTTTATTTCCTGGCTGCTGGTAAAGAGTGTTGACTGTGGAGTCAAGCAAGTTGAAGCTGTTAACAATCTCAGTCTTTTCACTGTCTGTCATGACGCTGCCTATTGGCCCGGTGGTGAGAATCTTTGCTTTCTTGATGCTGAGCTTCAACCCATAATTGAAGGCTGTAGTCCTTGACCTTCTGCAGCAAATGCCTCACAGAGGCTAGATGACCTAATTAAATTGTTTGAACTTCAAGCAAAAAAAAAAATCCCTTTAATGTTTTTAAAGCCAATTTTGTTAGGCCCATGATTACTTAGCTTGTTCTTGTTGTTGTTGTTATATGCCATTGAGTGACTTGCGACTTACAGCGACCCTGTGTACAACAGCTCTGACGCCTGCTCTTCACTGCCAGTCTCACTGATTCTGACATACCTACCCCCATTGCCCTAATTACTGTATCAATCTATCTCATCCGGCGTCTTCCTCTCCTACACTGAGCAAAATGTCCTTCTCCGAAGATTGGTCCTTCCTAGTCACACGCCCAAAGTATTTGAAATGGAGCTTCAAAATCCTAGCTACTAGAAAGAAACTTGGTTTAACCCTCTCTAAGCCAGACCTATTTGTTTTCTTGGTGATGCATGGTATGTTCAAGACTCTTCTCCAGCACCACAACTCAAAGGCACCAATTCTTCAAATAATGCCCAAGACCATGGCCTGAATCAGGCGGGTGCACCCGAGTCTCTAGACTGACATCGTTGCTTCTCAGGACTCTTGAGAGGTCCTTGACAACAGATTTATATAATGCAATCCATCTTTTGATTTCCTGACTGCCGGTGCCAAGAGTGTTGATTGTGGAACCAAGCAAACTGTAATTGTTAACAACCTCGATCTCTTCTCCATCCATCGTAGTGCTGCCAATTGGCCCAGTGTTGAGAATCAAGTCAGTATCAGCTCACAGCAACCGTATGTCCAATGGAACAAACCCCTTCCTGGTCCTCCCCATCCTCACACTCTCTGCTGGGGTTCTGCCATTCTTGTGGGCACTGTGTCACTCTATCCCCCTCTCTTTTGATGACCTACTTTTTCAAGGCCAGTGTCTTATTCTAAGGACTGGGCCCTGCTGATAACACACCTCAAAGTATGTTAGACAAAGTCTCACCCTCCTTGCTTCCAAGGAGCACTCTGGCTGCACTCTTGCTGAGACAGACCCGGTTGCTGCATATGAATCAGAGTATTAACCAGATGACAGCTGTCTGAAGCCATCAGCGAATCTAGGGGAGAAAGAGGGGCCCTCTCCTCTTGGAAAGATGTTTATAGCCTCAGAAATCTGCTGGAGGTGGCTGCGAGTCATAACTGCCTTGACAGCAGTGGACCCAAACATTGATGTTGTTACTAGGTGCTCTTGAGTTTCCTCCGACTCACAAGGACCTCACATATTACAGAATAAAGCTGTGCCTGAGCGTGATCTATATTCATCATAATTTCTGCCATATGTGAGCCCCTCATTGTGGTCACTACCAAGCCATCTTTGAGAACCTTCTGCGCCTTTTCTGTCCAAAGAGCTTCTCCAAGCACGACCTTTGTTGTTGTCGTGAGGTGCCGTTGAGTCGACTAAAAAACCTGTGGACAACAGATTGGAAACTTGCTCTACCTGTCCCACCCTCACAATCTCCGGCATGCTCTGACCCCATTGTTGCAGTCGCCATGTCAGTCCACCTCTTTGAGAGTCTTCCTCTCTTTCTCGGACCTTCTACCTTTCCCAGCGTGATAGTCTCTCACTCCCACTAGCCCCTCTTGACAACATGCACGATGGATGTGGGATCAAGCTTCACCAGCCCAGCTTTTAAAGAGCACGCGTGTTGTACGATTCATTGGTTCGTTTGGCAGTCCTGCATGCTGTTACAGGACACGTCCCTCATGTATTTCATACTGTTTGCCAACAGCTCGATTCAAAGGGCATCGATTCTTCTTCCATCTTCCTCATTCATTGTCTGACTTACAGATGCATGGGAAGCAATTGAAAATACCATGGCTTGACCTTCATTTAATTTAACTAGTGTACAACTATGTGCCTAGGGCATTATGCCCTTTTAAGAAGCATTTAAAAAGATTTGATAACAAAGGAAAAAGAACTCTCTATAGAGGATCAGACTGACAGCCCCCACTTGAAAGATTAGATAGGGAACTTAAGGGCCTGGGAATTTGAGGAAGAACCACTCAGAAAGGGTGTGTAAGGGCAGTTGCACAGCTCAATGAATGTAAAGAATGCCAGTGAATTGACAATGTAGAAATTGCTGAGTTGGTATGTCCTGAGGTGTATATTTTCAACAGCAACCAAAACAAAAGAAAAGAAAATATTCACCAAAAAGACAAAGAGAGATCTGTGGAGCACAGCTCTTCTCTGACACACAAGGAGGAACTCTGAGATAGAATGGAGTTGAGAGCAAATGGTTAGGATCCTACAGAAGCAGGGATGTTTTCCGTGACGTGGAGGCCCTGCCCTGGAGCCCATGCGCAAGCTCCTCAGGAGGGCAGCACCCCACCAGGAAGGCTGTGGGAGGTCACAGCCTGCCTTACCCAACCCTGTGGCGAATGATCCACTGATTGTGACCTCTTGCCCCTGGGTGGGACACACTCTATAGTGTAAGTCATGCACCCAGCTCCTCATGGGACCAGGCTGAGGCCAAGCTCTTCAGAGCCCAAGTCTGCTAAACTTGTTCTCTGCCGTCTGCCCTTTTCTTTATTACGTTCTAGATCTTTCCTGGGGACTCTTGATAATCATTGGCACAAGAACTCCTGCTCAGGCACCGTTTCTGGGGAACTGAGCTGAGTCTTGGCACTCTTGTTTTCCTCAGAACAACTCACACTCTCTCCTGTTTCACTGAAAATGAATCATAACTGAACCTCCAGCAGGTTTAAAGGGATGTAAATCGAGGAGACAGTTGATCTTTCTCAGGAGGAGTGGCTGCTGGATTTGAACTGCTGGACCTTTGAACTGCCACCTTGGGTCAGCAGTCCCTACCCACTGGGCCACTGAAGCGTCCCTGGCTTCCTAGTTCATCTCATTTGTCCTCTAATAGATTATGCTGTTGATGTTGTTAAATGCTGTCTAATCAGCCAGACTCTAGGGACCCTCTGAACAACAGATCGGAACCTATATCTCTGTCATGTTCAAGCTCATTGCTACAGTGTCTGTGTCAGTGTGTCTCTCTGAGTGCCGACCTCCCTTCCCCTGACCCTCTGCCTTGTGCAGCTCTAAGGTTGAAACCAAAGTGGCTCCATTTTGCTGACCTTCTGACCCTCCCGAATGCCCACATCTCTGTGTTCCAGCAAATAGTAAATAATCTGATTAATGTTTACCTGGAGACACAGTTTTATGACCCACCCAGGAGATAAAATAGGGAGTGCTTAAAAAGTGGAAAATGGCCCCAGGCCCTTCAAATTGTGAAACGGGCCAATGTCCATGGATAAATATTTTTCTTTTTGTTCTGCACTGACTCCAGTCATGCCTCAGCTTGCTTTCAGAAAAGCACACATTTAAATAAAGCCTATTTTCTTTATACTCGGCTAGTCTTGCTTCCATCAAGATAGACTAGCTTGTTCTTTTGGTCGTCTACAGATACTCGGTATCCTTCACCAATGTCACTATTCAAAGGCATTGAGAGGCTTCTGTCATCCTTATTCATTGTCCAAGTTTCAGATATAGGAAACATTTTCAAATGCCACAGCTTCTATCAGGTGCATCTTGGTCTTTAAATTGGTAACCTTGTTTTTCAGCAGCCCTTGACAGTGGATTTCTCCAGGACAAACGCGTTTTTTGATTTCTTATTTTCCTTTTTTCCCCTTTTAAAATTATTAATTTTAATGAAAGTTTACAGAAACTTTGCATTTCCATTCCTTCATTGTTGCACTTTTCTCCTGGCCCAACCTCCCCTCACTCCCAGTTTGTTCTTCTCTTTGAAAAGTAAAAGAAAAACTCTTTCATTGTTGTACAATCCCTCCCCCCAAGTCCACTGCACTGTGCAGCCTTCATTCTGGACTCCTGTCATGATAATAATACCTAATCACATATCCCTTCTAAACAGTTCTCTCCCTCATCTGTTTCAATGCAGTCTACATTATCTATCCCATCTTTCTCAGTCTGCCCCCAACCCCGATGGTCTTTTGAGGTCTTGACTGATGGTCCCATGAGTGCTGATTGTAGCTCCAAGGAAAGGGAAATCTTTGACAACTTCCACCATCTCCATCTATTGTGATGCTGCCTGTTGGTCCGGGAGTGGAGATTTTTTTTTTTTTAATTATTATTTTGTGTGCATGTACCGTCAAATCAGATCTGACTGGTACAGGAGGATATTGCGCCTCCTTCCCCGGCACAGCGTCTGGTGGATTCGAACCGTGTTCCTCTGGGATTGCAGTGCAGGTTTTGTTTGTTTTTGATGTTGAGATGTAATCCACGTTTACGGTTGTAGACTGGGTTCTTCCGCAGCTAAATGCTTCAAGTCTTCGCTGTTTACAGCCAGGGCTGTGCCATCTGCCTAACACAGGTTGTTGGTGAGAATCCTCTAATCCTGAAGCCACTTTCTTCTTCATAAAGTCCACCTTCTCAAATTATTTGCTCATCATACAGATTAAATAGGAGGGATGCTTAGAAGGACCTATGGAGCTCCGGTGGCCTACCGGCAAGAAGATGAACTGCAATCCTGAAGGCACACGGTTCGAGGCCACCAGCTGCTCCATAGGAGAAGGATGTGCAGTCTCCTCCTGTGCAATTAACTGCATCTGAAAGTCCACTGGAGGGTCAGCTATGGGTCAGTTCTGACTTGATGGTACACAACAACTACAACAACTTAGAAGGGCCATGCAGTTTATTATCTAAAGTGTTGCTTGACAAAGATAAACAAAAGATCTTTTTTCACTCCCTCCATTAGTGATGAAATGCTGAGACATGCAGCTTTCTACCCTGGTCTGACGCTACAAAATCAAGTCTTTTCCTCTCAATCATGAGTTTTTACATTAGAAGAGTGACTTTGGTAAAAAAAGGGGAAGTAAAAGAAGAGAGAACAACGGTGGTGACACACAATGTGGTTAGCAAGGGATCAAAGCTGTGCATTGTGACAGTGTGTGCTCCTCCGCGGTGGAGGGAGATCGGATTTTGCCATAATCCTTGTATTTGCACGCAAACGCGCACACATCACATATATACTGTACATGGCCCTTTGCCCCACAGGTCACATGCACACTCCCATTAAACACATACATACACATCCCTCCACTAGTTTATAAAGTTCAATGTCTCCTCTTTAGAAACCAGTGACATTGAGTCCTTCTGAAGAAGATGTTGAATGAGACATCAGACACCGAAAGTCATTCTTGATAGCGTTCTTAGTGGAGAAAAGCCCCAGCCCGGCTCAGTTCCTGACTTCTGTTACCTGGACTCACTGACTCACCAATCTTGAGTCACTTAGTTTCTCTGCACCTCAGTTTTCTCATCTGTAAAATGGCAATAGTAATAGCTTAATTATGAGGATTTAATGATAAAATAGCACTCTGCAAAGAGGTCCTGAGTAAACATTACACAAATGCAAGAGTTTTTATTGTTTCCATCATATTATAGGGAGAAAGAGACACTAAAACGAACCCTAACTAAAACTGCCCCTTTGTGGGTAGGCCAACATGCTTCACTCGCACAGCCCCTCCCCTCCACATAGTCATCTACACTAGAAAACTCATATCGAGAGACAAACTCCACAGCTGCATTCTTCAAGTTTTACAGCCATTCCTGCTATCTTTTTACAAATTACACCACCATTCACACAAATGTATTGCCCCCTAAAACGTCTCATCTAACAATTCACATGTACATGTTTTCTGGTTTATCATCTGCTCTTATGGGTACAGCACTTGTCTGTCAGATGCTGGTCTAAAGCTGTGTCAGAGCTCCCAGAATAAGATAGAGTGGGGAAAAAAAGATTAGTCATCCACTTCCAAAACAGCAAGTTTTGAAAACCCAACCAATAGGGCACAAGATAATTAGTGATAGCATTGGAAGCAGATCCCTCAGATTGAAGGACACTAAAAAACTAGGAGCAGCTGTAAACATCTACGAATAATTGGAGCTTGAAACACATAGACTATGAATGTGAAAAACAGAACATTGTAAAAAAATGAAATGGAATGCATAGAAATTGACATATAGGCCTTAATGAAACTAAATGGATTGGCAATGGCTGCTTTGAATCAATCACATGATCTATTATGCCAGGAATGAAAAAGTGAGGGAAAACAGTACTGCATTTATAGTCAAAAAGGCCAATTCTAGATTTATCCTGAAGTGCAATGCTGTGAGTGACAGAACATTATCCATACACATATAAGGAAGACATATTAATACAGCTACTATTCAAATATATACGTTAACAACTAAAGCCAAAGAGGAGAAAGAGATGATTTATACCAACATTTACAGTCTGAAATTGATCGAATATACAATCAAAAGTCATTAATTATAATTGGTAGCTGGAATTTAAAAGTTGGGAACAAGGAAACAAAGATTTGTAGTTGGAAACAGACTCGGTGACAGAAATGAGGCTACAGATGGAATGATTGAATTTTCTACAATCTTATAGCCCTGATGTGTCCATTTGCTGTACAGCGGTAACTTGTGGTTGTTGTGAGGCTGAACACTGTGACACTGATGTGTCAAATGCATTAATGGTTGGTTACCCAATGTGGACAGTGTGGGCTGGAGCTCCCTGATTAAAACAAGCCTGGAAGGAGGCGTGGCATCCACTTCCATAATAGCTTGCCTCCGGAAACCCTGTGAACCTGGAGAGAGGATGAAAGGCACCCAAGCATTAAGGACTCTCCTTCATAGGGTTGCTATGAGTCACCTGCGACTTGATGGCACTTAACAACAACATGATTTATTCATTGCAAATATCTTTTTTAAAAGCAAATGGTGACTATACGCATGGACCTCACTGCTAGGTAAAATAACACGGCCTCATTGTTGCTAGAATTTCTACTTCTCAGGTAAAGCCCTCCCCTGGTTCCAGCCTGCTCAACTACTAGTGGAAAGCCGAATTGTCAAAAAACAAAAACCCCAAACAGACCTTCCAGAAAGATAAGAAAAGGGTATCAACAGAACACTGCCCAACCAAGACTTCTTCATGTGATCTCCTAAACCCACCAACAATACCTGCATATAAACCCTCCATTAAGAGCAAATGCTCAGGCCTCCTTCACCCAGGTGATAGTAAACTACCTTATTGCTTACCACGTAAGCCTCGTGTGGTGGATTCGAGCACTCCCAGCCCAACTCTGGACTCACCTCCTATTCCCCCAACATTTTAATCACCTCACAGATTACACGGGAATCTTATTGACAATGTCTGTGAGAAGAATTGTTGGAGAAGCTCAATATAAGCTGTAAAAACCAGGCCAGGTGCTGATTGTGAAAGAGACCACCAACTACTTATGTGCAAGCTTAAATTGGAGTTAAATAAAACTAATCCACAGGATTTGAGTCTATCCTACCTGAATTTAAAAATTATCTCAAGACAGGTTTAAGGCATTTAAGGATCAATGACGAGATGAGCTGTGGAAAGACATCAAGGATATCATCTATGAAAAAACCAAAAAAATCATTACAAAAACAGAAGAGGAAGGCCAAAATGGATGTTAGAAGACTCTATTGTACTAGAACACTGAGAAGCCAAAACAAAGGGAGGAAATGATGAAGTGAAAAAGTTGAACAGAAGATTTTAAAGGGCAGCTCAAGAAGACAAAATATTATAGTGAAATGTGCGAAGAGGTGGAGTTAGAAAATCAGAAGGGAAGGACTCGAATGGCATTTCTCAAGCTGGCAGAACTCAAGAACAAATTCAAGCCTTGAGTTGTTATACTGAAAGAAGATATGGGCAAAATCCTGAATGATCCAAGAAGCTTCAGAAATGATGGCAGGAATGTATAGAGTCACTGTACTAAAAAAAAAAAAAAAAAAAATTTAATCAGCATGGAATAATTTCAGGAAGCAGCATATGAGTGAGAACTACTGGTAATAAAGGAAGAAGTTCAAGCTGCTCTGAAAGAATTTTCAAAAAATAAGGCCCTAGGTATCGATGGGATATCAATTAACATATCTAAACAAACAGATGCACCCCTGGACCTGCTCACCAGGTTGTGCTCAGAAATCTGGAAGATAGTTACCTTGCCAACTGACTGGAAGAGATCCTTATTTATTCCCATTAAAAAAAATAAAAGACAATCCAACAGAATGTAGAAATTATTGAAAAATATCATTAACATCACATTGTAAAAAAAGCAAGGACTATGTGAGGATGGCCGTATCTGGCCTCTACTCTCTTCACAAAGGGGAACTGTTCCCATCAACAGCATCAATAACACAAAACAATTCGGATGAGGTCATATCCCCTATGCTTATATACTTCTTTCTACTCATCCCAACACCAGTTTTACCGCTTTGCTGGGTTCAAAATCCAAGGGAATAGCTCACAGACCACTCAGAACCGTGTTAGAGAAGTCAAAAGGTTATAATCCAGATTAGCTGCAGAATATAGTCAAGATAGCTCCTGAAATGTCATGCAGGAACCTCAGCCTTAAGCCCTCTTTCTAGCATTAGATCAGTGTTACCAGGTTCTCAGTCCTTCCAATATTGGCTTTCAACCCCTAACTGTCCAAGAAAGTTCTTAGTCCTGCCGATATCAGCTCTCCCCCACAAGATCTCATCTCACGTCAGGTCTCTAGTTGGGCCATGGTTGTTGCTGCTGTAGGTACAGCTGGAGCAAGAAGGGCCTTGTACATTCTTTTGTTTCTTCTTCAGTGGTGGGGAAAGATGTGTCTGTCTCTTGCTCAGTTCAATGGCAAGACTAGCCCCTTATACATGTCGAGACTGGCCAATCCCCTTGTGGAATGGTAGATATAACCAAACCCTTGTGGATAGGCTAACATGCCCTATTCACATATTCCCACCCATCTACATAGCAAAGTCAAACAATGGCTAAGAAAAATCACATTGAAAGATAAACTCCGTGGGAGCTCTAGTGGCCTAGTGGCAAGAAACTGCAGTGCAATCCTGAAGGCACGTGGTTTGAATCCACCAGATGCTCCACTGGAAAAGAAAAGGTGATCTCCTCCTGTGTCAGGCGGATCCGACTCGATGGTACACAACCAGGAAAAAAAAAAAAAAAAGATAAACCACACACATGCTGATGATTATCCAAAAATGGCTAGAACAGTACATTGAGAGAGAACTGCCAGAAATTCAAGTGGGGTTTAGAAGAGGCTTTGGCACTAGGGAAATCACTACCGATGTCAGATGGATCTTGGCTGAAAGCAGAGAGTGCCAAAATGATATCTACTTGTGTTTTGACTGTGTGGATCCCAACATATTACGGCTAATTAAGAAGAATGAGAATCCCAGAATACTTCATTGTGCTCATGCAAAACCTATAAATAGACCAAGAACCTGTTGTCCAAACAGAGCAGTGGAACACTGCATGGTTCAAAATTGAGAAAGCAGTTCACCCACACCCTGCATTATTCAATGAACTTGAAGCACTTGCTACAGAAAATCAAGGACTACAGTCTTCAATATGAATTGCATCTCAAAATCAAGAAGACAAAAGTCCTCACCACTGAGCCAATAGGCAGCATCATGCTATATGGAGAAATAATTGAAGTTGTTAATGATTTCACCCTATTTGAATCGATAATCAGCACCCTTGGCACTAGCTGTCAGGAAATCAAAGGACAAGTTGCATTGGGAAAATCTGCTGTCAAGGACCTCTCCAGAGTACCAAAGAGTAACAGTGTTAGTTTAAAGGCAAAGTTTTGCCAGATTCAAGTCATGGTCTTTTAAATTATTTGCTATACTTCTGAAAGCTGGACAAGTACTAAGGATGAAAGAAGAATTAATGCCTTTGAGTTGTGGTGCTGGAGGAGAGAATTGAAAATTCCTTGGATTCTCAACAGCCCAAACAGGTCTGTAATGGAGAAAATGAAAGCAGGATGCTTCTTGGAGGCAAGGATGATGAATCTCTCTCACATATACTGGCCATGTGTGAGGACGGCACAGGGTAGAACAGGATTCAGATCTTTTGTTCATAGCATCGCTATGATTCATACTCAACCTGACAACACCTAACAACAGGAGGGGCCAGTTTTTGGAAAAAGACAGCAAGCTTGGAAAAGCAAAGGGTCAGTGCAAGAGAAGTAGATTCCCAATGCGATGGACTGACACAGTGATTGTAGAAATGGAGTCAAGTGTGTCAGAGATGGTGAAGTTGGCAAGGTTCTGATCTGCTCTTCTTAGGGTCGATACAAGTCGGTTCAAGGGTACCGAACAACAGCAAGTAATTACATTCTCACATCATTGAAAGAGAACATCTTCAATACGATAAATTGATATAGTGACTGCAAAAAATGGACTTAAGCACAGTAGAGACTTTGAGGATGTCCGGGGACCTGTCAAAGTTTGGATTTTTGTACAGAGCATTGCTGCGAGTAGATGCCAACTCCACAGCGTCCAACGACCACATTAGATAATTCTTTAAAAGAACACAATATTCAAGGGAGCTCTGGTGGCCTAGTGGCAAGAAGTTGCACTGCAATCCTAGAGGTATGTGGTTCGAATCCACCAGATGCTCTGCTGGAGAAGGAGGAGCAATCGTATCCTGTACCAGTCAGATCCGATTTGACGGTACACACACACACAAAATAATAAAATAAAAATAAAAGAACACAATATTCAAAGGAAGCTTTTTAAAATTTTGACTAATTAATATAAACTATTGCCTAGTTTAAAGAGCCTTTTGGGCCAACTCCTCCTGGTTTATTGCCTCTGAAAACCCACTGGAGGGTCAGCTATGGGTTGGTTCTGACACCATAGCACATAAGAACAGTGATGTAGTAGTTTTTAGCTGCTGAGCAAAAGGTTTGCGATTCAAAGTCACCAGCCACTCTACGGGAGAAAACCAAAGCTGTTTGCTTCTGTAAAGCTTACAGCCTTAGAAACTCTCTGTGGAAGTTATATTCTGTTCTACAGGGTTGTTATGAATTTGAGTTTTTGTTGTTAAATTTTATTATTTTTATGTGAGTGTACCGTCAAATCAGATATAGGAGGAGATTGTCCCTCCTTTCCCGGCAGAGCATCTGGTGGATTTGAACCGTGCACCTCTAGGATTGTAGTTGCAGCTCCTTGCCTCTAGGCCACCAGAGCTCCCCTAGGGTTGTTATGAATTTGTTTAAGAAAGACTTCAGAGTATGGTTTTCTTTTAAAGTTTAAAGATCATCGCAGGAAAACAGTTTTAGACAGTCATCCTATCTCAATTTCTGTAGAATGCCTGTAATTTATCCCATTTTGAACAGGATTATTCTTTGCAGGGGGCGGGGGGAATGGTCACTAATCACATCTGGGCATCATGGAATTCTGGTCTAAAAGCAAAGGAGACAGCTGTTTGTTCATGGAGGCCACTGGCTACATATTTCACTCCCTCCTTCTCTTCTTTACTCCTTTCTCTGTTGATTCAGGGAAATACTAACAGCAACCATCTGTAGTGTCTTAGAGAGATCCTTGTAAACTTCTAAGACCCCAGACACTGCACAATGAAGGAACAGGGCAGTAGCACTAAAAATAGTATTAGTCGCATTAACTGCAATGTGCTGAGAAACTGTGATCCTAAATCTCCAAGTAAAGAAAATAGTAATTTGAAATACTTGGTTGTACAGCATTGACAGCTGATGTTTCCATTTTTAAAATATTGCTTTAAAAATATACGTACACAGCCTGAAAAGCTCTACTGTCTACTGCCCATGGAGTAGATTCTAACTCCCGATGACCTTCATGAGTTTCCAAGGAAGTGAACCTTTGCAGGAGTCAGCCTTTCTTTCTCCTGTGTAACAAACCTTCAGCTTTTTGGCCAGCAGCTCAACCTGTAACCAACTACACTTTCTCCATATAAAGCACAAAACTTGCCAATTCAACCTTTCTCAGGTGTGCAGTTTTGTGATATTAACTACTATCTGAAGCCAAATTTTATTTTCAATATTTTTAAAAAACAGACTACTACTTCAGGTTATGAGGGAGGCTGATATCAGCTGGAATTAATCCTGAAGCAATAAGGCAATCTTTAAGCGTTTACAGGGTTTTTGCATTGCTCCTGAGTCAAGCAGAAGGTTTTCAACAGGGAAAGCTTAGCTTTACCTGTATTGGATTCTCTTTGATTTACTTCCTGGCAATTTTCAATAAAAGACGGGAAAGCTGGAAACAGCGGGCAGTTCCCTTCAGTGGTTCGAGAACTGTTTGCCTCCTGCTTTACCTCTGTTTTTCCCCTACATTCTTGGTGTTCTGTCTCATTATTAATACTTATAAAAATACTTTTCCCTTGGTCTGCAACAAACGACATTAATCATACTATGTTGTTGTTGCTGTTGAGTGCCATCAAGTCCTAGAGGACTCACAGTGAGAGCCTATGAACGACAAGTCTTGAACACGAAAAAATTTCATGTTTTCTCTAAGTTCATAGAGTTTCCAGAGGCAAGCTCTTTTGGAAGTCCTGCTTCCATGCCTGCTTTAATTAGGACCTCCACAAAAACCGGCTCACACCCAGCTGTGAGCACCAGCCACAGCCAAGTTTCAGCCCCAAACCAGACAACACACTATGCAGCCCTGACTCGCAATTAGAGTCAGGTTATCCATTACTTAAGACAGGAACAATGCCTCTCTTCTTTCTCCAGCCTGCCCTCGTAACTCCAAATAAAGATTGACCTTTGTACATTTGCCTGTTTCATGTACATGAGCTCATAAAATAGTTTACCTTTTGTGCTAGTCATGTGATGTCTGAGAACAGAGCACCCAAAGCACCTTGTTTAAAGATACAGGTTCAGATGCTGAACGCATGAAGAAATGTGAGGGTGGAGAAAACAGTGCAACAATGAATGAATGAAAACCCAAAATCTCTGTAAATGTTCATTAAAACGAATAAAATTTAATTAAAAAAACAACAACAAAAAACCCCCACTCTGTCTCTAGGAGGATGGTGGAAGGAAGTGTGATCACACTGGGGACACAGAGGGGTCCTCTAGGATGCTAATAAGATTTTTAAGGAACTTTTTATTGTCATTTAGGTGAACATTTAAAGATGGAATTGGTTTCCCACTCAACAATTCATCCACATCCGTTTTCATGACATTGATCACAATACTCACGTCCTGCCAGCACTCTTCCCACTTCCTTCCTACGTATTCTGTTTTCACTTGTCCTAGCCCTTCTGACCTTTGGAGCTTCATCTTCATCCGACCTTTGATCTTGTATGGTTTGTGGCTGTAAGGAGTGAGCTCCTCTCTGATGTTACTGATCATGTTATAAGCCTATCTCTTGTATGGCTGAAGGTGAAGTAATTCAGCTCCAGGCTCTGAAGAGTGGTGGAGGCCCACAGTCGCAGGGTTCCACCAGTCTCTTCAGAACAACAAACCTGGTCTTCTTTATGATTTTGACTTTCGTTCCACATTTTCTCTGACTATATCAAGTCTGAATCAACCTGTATGCAGAACAGATCATCGGGGAGGCTGGACTCTCAGAGGAGAAATGTGGCATCAGGATTGGTGGAAGATCTATCAACAATCTGCCTTATGCAGGTGATACAACCCTACTTGCTGAAACTGAGGAGGACCTGAAACGCTTGCTGCAGAGGGTCAAGGACTGCAGTCACAGTATGGATTGAGGCTCAATGTCAAGAAGACAAAGATTGTCACC
>NW_006399752.1:42269935-42275698 GCF_000299155.1 Elephantulus edwardii
GGGAAAGTCTGCTGATAGGGACCTCTCCAGGGTACTGAAGAGCAATGGTGTCACTCTGGAGACTAAGGTGCATCTGATACAGGCTATGGTCTTTGCGATCACTTGTTATGCATCAGAGATTGGACAATGACTAGGGAGAAGAGAAAGAGAATTGATGCCTTTGAGCTGTGGTGCTGGAGAAGAGTACTGAACGTACCATGGAATGCCAAGAAAACAGATTCATCCTGAAGAGGGTTAAACCAGGCTTCTCCTTGGAGGCAAGGATTCTGGGGCTTCATCTGACATACTTTGGACATGTTGCAAGGAGGGACCAGTCCGTGGAGCAGGACGTCACGCTTGGGAGGGTGGAGGGACAGCGCAGGAGAGGAAGACCCTCTATGGGGTGGATTGATTCAGGACTGGGGTGATCGGGATGGGTGTATCAGAGACAGTGCGATTGGCACAGGACTGAGCAGAGTTTAGAGCTGTTGTACATAGGTTCGCTATGAGTCTCAAGCGACTTGATGGCACATAACAACAACAACATATCAAGTCTACTAAACTTTCTTTCAGAGTTGTCAGCCTTGTACCTGGATGTCATCATCCGGTGCTCCTGGTCTCAGGGTCAGGGAGACAGAAGTTCACATGTACCATGGATCGTTTAAACGAATGCTGTTGTATTGTATATCACAGAGTCAGAACCGACTCATAGCTGACCCTCTGGTGGGTTTTCAGAGGCAACAAATCCCATGGGAGGAGACTGCCCATCTTTCTCTGGCAGGGCAACTGGTGGATTTGAACCATGTGCCTTTGGGATTGCAGTGCAGCTTCTTACTACTCAGCCAGCAGAGCTCCATACTCATCAAAGTAGGATGCAGAACACTGTCTCTGTGGACTATGTGATGCCCATTGATCTTGATGTTCCCCCATGACTATGACTTTATTTCTTGATGTGAGTGGTGAGTGGTCACCCATGATAGATAGGTTTCAGACGAAGACAGACTAGGAAGAAAGGCCCAGTGATCAACTTCCAAATAACAGCCCATGAAAAGGGTATGGATTACAGCATAACATTGTCTGAGGGTTTGCTTTGGACACATCATCAGACGGAATCAATTAGTGCAGGATTAGATCATATTTGGTGAAGAAGTGGTCCAGTGAGGGCAAGGGAGACAGACCCCTGAGGAGATGAATTGGCATAATGGCCACAGTGGTGAACTTGAACATGGTGGTGATCTTAAGGATGATGTAGGACCAGAGCATGTTTCATTCTGTTGTAAATAACTCCGCCATAAGTTGGGATCAACGTGGTTGTAGCTATCTTGAGCTTGGAGGTCATCCTTAGAATAGTGCCTACCCCAGAATTCAGTAAATCCTTGATTGACTTCCAACCCACTCACTGCCGTTGAATCAGAACTGAGTCACAGCTGACCCACCAGCAGGTTTTTGGAGGCTGTAAATCACATGGGAAGGGATTACCCATCTTTCTCCTGTGAGCAGACAGTGGATTCAGACAACCAAAGAAGCATCGGCCATTGGATAAATCAAACATCTCCCTACGGACTACACCACCAGAGCTCTTGGTTGACTAGAAGTTCTTAAAAACAAGCAGGAAGACATTTTCATCTTCTGGGACCCAGGAGCTCAGCAAACCAAGCTTACCTTTATCACCAGCAGGGCAGAGTTCATAAAGGAGACAGAAGATACACAAGGCTCTCTTCTAGCAACTGAAATTTGAGTGGAGAGCTATAGGCAGACAGTAAAGCCAGGCAAAGGCTAGCGCAGGATCGGGGCTGTGCTGGCACCATCTACTTCTGGTCTCATGGTTGTGGATACTGATGATTGACATTTAAAAATGGTCATCTGAAGGCGTCCGGAGGCCTCTGTGGCCTGGTCAGGCCCTGTTTTTTTTTTGTCTTAGTCTTTTGTATTTGGATACACTTGCTTTGTCAAAGTTTATTGAGTGGCATATTTATAATTTGTGCACTTCTCTCAGGAGGAGGTGCCCTGTGGGCGGGAGCCAGCACAGTGACTGGAAAGGAAAGGCCTTCCAGGCACAGAGCACTGCAGGGGAAATGAGGGATGAGAGAGCTCCGGTGTCTGAATGAGAGAAGAGGCAGGAAATGAGGTCATGAGAATAGCCTGGGCTCAGGATAGCCTGATGCTCGCTGGGTAGCACTCCTTCTGGGCAAGATGGAAAGATCTCTTAACTGGAGATCATGTGATACGATTAAAGCCTTTTTTAGCCCTTTTTATGGTGATCTGAGTGACATTTTACAGAGGAAGTAGGTTTTCCATTCAAAAGTTCTGACACTATGTTTTGTGACATTGATTGCCATCACATACTGTAACAGGTCTTGTCTTATTTCCATGCGTCCTTCTTTCTTATTTCTTCCTGCCTCCTGAGCACCCTCATTGAGCAGATACTGCCCTTTGACCTCAGACAGTTAATTATTTTAAGGATATTACTCCCAACGTTACTGTTTGGTTGAGACGTGAGCCATGCAAGAGAGATCCTTTCCAGGCTTGAAGGGTGATGAAGATCTATTCCATAGTCTCGGAGGTTCCACTAATCTCTCTCAGGCTAGTCAATGTATGTGTTTCACAATCTTGAGTCTTGGTCTTTATCTTTCTCCTGCTCTACCAGGGCCCTGCAGAGTGGTCAGCAGTGATGGCTGGGCACCATCTACTTCTGGTCTCATGGTTGTGGATACTGATGATTAACATTTAAAAATGGTCATCTGAAGGTGTCCGGAGGCCTCTGTGGCCTGGTCAGGCCCTGTTTTTTTGTCTTAGTCTTTTGTATTTGGATACACTTGCTTTGTCAAAGTTTATTGAGTGGCATATTTATAATTTGTGCATTTCCCTGTATGCAATATTACACTTCAACTGAAATATTTCCATCTTAAAACCAAGTCACAAATCCCCCCCTCCCCCCAAAAAGCCCAAAACCCAAACAAAAAAACAACCAAGTCACTCTGTGGCAGGGAGACTTGACTATGAGGATATCTGTTGTTTACTGCCATCGAATCGCGAATGACTCATAGTGACCCTATGAACAAAGAACTGAAGCCTTTCAGTATCATCATTTCTCTAAGTTTATAGAGTTTCCAGAGGCAGGTGGTTTAAGAAGTGGATGCCACTTCTGCTTCCAAACCTATCTTAAAACTGGGAGCTCCACCCAACACTGTCAACCATGGAGAACCGTTACGGCATACGACACCCCAATGACACAAGGTTCAGCATCACAGCAAACCCAGATTACCTCAGTACAGCAAACTGAGAGAAGAGTACTGTACAATTTAGAATATTCCTCCAAAACAACATAATATTAGACCAGGGGGCCGCAGGCCCATGGGCCCTTCAGGAGGTCTTGTCAATACTAAACAAGAGGTTTGAATAAAAGCAAACTATCTGACACTCCACACGACCAACAGCCCAGAACAAGAGCACCTATCTTACAAAGTCTTGCTGTGTCACCCAGTTCTAAAACGAGACGAGGGGCTCAGCTTAAATACGAGGACCTCTTAGGAGGTCTTCTTGACACTAAGCAAGAGGCTTAAATCAAAGGGGAAAAAAGGGCTGGATATCTAGTGCCATTATATTGATCATGGCTCAGTAAACTGCTGTCACATAGCTAAACCTTGTTCTGTTTGGTGTTTTTTTAAGTTGACATCTATTAATTCGTTCAACCTTTCCAACCACCTTCCAGAACAGGGCACTGCTCTCATGACTCTGTATTTTACGGATGAGAGAGCTCTGGTGACCTAGTGGTAAGGAGTTGCACTGCCCACCCAGAGACGCGCAGTTCGAATCCCTCAGCTGCTCCACACAGAGGACAATTTCCTTCTATGCAATAAACTGTCTCTGAAAACCTTCTTTAGGGTCAGCTGTGTGCCACTCCCTACTCGATGTCAGGCAACAACAAAGCAACAATATTTTATAGACCGAGACCCTGAAGCACAGAGCAATGACGTGATTCTCTAAGGTCACACACCAGTCCTGGCCGCCCTGAAATTTAAACACTGGCGGACCGCATCCAAAGCCATTCATCTAACCAACACATCACACAGAATGGATGAAATCAGAATATGTCCAAGTCTTCCAAAATGCACTGATTTGAGTTGATTCCCACTCATGTCAAGCCCTTCCCCGCCCTCCCCTCTGCCTGAATCAGATTTCTGACATTGTGAATCTTTCTGACAGGATGGTGACTCATATTTCTCCTGAAGAGCAGCTGGTGGACTGGAACCACTGACCTTTCATTATTCGCCCAATAACCTAACACTTCATCAAGACTCCTCTATGTCCAGCTCTATCCAGAAAACAAAGATGTTACTTTGAAAATTGAGGTGAGTCTGATCAAAGGTTCGGTATTTTCAATTGTTTCATAGTCACAAGAAAGCTGATCAGACAGGAAAACTGAAGCAGAATCGGTGCCTTTCGACGACAGAACTGGCAAATAGTATGGAATGGACCATGGACTGCCAGAAAACAAACAGATTTGTCACGGTATAACTACAGTCCAAGTACTCCTTCGAAGCACAGATGATGAGACATTTTCCTCACATTTTTTGGCGTGTCAATCAGGAAGGTCCAGTCCCTGGAGAAAGGCATCATGCTTGGTAGAGAGTCAGCAAGAAATAAGCCCTTCAGCAGGACAAGCCAACATCGGGGATAGATCAAACACATCTTCTCAAATGAAAAAACATCTCAAACACAGCAAGAATTAAGAGCCAACGCAGCGTTTCCTTCTGTTTTATACAGGTAAGGAATTGCCAGGGCTGTATTCTCTCTCCATACCTGTTCGATCTGCACGCTGAGCAAATCATTCACAAAGCTGGACTCTATAAAGAAAATGATGGGATCAGGGTTGGAGGAAGACACATCAACAAGCTGCATGATGCAGATGACAGGACCTTGCTTGCTGAAAGTGAGGAGGACTTACTTGAAGCACTTGTTGTAGATCAAAGACTATACCCTTCAACATGTATTGCATCTTAACATCAGGAGGACAAAAATTCTCACCACTGGACCAACAGGCAATATCATGAAAGATGGAGAAAAGATTTTGTGTTACTTCAATCCACAATCCAACACCCTTGGGAGCGCTGGTGGCCTAGTGGCAAGAAGCTGCACTGCAATCCCAAAGGCACATGGTTGGAAGCCACCAGTTAGTTTCTCCTTGGGAGAAAAATGGACAGTGTCCTCCTGTCTGATTAACTGTGTCTGAAAACCTGCCCGAGGTTCAGCTATGGGTCAATTCCAACTCAATGCTACACAACAACAACAACAACAACAACAACAACAACAATAACAACTGCATTGGGAAAGTCTGCTGCCAGTGACTTCTCCACATTACTGAGGAGCAATGTTGTCAGTTTGAAGACTAAGGTGCACCTAATCCAGGCCATGGTCTTTTCAATGATTTGTTATGCATCTGAAAGCTGGACAATGAATAAGGATGACAGAAGAAGAATCAATGCCTTTGAGCTGTGGTGTTAGAGAAGAATACTGAATGTCCCATGGACTCCTAAAAAATCCACAGTTATGTCTTGCAGAAAGTGTAGCCAGAGTGCTCCTTAAAGGCAGGATGGGGAAACATTGTATCACATTCATTGGGCATGTTGTTAGGAGAGGCTAGTCCTTGGAGAGGGACATCATGCTTGGAAAGGTTGTTGTTGTTGTTGTTATGTGCCGTCGAGTCGTTTCCGACTCATAGCGACCATATGCACAACAGCCCTAAACCCTGCTCTATACTGCGCCAACCGTACCGCCTCTGAC
>NW_006399752.1:42277402-42298370 GCF_000299155.1 Elephantulus edwardii
CCAGTGCAATCTTCAGAGTTTCTTCTGACATCCATTTTGGTCTTTTCTTCCTCTTCTGTCTTTGTAATGACCGTTTACACTCTTCCTGGATGATATCTTTGACATCCTCCCACAACTCATCTGGTCTTCGCTCGTTAGTGTTCAAGGCTTCAAACCTGTTCCTGAGGTGATTCTGAAATTCAGGTGGTTTGAATCTTGGAAAGGTGGAGTGACAAAAAAAGAGAGGAAGACCCTCCATGAGATGGACAGACACAGTGACTGCAGCAATGGGCTCAAGTGTGTCAGAGGTGATGAGGACGGCACAGGACAGGACAGAGTTCAGGTCTGTTGGTCATGGGGAAGCTACAAGCTGCACTAGATTCAATGGCATCTAACAACAACAATAAGAACAATACGGGTTGGAACCAAACCAATGACACCTGACAGTAGCAAAGACCCTGGATGGTACAAAAATCAGTGCACTCCACAGCCAATCCAATTGCTGAAGTCCACTCAGAGCTGCCTTGAAGGAAAGGCCAGGGGTTGCATTTCTGAAAATAATCACTGAAACTAAGCCCTGAAAACCCAACGAGGCCCCGTTCTACCCAGCAATGTGTGAGGCCTTGGAAATCAGAGCCAACTGGTTGGCAGTTGGAGCTCTCTCTAAACAAGCGACTTTCTTCTTGGGTCGGGAAAGGGTTTTGCTCCCCAGCTTCTCTTGTCAATGTCTGGAGACCTATTGTCGTCCAAGTTTGTGTGGGAGCCCTGGCAGCCTAGTGTGTAGAGGGCTGTGACACCAGCCCAAAGGCAATCTCCTTTCACACAATTTATTGGCTCTGAAAACTAGCTAGAGGGTCGGCTGCGAGTTGTTTTTTGACTTGGCAACAACAAACAACAAACTCAGGGAGGAGCTGCCACTGGCATCAAGTGGATAGAAGCCAAAGCTTCCATCACAAAGTATCGGGCTCCCCAAAATCAATAGTGCTGAGTAAGAGGAATCTCCTCTAATGGAAACCAATTTCTCCCACTTCCTCCCAACGAACTCCTGCTTCTTTACTGCTACTGACTTGATGTTCTTAGAAAAGAGAGGCTCGAAATCCAAAGAGGCTCTTGGAGCTGTTGTGATGGTGACATCACTTGTCGCTCTCTGCCTGGAGTCTTCCTGACCTCTGTCGGTGACGCAGGACAAGGGCCTTGGCTGGTGGCTTTTCTTCTGAGAATTCGTTGGGGGACATTTGTCGGTAACGGTGGCCTCCCCTTATGTCCACAGGGGGTTTGATGCTCCCTGGCACCTGTGCCAGGGCCACCTCTGTGCTCTCAGGCTGCCCTTTGGAGCAGCACTACCCTCACCGAACTGACTGGCATTCTGCAGGTGGTGTCAGGGGCACGGGTTGTGGCCAGGTCTCAGACTCCACCTGTTGTCCGTCACCGTTGTTACTATATGGAGTCAACTTCCAATCACAGTGACCGTGTGTACAATGACACACTGCCTGCCCCGTGACACCTGCACAATTGCTCCTGCGCTCGAGCTCTTGGCCGTGGCCACTGTGTCAGTCCTGCATGTGGAAGGTCTTCCTCTTTTTGCTACTTCATCATTGTCTACCTCGTGGCCAAGGAATCAGTTCCAACTCATAGCGGGGCCTTCCATTCGGTTTCCGAGGCTGTAAATTGCAAGGGAAGAGATTGTCCATCTTGCTCCCTCAGAATGGCTGGTGTATTCGAACTGTTAAAGAAGCTCAGTCTTGGGGTTAGCCACGTGACTCTCTATGCCACCTGCACTCCTCTTTACCACTGTGGATACTGTTGTTCAACCAGTCAGCTATGACTCCCATCCACCTTGTGAACAATAGAGCTGGACCTTGCTCTAACTGGTGTGCCGTCCTTCTCATCTCTGAGATACTCAAGGCCTTTGTTACCATTCCTGTGTCCTGTGTCTACTAATCTGATTGAAGGTCTCCTCGCTTTTTCTCATCCTCTACTTTTTTCAGCATGATGTCTTTTTCCAAGGACTTATCATGTATGACAACATGCCCAAAGTCTGTGAAACTAATATTCACCCTCCTTGCCTCTAGGGAACACCCTGGTTGCACTTCCCCCAAGATAGTCTTATTTATTCTTCTGGCAGTTCACGAAATATTCAGTACTCTTCTCCAACAGCACAGTTAAAGGCATTTATTCTTCTTTTGTCATCTTTACTCATTTTCCAACTTTCAGATGCATAGGGAGAAAAGATCATGGCTTGGATCAGGTACACCTTAGTCTTTAAACTGACACCGTTGCTCTTTAATACTTTTCAACACTAATATTCTAACTTAAAACTCAGTAGTTAAAGGAGCTTTTAATCCAGGGTTTAGAAGAATTCTTTTTTTTCAAGTGTCAGCAAATATTTTCCACTTCATGAAAAATTCCATTTAAAGATTCCATCTAGCTATTGAACTCTGGCTTACGTCCTTACCAATCATAGACAATACTCAAACCAATGGGTGTTTTCTTAAACCTTTACAGAAAAAACAAGCAGTAGACTCACTGTATGCTAACACTTGATTTACTGTTAAAAAATAAATAACTCATGAATACAACCCTGGATATCATTCTTTTTTTGGGGGGAGGTTATTAATTTTAATAAACATTTACAGAGATTTTGGATTTCCATTCATTCATTGCCGCACTTTTCTCCCTGCCCTGGATATCATTCTTAATCTTTTGTTCAAGATTGCATTTATTCCATTTCATCAGTTTCATTCAACTCAACCAGCAGGAGTCATCCATGGCGTGTGTGTGTGTGTGTATAATTTTTTTCCCCATCTGAAGTTCCTTATGAATTGAGGAACATTAGACCAAAACCCCTTTTGCTATTTTCTCAACTGTGACTCATTGTGACTCAGAGTAGGATTATCATATAGGGTTTCCAAGGGCAAAAACTTTACAGACACAAACTACCACAACTTTCTCCTGCCAAACCCCAACCTTTCTGTTAGCAAAGAGCACTTTAACCACTGGGTTTGGGGCCTGGAATTCTAGAATCAGACTGGGTCCAAGTTCTGCGTCTGCCAGAAGAATTCTGTGTCCTTCAGAAAATTAACTGGCCTCCCCTGCATCTCAGTTGGAGTCCCAGGAAGGGCAAATGGTTGACTTGCTCGACTCTAACCAAAGAGGTTAGAAGGGAAAGTTTACCCAGCAACACCTTTCAAGAAAGGGCCCGACAATCCTCTGGTCTGTAGTTCTCTTCTGGCACCCAAGGGGTCGCTATGAATCTGAAGACTATTAACTTGGTATTTTAGTTTGTAATCTCAGTTGCTCTATCAGTAAAACAGGAGAGACAGAGCGCCTGGTGGCAAGAAGAAGACAATATCAACATCAAGAAGACAAAAATTCTCACCACTGGGCCATTGGCAGCACCATGATCAATGGAGCAGAGATCGAAGTTATTAACAAATTCAGCTTGCTTGGTTCCAAAATCAACACTCTTGGCACCAGAAGTCAGGAAATTAAAAGACAAATTGCACTGGGAAAAATCTGCTGTCAGGGACCTCTCCAGAGTACTGAGAAGCAACAATGTCAGTCTAGAGGCTAAGGCACGCCTGATCCAGGCTATTGTCTTTGTAATTACTTGCTATCCATCAGAGAGCTGGACAATGACTAAGAATGACAGAAGAAGGATCGATGGCTTTGAGTTGTGGCGCTGCAGAGGAATATTAAAAATTCCATGGACTACCAAGAGAACAAACATGTCTGTTTTGGTGAAACCAAGTTTCCCCTTGGAGGCTCCTGGGGTTTTGAAGCTCCATCTCACATACTTGGCATTTGGCCAGGAGGGACGGGTCTTGGAGAAGGACATCATGCGTGGAAGAGTGAAGGGACAGCACGTGAGAGGAAGACCCTGGGAGGAGATGGATTGATACAGTAACCAGAGTAATAGGGGTAGGTGTGTCAGAGTCAGTGAGAATGGCTCAGGACAGGGCAAGCTTCAGAGCTGCTGCTATGAGGGTTGCTATAAGTCGCAGGTGACTTGTTGGCACATAACAACAGTGCCAAGAAGCTGTGCTGCAATAGCAATGGCATGTGGTTCGAGGCCACCGGGGAGAAGAATTGGCAATTCCCTCCTGTGTAGTTAACTGCCTCTGAAAACCCTCTGGAGGGTTAGCTATGGGTCGATTCTGACTCAAAGGTATACAAGAAAACTCAACGAAGAAGAAGATTTGGTGGCATAGTCCCAATGGAGTTACGTTGTTAAACCAAAGGCGTAACTTCTCTGACGGTTCAAATACTCTAACAGGAAGATGGGCAATCTAATTTCCTGTGATTTACAGGCTCAAAAGTCCTTTGAAAGGTCAGTTATGAGCTGGTTCTCACTCCAGGGCAGGGAGATGAAACCTCTCCAAGGGTTGTGACAGGGACAAAAAGATCTTTGTAGAGGTTTCACTCACTGCCATCTCGCCAATTCCAATACTGCAGTGGCTTTATTTGCAAGGCTGAAAATCTTAACCGGAGTACACTGCTCATCTTTCTCCTGCAGAGCCCCTGGTGGATTCGAACTCCAGGAGACATGCCAGCCCTTTGGTCAACAACTCAACACAGTAATGGACTATGCCACTGAAAAGGTTTAGCGGAGTTTTAAAGATTCCAAACCCAGGGCCACACCCGGTTTATTTACAACACGAAGATTCCCCGGTGGCTCTCAAGTGCGGACAAGGCTGGAAACCAGGGGCCAAATGTGCTCTGTGCATTGGTGCAGGAGAATGGGGAGACCGCGATGGCTGTGCTTCCGCCCGCGCACCCCGGGAAGCTTTTCCCAGGGGACCCCAGGATCTGGCAGCCGCCGTGCAGAAGGCGGGGCGCGTGCACGCTGGGATTTGAAGTTTCTCGGTCCGGCCCTACTCGTCCCCGCCTCCCATTGGCTTTCGCACATGCTCCGCCCCCACGCCCCGCCAATCACCGCTGCGCAGCGCTCCCTTAAAGGGGCGAGCGGGGCGGTGCGCCGCAATCACAGCAGGCTGACGTCGGCGCGCCCTGTCCTGCGCGCCCCGGGAGTTCTCACGGTCCCTCCGCTGTCACTGTCGCCCGTCTCCGTCCCCAAGTCCGACTGCAGGTAACCGCGGGCCACAGCGGGGGCCGGGCGGTCCGGGCACAGGCCGAGCACTGCCATCGGCCGCGGGTCTCGGCCTCCTGTCCTCGCCCCCGGCGCTGTCTAAGCGGTGCATTCCGCGCCCGGTGATGGGGAATTGCGGCGACCGAGGAATCCGAGGGGAACCCCGCCAGCTAGCGGCCCACCTGCCAGCCGGGAGGTCCTGGTGCTGCGAGGCGCTCTTTTGCACAGGCTCGGACTGCAAATATTTCCTCTGAGCCCAGGGAGAAACTGAGGCACGACCCTGGAGGGGACCTTCCCAGGTCCCATGCCCGAGAGTGCCCTTGGGGACAGGGGCTGGGTTCTGACCTTTACAGACTAAGGACAGTTGAGACATTTGGTGCTTTTGATGTTGAGGATTTCACCTATTTCCAGCCAGCTCCCAGGAGCCATCTGGGACAGAAAATACCCAAGACATAAAACATCCCCTTCGGAGGCGAAAGCGAGCCGGGTTTGGTCCCCTGCCCCTAACTGTGAGCACTGACGTTAAAGCTACATGATGTTTAAGGGCCACAGTCACTTGAGCAGGGGCTATTTGAAAAAGGCAAGAGGCAGGGGCCAGTCCCCGTGTTACAGGGTTAAGGCACAGTGTACACAGGGGCTGCATGTCACACCAGTACCAGGTAGGAACTTCCAGAGGAGAGAGGAAACTTGTGTGGAGTTTGTGTGGAGGGCTGAACAGAAGTTGGTGAGGTGGATGAGGAAGTGGGCTTTCCACCTGGAGGACATCACCTGGCTTAGGTATCATAGGAAGAAGTCTTTGGCTCCAAGTTGTGAAGCTTGGTTAGAACCAGGGGTTTGGTGCAGCTGGGGGTTCCATGAGCCTGGAGAACAGAGAGGCATGCAGCTGTGTTTGTAGGGTCTTCTGTGCTGCTTTAAGATGTTTGGATTTTTCTTTAGAAAGCTCTGGAAGCTGCCTCTGGTCAGATCTGTGTTTTAAATAACATGCAGAAATGCTGGAGAGAGGCCACGAGAGAGGGGAGAGGTGGGGATGTTGCAGGAGGACCTTGCTAAGGGCTTTTCAGACAGTTGCAGTGGGAAGGGAGAGGACTGGGGAAGACTTGAGTAGTTGAGGTAGCATTAGCAATCCCTGATTTCTAGACTTCCAGAAGAATAAACAAATTTGTCTTGGAAGAAGTTCCCCCAGAGTGCTTCTTAGAGGCGAAAATTGTGAGACTGTCTCACAGACTTTGTGCATGTTGCCAGGACGCACCAATCCTTGGGAGATGACATCATGCTCGGAAAGGTGGAGGGACAGAAAATGAGAGGAACAGTGCTGAGCGCAGTGGAGATTGTGAAGATGGCACAGGATCTGTACTCACAGGTCACTGTGAGTTGTTGTGGGAGCCATAGAACTTAATAAGAGCTGGTTTTTGGTGCATAGCATATTGTTCAGTAAAATCATACTGATGTGAACTCAGTCTTTTTGAGTTTTCCAGCTTTTAAGAAAAGCCCAGTTGGTTGTCTTTCTCCTGTTCCTATAAACTGCAGAAAAAAACCTGCAGAAACTGATTTCTAAATCATGATTCAAGTCCTGGTTTATGATGGAGAAGTTGCCACATGCGTTAACTAAGAGTGTTGAAATCCGAATGTTTAAATAATAAAAAACAACCCCACATGGTAGCTCAGATATTGTAATCTAGGAAATGAACACCATTTGGAAATTACTGTATAGCCATTATGAAGGATTTTAAAGTTTTATTTTTTAAGAGATGGTAGGAGTCTGAAGAAAAGGAGGTTCCCCCATTTACTGCTGGTGGAAATGTACTTGAGATAATACAATCACAAGAAAAATGTGTATTATTTTAAGACCCAGTGGTTCAGTTTCTAGAGAAAAAAGAGCACTTGAGGCATGTTTATTGCTACATCATCTGTATTTTTAGCCCCCTAAGAAAAATGTAAACAGCCTAAGTGTCCATTAGTGGGGAACGCTGCTAGATTACAATAGAATTAAAATGTATAATTAATACAAAGAAACACTTATTTAGACTAATAGTTACTCTGTGATCTGAGAAAAAATGGATTGAAGATGAGGGAAAATTTTGTCTCTTACGAGGGGTGAAGTGAGGAAACAGATTTGCAGAATGTTAATAGTTGAGGGTTGTGTATTATTATAGGTCAAAAGGTTTTTATTCTTTGTACAGTTCTGTAGCTTAATATCTATAATTTGCAAAATAAAAAATTTCAGCACTTAAGAATTAAAAGTCTACCCATAATACCTATCAGTAAAATTTTCTTGAATGAAAAAAAAAGAATTAAAAGACTAGCTATCAAAGCCCTCTTCTGTCATTTTAGAAAGTACTATATTGGAGAAGAGTATTGAATGTACCATGGACTGCCAAGAAAACAGATTCATCCTAGAGAGGGTTAAACCAAGCTACTCCGTGGAGGCAAGGATTCTGGGGCTTCGCCTGACATACTTTGGACATGTTGCAAGGAGAGACAGGTCTTTGGAGAGGGACATCATGCTGGGTAGAGTGGAGGGACAGCGCAGCAGGGGAAGACCCTTTATGAGGTGGATTGATTCAGTGACTGGGGTAATCGGGATGGGTGTGTCAGAGGCCATGTGACTGGCACAGGATAGAGCAGGGTTTAGGGCTGTTGTACATAGGGTTGCTATGAGTCGCAAACGACTCGACGGCATATAACAACAACATATTGTTCTCCGATCTCAAAAATAGTAATTTGAGTAAAAGAGAGGTGGCAAGGCTAATGAGCATTGGAAATAAAAATATGGGGAAAACTAATAATAATCATTGACCACAATGTACTTGGCTGAATTCCTAAGTTCTAGATTTAACTAATACTGGTTTTTCTATATATAAGTGAAAAAATAAATTTTAATTTTATATTGGTTAAATAATACTGTTACTGTTTTAAGTCTGTTTTGAAATACAGTTTGATTGTATCTTTTATAATGTTAAAAGGTAATAATGTTAAAAAAAAAAAGGCCCGGACAATAGTCTATTAGGCAAATAGAAAAATGAACTAGTTAAATAGCTAGAATGGAGGAAGCAGAGGGATGAGGATGTGCACGGAGAGGGGGAGTTGTACCATTTGATGGGGGGTGAAGGAAATTGGAAGAATCTGTTCTGGAAAACAATGTATTAGAATTTTGTAAATAAACTATTCTAATAAAAAACCCCACACCCACAAACAAACAAACAAATCTAGAATGGGGGATTTGGCAGAGATAGGTGAGTAAGATTTAATTGAGATCACATGATAAGTTAAAGGTAATCCTGGGACAAGCTTTTCTGATAACTCATCAGTAAAATTGCTTCCTCATTTATGTCTCTGAGAGTCTGTAGTAGATTTATAAATAATGTTGCACTTTTAGATTCTAGGAGCACACGTTACTGCCTCTAGCATCTATTTGACTGAAACAGATGCTAGAAAGTGAAAAAAAAAAATCAAAGCTTTGCGAGTAGATTTTGATGTAGACATCGCTGCTTAGTAAAGGGTGCTCCTTCAGACATCTCCTTACCTGTATCGTTGATTGACTTTCATCGGCAGGGCCATGGTGTTCTTGAAAGGTGAAACACAACAGAAAATGACTTGCCTTTCCTTTTCAGAGGACTGGAGTGTCTGTTCAGGGCATATGGTTCAGTCAGCATCAGAGTTACAAGGACTGTGTATCTATATGACGTTGTACATTGCACATACCCTCTAGATCCCCACAGTTTGGTCCCTCTCCCAGCCACCCCTTTATAGTATGACGAGTTGACAAGTTGGTGACCTGCACAAAATGAGACACAGCTATTTAATCTCTTGCCAGACATCACCCCTCTTGATGCAACGCTGTACAGGTCTCTGTAAAAAAAAAAATCCTTACTGTCTCAGCAGCCAATCAGCTTATAGTTTATTTCTTTCTGGGTTTTTGTTTTGTTTTATTTTCTTTCTAATAGAGGTGTGAAAAAGTTTTAGGTTCAGTTGAAGTTCCTGATGAAAAAACACAGTTGAGCTTTTTTTTCAGTGATAAAATCTGCATATTTGTATTTCAAACAGTGTAGCTAAAACTTGATGTAAATTCCTCCTTTTTTCCCTGGTTTGGCTTAATAAATATCATTTCTTCAGTATGAAATCTTTATACTATATGTTCCACGTGTTAAGAATAAATGTACATTAAATCTTGATTAAAAAAAAAAATAAAAGGCAGCCTTTAAAAATCCAACGTTGATTCCAGACTCCTGTGGGGACTTTAAAACTTGAAGACTGCTCTGCGTACACATACCAAGTACTCTCATTTTAAGCTTGGCTACAGAAGGATAAAACAAATCGAACAGAATACATCTCTACTTTTGAGATTTTTGATAAGATTAGTTGGCTTTTTTTAATCTGAAGCTTACATCAGGAGATCAAAGGATTTGAAAGCTGAATGGACCTTTAATTAGTTTTATCTCATAATTGGAGAGTTAAGAGGCCTGGATGGGGAGCGAGGGGAACTCCCCTGAGAATGACTGTATGTCCTGTCTCACTGTCTTGTGCACTGTCAGCCAGGGGCCACTTGCATGATGATTTTCTTCTGAGTCCCTGGAGAGAAGCCAGCAGCAAACCCCACAGCAGATCTACAAGACTACAGAGTTCATTGTCTTAGCAGCTGCTTCCATGGTCCTGCTGTGTAACAGGGCCAGGCTGGTGGTGAAAGGCCATACCTGAAGCACGTTAAGGTGTGGCCTTGGGAGTCAGGTCTGGATTTGAATTTGAGTCTTTCTAGTTACACGAGGACTCTGTGACCTTGGCCTTATGACTTGATTGCTGATGATAATTCTCCTGAATGGGCCTTCCGTGCCCAGCCTCCCAAATGGATGAACTCCCTCTGGGTGTACACATTTCTTGAAGTCAATTGGAGTCCTTAAAGAAGCTCACTGCCCTAGTGTGGCCCCGTAGCCTGATCAGGGATGCAGGCCCAGGTGGTCACAGTGTAGTTGAACTGACCCATAGCTGACCCTCTGGTGGATTTTCAGAGACAGTGAATTGTAAGGGAGAGATTTCTTCATCCTTCTCCTGTGGAGCAGCTGGTGGATTTGAACTGCATGCCTGTGGGACTGCCGCGCAAATTCTTACCACTTGGCTACCAGAGTTCGCCAGGTGGCTACAGTTGTTGTGTACCGTAGAGTCTGAACCGACCTATAGCTGACTCTCTGGTGGGTTTTCAAAGGCCGTTCATTGCACAAGAGGAGATGGCCCATCCTTCTCCCATGAAGCAGCTGGTGGCCTTGAACCACATGCCTCTGGGATGGCAGCACAGCTTCTTGATATTAGGCCACCAAGAGCGCCCCAGGTGGCCACAGTGTGTTGTTATGTGCCACTGGCAACTAGCGACCCCTGTGTACAACAGCTTTGAATTCTGCTCCATTCTGAGCCAACCTCATTGTTTCTGACACGCCTACCCCTATTACTCCAGTCACTGAGTCTGTCCTTCTCATCCAGGATCTTCCTCTCTTGCGCTGTCCCTCTACCTTTTCAAGCATGATGTCCCTGCCCAAGGACTGGTCCTTTCTTGCAACATGCCCAAAATGTGTCAGGCAAAGCTTCAAAATCCTTATCTCCAAGAAGCAGCCCGATTTCACCCTTTCCAAGGTGAACTTGTTTGTTCTCCTAGCAGTCCATGATATGTTCAGGACTTCTTCAGCATCGCAACTCAAACGCATCGATTCTTCTTCCATCATCCTTAGTTATTGTCCAGCTTTCTGACGCATAGCAAGTAATTGCAAAAACCGTGGCCTGGATCAGGTGCATCTTAGTTTCTAGACTGACATTGTTGCTTCTCAGTACTCTGGAGAGATCTCTGACAGCAGATTTTCCTAGGGCAGTACATCTTTTGATATCCTGGCTGCGGGTACCAAGAGTGTTGATTGTGGAGCCAAACAAACTGAAGCTATTGACACTCTTCACCATCTATCATGATGCTACCAATTGGCTCAGTGGTGAGAATCTTGGTCTTCTTGATGTTGAGCTTCAATCCAAATTGAAGACTACAGTCCTTGATCTTCTGCAGCAAATGCCGCAGGTCTTCTTCATTTTCAGCAAGCAAGGTAGTATCATCTGTATAATGCAGGTTATTGATGAGTCTTCCTCCAATCCTGATGCTACAGTCTTCCTCATAGAGTCCTGCTAACCAGATTGATGTTCTGGATATAGATTGAAAAGGTATGGAGACAGGACACATCCCTGGTGTACATTCTTCCCAATTTTGAACCTGCCATGTTTTCTTGCTCTGTTCTGACAACTGCCTTCTGCTCCAACTATAGGTTTCACATAAGCACAATCATATGTTCTGGTTGTAGTACACACAGTCAAATGCCTTTGCGTAGTCAGTGAAACACAGACATTCCTCTAGTATTGTCTGTTTTCAGCTAAATCTAACATTGTCTTTAATATCTCTAGTACCATGGCCTTTTCTAACCTAGCCTACACATCTGGCAATTTCCTGTTGATGTGCTGTTCCAGTTGTTTTGGATAATTTTCAGCAAGTTCTTGCTTGCATGTGATATTCATGATATTGTTCAATAATTTCTTCACTCTGTCGGGTCACTGTTTTTTGGCATAGGAGCACATATAGATCTCTTCCAGTCAGTTGGCCAGGTGGCTGTCCTCCAGATTTCTTGGCACAACTTGGTGAGTACATCCAGGGCAGCATCTGTTTGTTGAAATATGTCGATTGGTATGCCGACTATTCCTGGGGCCTTGTTTTTTTGCTAGTTCCTTCAGAGCAGCTTCAACTTCCTCTTTCATCATCATGGGCTCTTGATCATCTGTTGTTTCATGAAATTCTTCTGTGTCGGCCAATTCTTTTTGGTAAAGTGACTCTATGTACTCCTTCCATCTTTTGATGCTTCCTGGATCATTCAACATTCTTCCCAAAGCATCCTTAAGTATTGCAACTTGAGGGTTAAATTTGTTCTTTAGCTCTTTTAGCTTAAGAAGAGCTGAGTGAGTTAATCTCTTACTCAGAAAGTATTTCTTTATTTTCTGACATTTTAACATAGAAAAAGTATTATCAAAAGAAATTGTGGGGCATTCACAGCATAAGCGCTCTGGTGGCACAGTGGATTAAGTGTTGAACTGCTAACTGAAAGAGTTCAAGGATTTGAATTTAGATGTTCTGTCGAAGAAAGATACAAAATTCCACTTCTCTAAATGTTTTTAGCCCTAGAAACTTTAAGGGGCAGGTCTTCTCCATCCTGTAGGCTTGCTGCTGAAGATTTGGTGTGGTTTGGTATTGACAGAATGTTAAAGAGTAAGACCATTCTTAGTTAACAGCTTTCAAAATAGGAAAACCCCAGAAAATTGTGTTGTATGTTATAGTGTGATAACTGGGAGTGTAAGACAGGTGGTTCCTTTTCATGTGTGATTTTATAAAGTCACAAGACATACAAGCTAAGCCATAATTTCAGCTGTTTTAACGTTTCTATAATATTAAGAGGTTTGTAGCATCAAAGGCTTAGTTTTATATACTGCCCTTTTTCAGTTGGAAGTGAGTGGACTGTTTGAAGCACCGGCTTGTCTGTGGTCCAGGTGCTCCTGTTGATGGATTCTTGCTGTAAGAGAAAAGCCCAAAGCAAAGCAGCACTGTGATCCTGACTCACGGTGGTTCTGTCGGACAGGGAAGGCTGGCCCACAGATCCGCGCGGGCTTCCTGCAGAAACAGTCTGCCGCATCCTTTGTCCAAGGAGCAGGGCAGGCCGGTAGGTTCACATTGCTCACCTTTTGGTTTTTGGCTGGGCACTCACCATGTCCCCAGGCCTCCCTGCTCTACGAGAAGCCAAGCCTGCTGCCCTTGAGCCACCTCATAGCCATTCTAGAACAGGACTGAGCTTGCAGAGAGAATATCTAAGGCTGTCCATCTTGACCGGAAAGAAGCAGGCTGCCTCTTCTGTCTTCTCTAGAGTGGCTAGTGGGCTGGAACCACCAGCCTTGGGACTAGGAGCTGAGTGCTTAACTGTGTGCCAGTGGGGCTTATGAAGATAAGAGGTCTCTGTAAAGAGAGGCCAATACCTGAAAACATGTTTGTGGGGAGCACACAGGCTGGGAGTGAAGTTAGTGCTTGTGGCTTTGGGCCTCCCATGCTGCCATGTACGCAGTAGCAGATTTTTCTCACTGGTGGGACAGAGTAGGGGGGGGAAGCATGGTCTTTGGAGTTGAACTTGGCCATGAGTCCCAGCAGTGCTCTTAACCAGGAAGTTTCTCTGCTTTCTGAGCCTCAGCTTCCTCAGCTGTATCAAGGGGTAGATTAAAGACACTTGCTCCCAGGGCTGTGGGGCGGAGCCTGTGAAGTGCCTGCCCAGCCTGAATTCTCCATAAACACCTCCCAGTCTTGAGAAGCTGTTTCCTTATCTCACCTTCCCAGGGCGCAGCTGTCTGTGTGGTGGTTTCCACTACTAATGGTTAGGGTACTAAGGAACGTTCCCATGGAGTAGATTTTGCGGGATCATTCTGCTCATTTGCATATCAAGGTCTGCACTGCTCTTTTAAAGAGAGCTCTGCTTGTCCAGGTTGTTGGGAGTTACATGGCTAACCTAAAAGGTGGTGACTCTGGAGGTTCAAATCCACCAGCAGCAATGGGAGAAGATGGGCAGTCCACTCTTAGGGGTTTCTGTCTCCTGAAACCCTGCTGAGGGTCAGCTGTAGTGTCGGACTCAGTGTGGTGAGTGTTACCCTTTAACGGCTCCATTCATAACACACACAGACTTCGTTACATGTGCTTTGCTTTTCAAGCTGTGCAGATGCGCTTTTTTACAAGCTGAAGGCGGTGGCAGTTTTGTGTGGAACGTGTTGGCAGAATTTTTCCACTGATGGGCTTCCTTTGTGTCTCTGCGCCCTGTTTTGGTAATCTTCAAATATTTCCTACTTTCCCCATAATAGACACTTGACAGACTTACACTATGGCGTCCACCTCACTTTTGTATGCGTGGAGAATAAGAAAGTTCATGTGGTTCACTTTATTTTGTTATGTGCTCTGTTAGGGTGGTCTGGGAGCGAACCCACAGCATCTCCGAGTGCTGCCTGCATCCTGTGATAAGGATACATTATCGTTTTGACTAGAACGTCATCTGTCGTTGACCTTATGTTATTGGGGTGGCTCCCACTCCCTACAGTCTGCCCTTTTAAAAATTATACCTCCCACTTTGGGATAAGTAATATAAAGAAGAAATTGCTGGTTCCACAGTCCATTTCGTTCTTTCCTTAAAGAATGATTTTGTTCCTATTTTTTTTTTTTAAAAAAAAAAAGAAAAATAAAGTCACGTTGTTCCTTCATGTTGCATAAGTAAAAGAATTCAAAATAAAAATGCCTTTGTGGCTTCCTCTCCCTCGTCCTGGCCTGCCTTGTTTGTCTCGCTGGCCCTCGCATCCGAGAGCTGGTCTGTGTGTTTCTTCCTGAGGGAGCTCAGCGTTGGTCTGATTCACTGTTGGGTGCCCCGACCACTCCTGTGAGTGCTTAGTCCCTGTTTGCTGGATAGGTGAGTGGGGAGGTGGGTGACACTGACTGGGAGGGGTGGCAGCTATGAAGACCATGGACTTCTCAGTCACTCGCTGTGCTGCTGAGAGATGGACAGTGCGTAAGGGTGGCAGAATTGATGCCTTTGGGCTGTGGTGTTGGAGAAGAGCACTGAATATCCCGTGAACGGCTGAAAGGACAAACAGATATGATATGTCATGGAGAAGGTGCAGCCAGAGTGCTCCTTGGAGGCAAAGATGATAAACCTTCATCTCACATTTTGGTTATTAATAGAGGCTATTATCTCGAGAGGGACATCAGGCTTGGAAAGGTTGAGGGACAGTGAAGAAGAGGAAGACCCCCAGCCAGGTGGATTGACACCGTGACTGCAGCAGTGGGCTGAGTGTGTTAGGATGAGGATGGCACGGGACTGGACAGGGTTCAGACCTGCTGTTCACAGGGTCTCTGAGTTGTACTGGACGCACCAGCACCTAACAACAGCAGAAGATGTGACTGGGGTCTCGGAGGACCCCTCAAGCAAAAAAGGAAAAAGCATTGCCAAGAGTTAGTTTGGTGGGAGTCATGTATTTTTTTCTTTATCTATTTCTCACTTGGATAAAATAAAAACAGCCAGGCAGCTACAAGATCGTTTATGACTAGGCTCTTCTGCTTTGGGTTTGCCACAGTGGTACCGGCCAGGACGTGACCCAGAGAGGCCTCATGGTGGAGGAGGACGGGCTGCTGTGGGCGGTGGAACGCATACTTTCACTTCTCCTCCTCACCTGAGGCCCCAGTGACTTTCCCCAAATACCCGCAGCCTGGGTGGCTTACGTGACATTTGCTGCTCAGCGACTCACCTTGAGGTTTTTGTTCAAGGAACCACAATTCTGTGTTTATAAAAAAAAATGAGAGAGAGGGAAATGATGGCCTCTGTCAAGTCTGAAAAAGACCCTTGTGAGTTGGTAAGGTCCCTTCTCTGGAGTAATTAACCAGCAGAGTAGCATAAGAACAAGAGATGATTTGTTTTGTATGATTGGGTATTATTGTCATGACAGGAGTTCAGAATGAAGGCTGCACAGTGGAGTGGACTTGAGGGGAGGGATTGCATAACAATGAAAGAATTTTACTTTTCAAGGAGAAGTGAATTGGGGGAGAGGGGATGGACAGGGAGAAAAGTTCACCAATGAATGACTGGAAACCCTAAGTCTCTGTAAACTTTCATTAAAATAAAAAAAATAAATAAATTAAAAAAATAGTATTGTGTAGGGAGCTCTGGTGGCCTAGTGGTAAGAAGCTGCACTGGAATCCTAGAGGTGCGTGGTTCAAATCCACCAGATGCTCTGCTGGAGAAGGAGGGACAATCTCCTCCTGTACCAGTCAGATCCGATTTGATGGTACACACACACACAAATAATAAAAAAATAAAAATAAAAATAGTATAGTGTATAAATAGTATAGTGAATCAGTATTGTGTCTTCTTGGTTGTCAAATACTTGTGGCTTTGAGACTTTGAATTCATAAATATGTGCAATGCATGAAAAGCGTGGATCCGTCAAGTGTGGCCTCAACTAGATAAAAAGGTATGTTTGGTGTTGTGTGTGTGTGTATACATATATGTATAAATGTTGTGTTGTTAAGTGCCGTCGAGTCATAAGTGACTCATAGCGACCCCATGAACCAAAGTCCTCAACACTTGTGTGGCTTTCATCCTCTCTCCAGGTTCATAGGGTTTCCAGAGGCAAGCTATTACGGAAGTGGATGCCAGTCCTGCTTCCAACACACACACACACACACACACACACACACACACACACACACACACATGTACATGTACACATAAGATATAAAAGGACATAAACTTATCATCAAGGTTATTGGTGGCTTTTGTGTTCTCTGCTTTCCCATTTTCTGTAATGCGTATGTTTTAAAAAGTTTGAAGGGGGAAAAAAAGATGTTCTTTTAAAAACCTGCATAAAGTCTCCATTGCTCGTAGAAAAAAGCTGTTCACACTTAAAAAAATAATAGGCCAGTGATGCTGTTAGTTGCCAACCAGCCGCGTGCTTGCTGATTTAGGCACTTGCGCGGCTGGTGGTCATTTTATTGTCACAGTCACGTCAGCAATAGGTAAGGAGTAGTATTTTTGTACCTAATGCGACAGGGGAAAGTCCTATGCAGATGCTGTCTGGGTGAGCTGAGCCTCTTTGGGGATAAATCACGTGAAGCAAATTCAGAGGAAACAGTTGTGCAGACAAAGGAGCTTATTGAAAGATTGTTGATGAAAGATTATAAAGACAGTCTGAATGATTGAAAAATCACTAGGGTTTGTAAACCTTCACTCAAACAACAACAACAAAATAACCTCCCCTGCACCAAACAAAAAATCCCCGACCAGACTCACAGTGTGGCCTGGGGCACCTTCTCTGTCCCTGTTCTTAGGTCCCTTCTGGTCTGTTCTGACTCCCAGCCTCTTACACACCAGAACCAGTGTGGTCCGGTCCTCCACTGCCCTCTCCATCTGCATGTGAGAGCCGATTGTGGGAGGCACTGGGTTAGTTCGTCTTGTTAAGGGCCTTCCTTTGCCCAGTGACCCTCTGTAAAGCGTGAAGTCTTTCTCCAGGGACTGAGCCTTCCTCCTAACATCCCAGCCTGTTAGCGTCCAGTGGATTCCGACTCCAGGCTCCCTAGGCCAGAGGTCGGCAGAGTGCAGACATATTGGCCAGTCTTGCTGTTTATTTACATATGGTGTATTTTCCATATTAAAATGACGGTGTGGAATTGTTGTGGCAGGTGGTATGCCTTGCAAGGCTGAAAACCCTGACAGATGCTTAAAAGGCAAAGTTTGCTAAGGTTCAGTGTGGCCCCGCCTCACTTGGGAACCTGTTAGCAACGCAGCTCTTCAGTTGTAAGGGCGGGGGGGGGGGGTACTTTGAGTTCTGCAGACCTTACCTGAGGCTCAGGGCCACAGTGGTCGCCACCTGATGTGAAACATAGTTTCAGGCCATTGTGTTGTGGTTAGCTGCCTGGGAGTTTCCTGTCGACTTGCAGAGACCCCGTGCACGGAGCTGCTCGTGGACGCTAGGACCCATGGGGACCCTAGGACCCATGGGCTTCTCAGAGGTCCTTCATCCTTCAGCTCTGAGGTGGTTCCTCCCATCACTGGCTGCACAGTCCACACCCCACGAGGGACTTCGTTCCTGCCGCAAGGGAATGGACAGTACCTAGCACCTTGTCTAAGGAGCCCTGTGGTTTAGTGGCTAAAGTTCTCAAGAGAGGGTCAGCAGTTTGAGCCCACCAGCCGATCCGTGGGAGGACAGTGTGTGGTCCTCTATAAAGATTTAGAGCCTCGGAACCCGCCTGGACGATTCTGCTCTGACAGGGTCGCGGTGAGCCAGAGTCGACGTGACAAGACTGTGGGTTTTTTGGTTTTAGCACCTTGTCTGTCAGGCAGGCTGAGCAGACAGCGGGCGAATGAGTATGAAAAGGGTAACTGTTCACCAGCTCCGTCTGCCGAGGGGCCTGGGAGGGCAGTGCCCGGCCCGCAGGCCTTTCCCAGACCCCTGAGAGCTTTATCACAGAGACCCCAGGCCTGTCTGTGGGCCTGTCACATGAAGGCTGTTTAAAGGATAACATGCTAAGAACAGGTCAAAGAGTCTGATCAGAAAGTCGACTGGGGGAGCCTAGGACTTGGCCTCATTCCTGCCTTTTGTGCTTAAAAAAAATAATAAATTGGTGTTTAGCAGTGTAAGAAGGATGGATGCATTTGTATCATGGTGTTGATGAAGTGCTGAACGTAACATGAGCTGCCCAAAGAATGAATCAGTTGGTCTCTGAAGGAGTATTACTAGAACATTTCATAGCAGTGGGGAGGGTAAGCCTTCATCTCACGTACGTTGGACCTCTTCTCAGGAGGGACCAGTCCTTGGAGAAGGACATCGTGCTTGGTAAAGGTCAGCCCCAAAGAGACTCACACAGTGGCTGCAGCAAAGGGTTCAGAATATCAGCGATGGTGAGGTGGCACAGGACTGGGCAGCGTCTGGTCTGTTGCGCGTGTTCTTGTTGTTAGATGCCGTCAAGTACATCTCCTAGCGACCTTGTGAACGACTGACCTGAGCCCTGCCCTCTCCTGTGCCAGTCTCACAAGCTCTGACAAACACAGGCGTCTTGCTGCAGCTGCTGTGTCCATCCTCCTGGTTGAGGGTCTTCCTCTCTTTAGCTGATCATCCACTGTCCCACGCATGATGTCCCTCTCCAAGGAATAGTCTCTCGTAGCAACATGCCCCAAGTATGTGAGACAAAGCTCTATCATCTTTGCCTTCAAAGAGCTCTATGGCTGCACCTTCTCCAAGACATACCTGTCTGTTCATTGGCCATCCACGGGGTACTCAGTACTTTCCTCCAGCACCACTACTCAAAGACATCGACTCTTCTTCTGTCATCCTTATTCATTGCCCAGCTCTCAGCACCATCATGCTTGACCGAGACCTTGGCCTGAATCAGGTGCACCTTAGAGTTTACAGCGCACCATGCTCTTTCGTGTTGTGTGTGCGGCCCCTGTAAGTCAGAACCGACAAGCTGGCCTAACAGTAATCAAGAATGAAATAAAAATGGCTGTTGACTCGATTAAGTGTCTAGTCTCAGGATGCAGGCCATGCAGCAGAAGGCATGCCGGGCTAGGAAGGCTGGGTGTGGTCTTGGCCAAGCTGATTGTGTGCACATCGCGTAGGTTATTACTTTACCTTTAGCCTCCTGTAAACGGAGATTTCATGGTGTTTGTCCAGCAAGGATGGCACAAAGATTGTACTTTGAATTGCTCATGCTATTTATGGATGAATTATCCAAGTACATAATCCATAAACATCTAAATTTCTCACCAATGGCTGTAGTGAACATGTCTTACATTGTTGCAAACTTCATTAGAGAAGGAAGGTACATCATTTATAAAAGACACTGTTATCACTGTTATGTGCCGTTGCGTCGCCTGCGACTCATAGCGACCCTATGTACAGCAGCTCTCTCGTCTGCCCTGTCCTGAGCTGGTCTCACTGACTCCAACACACCAAACCCCACTGCCCCAGTTACTGTATCAATCCATCTCATCTGGGGTCTTCCTCTCCTGCGCTGTCCCTTCACCTTTCACTGTCCCTCCACCCTTTTGAGCATGATGTCCTTCTCCAAGGACAAATCCTTCCAGCCACGAGCCCAAAGAGGGTGAGACGGAGCTTCAGAATCCTAGTCTCCAAGAAGAAACGTGGTTTCACCCTCTCCGAGATAGACCTATTGGTTTTCTTGGCAGTCCATGTCTTGGTGGTTCAAGACCCTTCTCCATCCCCACAACTCAAAGGCATGGATTCTTCTCTGTCACTCTTTAGGAAGGAGTAAATTTTGTTTATGGTGATGGGATTGTGGGTTCTAGTTGAACAGAAGCTACACCTGATGCCGTTGCCACCTTTTTCCATTTCAGCGTTTTTCAAGTAAACAGTTTAGTGATATCATCGCATTAATCAGGTACATGCATTTAATCCTACCTACATACTTTGGGTATGTTGCCAGGAAGGGCTATTCCTTAGAGAGGGACGTGATGCTAGGAAGAGTGGAGGGTCGGCGGAGGAGAGGTCGACCCTCGACCAGGTAGATTGACACAGTGATTGCCGCTGTGGGCTCTAGTGTGTCAGGAAGTGTGAAGATGGCAGGGGCAGGAAGGGGTTCAGATCCACTACTGTTCACGGGGTTGCTATGAGTTGTACTCATTGGCACCTAATAATAACACCACTCCCCACATGACAGAAGAAGAATGGATGTGTGTTGGAGAAGAGTGCTGAAAATCCCGTGGACTGCCAATAAACAAACAGATATGACTTGGAGAAGATGCACCCAGAGCGCTCCTTGGAGGCAAAGATGGTGAAGCTTCATCTCACAGACTTTGGACATGTTCCCTGGAGGAGCTGTTCCTTGGAGAGGGACAACAGGCCTGGAAAGGTGGAGGGTTAGCGGAAGAGAGGAAGACCCTCAAGCAGATGGACAGACACAGTGACTACAGCCGTGTATCAGAGATTGTGGAGCTGACACAGGACAGGGCACGGTTCAGATCTGTTGTTCATAGGTGTGTTGTCGCTATGAATTGTATTCGACTCGATGGCAACCGTCCAACAAGAATTGCTTTTCCAGTGCAGTGAATTTCGCTGATGGATTTTACATGTTGTGTTCCAAACGATGATGGAGACTTGGAAAGGTGCCCGAAGAGCTTTCTGGGTTTTCTTTGCCCTCTGTATCTTCGGCTTGGAATGAAGATGAAGACACAGGCAGTTGCTTTTCCAGGTGGGGCTGTGGACTGCTGCGGCCGCTGCTCTGTCCTCACTCCCACCCTGAGCGTGTTCTGTGCGATGGCTAAGCAGCCTTACCTTTTTCACCCAGTGGCTGCGATA
>NW_006399752.1:42299530-42306642 GCF_000299155.1 Elephantulus edwardii
TTCCATTGTGTGACTGTACCACAGCTTCTCGATCCATTCGTTTGTTGATGGGCTTTCACAGCATTTTGACCGGGCTCTGCTTTCCTTGTTTCAGGTTCTGGCTGTCGAGCCTCCGGGAGCAGGATGGTGTGGAATGCGGCTCTGTTGCTCAGCTTGGTCCTGGGGACTGCTGCCCTTCCCCTGGACGACCCTGAGGACGGCGGCAAGCACTGGGTGGTGATTGTCGCCGGCTCCAATGGCTGGTACAACTATCGGCACCAGGTAAGAAGCAGTGCACCTGTGTCCTTCCACCTCTGTGAGATGTGAGCACTCGTGGACACTGTCCCTAGAGAAGATGTGTTTAAAAGGTCCTTCCTCACAAGCTCCAGGCAGCTCTGGCGGGCGGACCAGTGTGCAGGGAGTCATGCTGCTAACCCAACAACCAAGCCGCTGGCGGTTCAAATCCACCTGTGGCACAAGGAAGAAAGATGGGCAGTCTTCTCCTGTGCGGCTTCCAGCCTCAGCAACCCAGTGGAGGGCCAGCTATGAGTGAGTGGCCACACACACTGGGCTGGCTAAGGGTGGCGAGGATGTGGGGACGTTGGGGTCCTCAGGTGTTGCTGGTGCAATTAGAAGATGGAGCAGCCGCTTTGGACAGCAGTTTGTCAGGGAAAATGCAGGCTAGAATTTTAAATGTTATTAAGTTGCCACGGACATCGGACTTTTCTTGGAGAATATAAATTTCTAAAACTATTGTCCTAACATAATCTTTAAACTTTAGACCAGAGATAGCCCATAAAAGCATCCTAAAACCAAATAATTTTCGTTGTTGTTATGTGCTATTGAGTCATCTGTGACTCATAGTGACCCTATGTACAACAGCTCTGAAGCCTGCCCTGTCCTGAGCCAGTCCCACTGACTCAGGCATATCTCTCCCCTCATTGTCCCAGTTACTGTTTCAATCCATCTCATTGGGGTCTTTCTCTCCTGCTCTGTCCTTTCACCCTTCTGAGTATCATGTCCTCATCCAAGGACTGGTCCCTCCTGGCCACGTGCCCAAAGTATGTGAGACAGAGCTTCAAAATCCTAGCTTCAAAGGAGAGACTTGGTTTTACCCTCTCCAAGACAGACCTATTTGTTTTCTTGGTGGTCCATGAAATGTGTGCCTTGAAAAATAAAAGAAATGTAGAGGGCAGTGGATTTGTGGTAAACGGGCAGGAACAGCTCAGGAGAGGAGGATAAGAATGGTGCACCACTCGAACGCAGTACATGGTGCGTAGAGAAACCGTTGAATTAATTTATTTTTTTTCCCGTGCATATTTTCAACAACAGCAAAAAATATAATACAATTTTAAAAAGAAAAACCGACTTAATGCAGAGTTCCCATGTGACTCAGCAGTTTCACTCTTAGGTATATTCCCAAGAGAATTGAAACTGTAAGTACATACGAAACCTGGAACACTGATGTTTGTGGCAACTGTTTTCATAATAATCAGAATTGAAACAACCCAAAATTCTATCAGTTCAAGAGTGGACAACCCAAAACAACTATGAGATATCATCTCACCCCAGTAAGAACACAAAATTTAACAGAACAGCAAGCAATAAATGCTGGCAAGGTTGTGGAGAAACTGGAACCCTTATTGGTGGAATTGTAAAATGGTACAACCACAATGGAAGGCAGTATAGCGCTTTCTCAAAAAGTTGTAAATAGAAATACCATTTAACCCAGCAATTCCACTACTGGGAATAAACCCCAAAGAAACCATAATTGCCAACCAAGCAGATATATGCACACCCATGTTTATCACAGCTTTGTTCACAATAGCAAAGAGTTAGAAACAACCTAAGTGCCCATCAACAAACAGATGGATAAAGAAGCTATCGTATATTTACACAATGGAATACTATGCTGCATTGAAAAACAAGCAACTCATGCAATATTATTCAAAATGGGTGAGCCTGGAGGACATTATGCTGAGTGAAATATCTCAGTCACAAAAGGACAAATACTGCATGGTACCACTGTTCTAAAACAGGACTGACCTCGGGGTTGGGGAGAGACTCAGAAAGATGGGTTCAACAATATATACTTCATTGAAACAGATGAGGGAGAAAACTGTTTAAAAGGGATATATTATTAGGTATTATTGTCATGATGGGAGTCTAGATCGAAGGCTGCATGGTGGACTGGACTTGGAGCGAGGGATTGTATAACAATGAAGGAATTTTTCTTTTACTTTTCAAAGAGAAGAACGATCTGGGGGGAGGGGTGGACAGGGAGAAAGCGCAACAATGAATGAATGGGAATCCAAAGTCTCGGTAAATGTTCATTAAAATGAATAATAATAAAAAAATATGAAGAAAAGAAGAGTGGACAACCAAAATGGACTACGTGCACACAAGGGAATATTATTGGCCCTACAAAAAGGAAGGAAATACTGCTGTATGCTTCAACATAGATAAAATTTGAAAACATTGTGCAAAGAAGCCGCTCACAATATTTAATGATTGAGTTTGCCTGAACTGTTCAGAATAGATAACTCAGAGACAGAAATAGACTTGATGGCACCTAGCAACGCCAAGAAATCTTGAATTCTTTTTCTCCTTGTACTAAGTTATTTTCCCAATGCCCATTTTTTCAATGCAGTATGTTTTCCGATCTCTTCACTGATAGTCCCAAGGATGTTGATTGTAGATCTCCGAGTAAGACGAAGTTGTTGACAACTTCAGTCCTGGTACCAGTGGTTAAGAGATTAGACTTGTTGCCCCAGGAACAATAGCAAAGTTCAACAGGTCAACAAAAAGTGCTGGCGAGGTTGTGGAGAGACTGGCACTCTTATTCACAGATGGTGGGAATGTAAAATGGTACAGTCACTATGGAAAGGTGTCTGGCACTTTCTGAAAAAGCTGGATATAGAAATGCCATTTGACCTCGCAATTCCAGTACTGGGAATATACTCTAAAGAAACCAGAGCCATGACTCAAACAGATGTAGGTGTACCCATGTTTATTATTGCTGCGTTATTCACAATAGCAAAGAGCTATTGCAACTTAAGTTCCTATCAACAAATGAATGGATGGAGAAACTGGTGCATCCACACAATGGAATATTATGCAGCATTGGAAAACAGTGAACTGGTAAAACATTATACAATATGGAGGCACTTGGAGGACATTATGCTAAGTGAAGTGTCTCAGTCACAAAAGGACAAATACTGCACAACATTGCTGTTATAACATAGGACAGAAATGGGGGAGTAAGGGAGAGAATGGGAAAAGAGTGGATAGATACTGAACATTGCATTGGAACAGAGGAGGGGAAGAACTATTCAAAAGGAATCTATGATTAGGCATTAAATATATGACAGTCTGGGACAAGGGTGCATTGTGGAGTGGATTAGGGGAGGGACCAGAAGAAAATGTTCGACAGTGAAAAAAAGAATAAATTTTAATATTTTTCAAAAAATGTGAAAGATATTAGCCAAGTAAGATTTAAAAAGAAAAGAAAGAAAAAACCCAACACACTTGTTGCACTGGGAAAATCTGCTGTCAATGAGCTCTCCAAAATTCTGAGGATCAGTTATGTTTAAAAAACAAGGTGCACCTAATTCAAGCCGTGGTCTTTTCAATCCCTCGCTGTGCATTTGAGAGTTGGAAAATGAATATTGATGAGAGAAGAAGAATCAGTGCAGTGCCTTTTGAGTTGTGGTGTTGGAGAAGAGCAGTGAATATCCCATGGACGGCTAGGAGAACAGACACGTCTGTCCTGGAGGGAGTGCGACCAGCGTAATCCTCGGAGGCGAGGACAGCAGAGATCCTTCTCACATACTTTGGACATGCTGTTAGGAGGGACCAGTTCTTAAAAAAGGACATCACATTTAGAAAGAACAAACAGGATCAAAAAAGAGGAAGATGTTCAGCAGGATGGATTCACACAGTGACTTGGATGATGGATTGTCACAGATGGTGAGGGTGGCACAGGGCAGACTTCACATCTGTTGTCCGTTCTGCTGCTGTGAGTTGTCAACGCAGCAGCACCTAACAACAACAACAGCAACTCAGTCGTTGGACTCCGGTGTGTATTTCTTCCTCTTTGCTCCCCTTCATGTGGACTGGCCACACTTCCAGTGCCCTGTGGCCGTGTGTGGCAGTGTTGAATGGTGTGGTCTAGAGTCTGTACCCCTGGCCGTGCCGCCCTCACAGGACAGCGCTCTCACCAGCCACTTGGCTGACACTAGCAGGTGAGGTTCCCTCCCGGGGGTGGGGGTGGGGTGGTGGGTGGTCAGTCTCATCTCTGTTAAGCAGTGGCGTGGTTTAGATGTGGTTTCTTGCAGCTCTCAAATTCTATGCTTATTAAATGACTTCATTTTGGAGTGACTTTTGCATTTTAGCTGAATTCGAATTTTGACTTGATTAAAAAACAAAACTGTCGTCACGGCAAAATGAACCTTTTCCTTTTAATATTTTACCACAGACCTGACCCATTTAAAGAGCAACCCGAGTAGGTAACTGTTAGGCTCTTTGTTTTCACTTGTCTCTAAACCACAAGTTAGAAAGATAACATGTTAAATATAGGTCACGGAAAGCCAGGGCTCCATTCACTGACCTCAGTGGTTTGTTTTCTCTCTCTTTCTGTCTGCCTCTCTCTGTCTGCCTCTCTCTGTCTGTCTCTGTCTCTGTCTCTCTCTCTCTCTCTCTCCCCCCCACCACCTCCATTAAGTCAAATGTAAACATTAGTTAAACATTAAGCATAGGGTATCCAATCACCCTTTGGATCCCAGAACACTGTTTTTGCAAATGCTGCTCGGTTCAAATACTAAATGTCAGAATGAAGGGGAGCAAGGTGACAGCAGCAGTCCGAGATGGAAGTATTTGTCTGTCCCCAGCCCCCGTAAGACGGGGGTGATGCCCTGAGGCTGGGAAGCTGTGACTTCTAAGCCTCACCTCCTGTCGCTGCTGGCCTAGTCTGTTCTCAGCCAGCTGCCCACACAGGCTTCTCTTGATTTTGGAGGCTAATCATGGAAAGGACATTTGGAAGACCTTTCCGTGGCGACCCTGCAAAGAATTTTAAAGGTGGGTGTTTTTATATCATCTATGAAGAAAGCAGAAGGTCATTATAAAGACAGAGGAGAAAGAAAAAGCCAAAATGCATATCAGAAGAGACTCTGAAAGTGACACTAGAGAGTTGAAAAGCCAAAACAAGAGAAAGCATGACGAAGTCAAAGAGCTGAGCAGAAGATTTCAAACGGCAGCTCAAGAAGAGAAAGAAAAGTATTAAAGTGACATGTGCAGAGAGCTGGAATTGGAGAATAAAAAGGGAAGAACTCACTTTGCATTTCTCAAGCTGAGAGAACTGAAAAACAAATTTAAGCCTCGAGTAATAATATTGAAAGATGACCAAGAAAGCATCAAAAGAAGATGGAGGGAATTTACAAAGACACTGTACCTAAAAAAACCTACCTGACACTGAAAAATTTCAGGAAGTACCATATGAGCAATGGTATCTCTTTGGAGACTAAGGTGCATCTGTTACAGGTCATGGTCTTCGCAATCACCTGTTATGATCAGAGAGTTGGACAATGACCAAGGAGGATAGAAGGAGAATTGATGCCTTTGAGCTGTGGTGCTGGAGAAGAGTATTGAGAATACCATGGACTGCTAGGAAAACAAACAGATTTGTCCTGGAAAGGGTTAAACCGGGTGGCTCCTTGGAGGCAAGGATTCTGAGGCTCCGTCTAACATACTTTGGACATGTTGTGAGGAGAGACCGGTCCTTAGAGAGGGACATCATGCTTGGGAGGGTGGAGGGACGGCGCAGGAGAGGAAGGCCCTCTATGAGGTGGATTGATTCAGTGACTGGGATAATTGGGATGGGAGTGTCAGAGGCAATGCGACTGGCACAGGACAGAGCGGAGTTTAGAGCTGTCGTACATAGGGTCGCTATGAGTCGCAGGCGACTCGACGGCACATAACAACAACAACAACAACAACAACAACCATATGAGCAGGAGCCAATGATAAGGAAGGAGGAAGTAGAAACTGCACTGAAGGCCTGAGCAAAAAATAAGGCCCCAGGAATCAATGGGATACCAACTGACATTTCAGTTAACGGATGCTTCCCTGCTTATGCTCACCAGTCTGGAAAAGGTCCCTGTTTGATTTCATTCCCCAGAAAGGTGATCCAACAGAGTGTGGAAACTATGGAACAATATCATTAATATTACATGCGAGCAAAATACTGCTGAAGATCATTAAAAAATGACTAGAACCGCACATGCTAAGGGGACTCCCAGAAGTTCAAGCAGGATTTAGAAGAGGCTGTAGCACCAGGGTATCATTGCTGATGTCAGATGGATCCTGTGAAAGTAAGGAATACCAGAAGAATGTCAATTTTTAGTTTATTGACAATGCAAAGGCATTTGACTGTGAATCATAACAAGTTATGGCCAGCAGTGTAAAGAATGGGAATCCCAGGGTACATAATTGTGCTCATGCAAAACCTGTTCCTAGACCAGGAGACTGTTGTGCAAACAGAGCAAGGAAACACTACATGGTTTAAAATTAAGAAGAGAGTGTGTCAGGACTGTGTTCTCTCTCCATACCTGTTCAATCTCTATGTTGAGAAAATTAATTGAGAAGCTGGACTCTGAAGAGGGGTGTGGCATCAGTGGCGTTATGTAGTATTTGTCCTTTTGTGACTGAGATACTTCACTCAGCATAATGTCCTCCAGGGTCACCCATTCTGAATAATATTTCATGAGTTCCTTGTTTTTTAATGCAGCATAGTATTCCATTGTGTGAATATACCATAGCTTCTCTATCCATTCCTTTGTTGATGGGCACTTGGGCTGTTTCCAGCTCTTTGCTATTGTGAACAAAGCCACAATAAACATGGGTGTGCATTTATATTAAAATTCTTGTAGAAAACTTGTTAGATACAGGCAAGTCAATTTCAGGACTATTTAAGGCTGTGGCCTTATGGGGTCTGCTTTCTGAGGTGCCTGTGGCTGAGTTTGATCCTGTGTGTGTGTGTGTGTGTGTGTGTGTGATGTGAGTGGAATTTACAAAGCATATTGTTTTCTCAGTTAATCATTGTTGTTGTTGTTGCTATGTGCCGTCGAGTCGCCTGC
>NW_006399752.1:42308019-42329850 GCF_000299155.1 Elephantulus edwardii
GATCTCTTCCAGTCAGTTGGCCAAGTGGTCGTTCTCCAGATTTCTTGGCACAACTTGGTGAGCACGTCCAGGGCAGCATCTGTTAACTGAAATTTATCAATTGGTATACCATCTATCAGTTAATCATTAGTGCACATTATGTTCCATAACATTAATGACAATATCCATTATGCCTGACCATCTCTTTGTCCCATATTTTACTTCTCTTCACTCATCTTACTAAGAGTTAATGACACAACTGTAAGAGTATTACACAACTGTTATAAAATAGGACTGACATGGGGGGATTGGGAAGGGAATCAGGAAAGAGTGGACAGACAATGGACACTGCATTAGAACAGATGAGGGGAAGAACTGTCTGAAACGAAGATATAATTGTGCATTGTATAAAGCTAGAATTAGGGGTGCGTTGTGGGGTGGGCTGAGGGAGGGGAGAAATGTGCAACAATGAATAAGCAAAAGAAAGAAAAATAAAACCAAACCAAAAGTGAATTATCTATTGATGAATTTTCTAGTCCTCTCCATCTTCTTTAAAGGGGCTCTGCTGGCCTAGTGAGTCAAGAGTTAAACAAACCTGGGTGTGCATGTATCCCAATCTTCAGTGACTGACTCTACCACCAACACTGAATAGAGTGCTTAGAAATGGAGATAATAGAGTAGTGCAGATAGAAACCTAGGGACACAGAGAAGCAAGAAAAAAATAGGTCACTTACAGTTCTGGTCGTCAGAATCAGTTTCGGAAGGTGTGTTCTGAAAATGGTAAATATTGCAGGATTTTCTGGATATTGCTACAGACTTGACGTTTTGGTAAACTTTCTGCTTGAAGGCCTAGTGTGTAAAAGGAAAGGGCGGGGCAGGGGGAGAGAGAGAGAGAGACAGAGTAAGTGTGTGTGTGCATGTGTGTGAGGGTTTATAGATAATGGTGAGTAGGGGATATCAGAATATACTGAGTCACTCTATCAAGAGGAATTGGCAGACACAGAATTTAATGAAATAACATTCGAGCAAGAGCCTATGGTGATGAAGGAAGAAGTTCAAACTGCTTTGAAGGAAATAGCAAACAATAAGGCCCCAGGAATAGATGGTATACCATTTGACGTATTTCGGCTAACAGATGCTGACCTGGATGTGGTCACCAAGTTGTGTCAAGAAATCTGGAGAACAACCACTTGGCCAACTGACTGGAAGAGATCTGTATTTGTTCCCATTCCAAAGAAAAGTGACCCAACAGAGTGGAAACTACAGAACGATAATGATTTCACATGCAAGCAAGATTCTACTGAAGTTTATCCAAAAATGACTGGAACAGCACATCAGCAGAGAACTACCAGAAGTCCAGGCTGGGTTTAGGAGGAGTCGTGGTACTAGGGATATTGTAGCTGATGTTGATGGATCTTAGCTGAAAGCAGGGAATACCAGAAGAATGTATATCTGTGTTTCATTGATTATGCAAAGGCATTTGACTGCGTAGATCATAACAAACTGTGGCTGACTCTGAGAAGAATGGAAACGCTTGGTCCTTCTAATGCGAAACCTATACTTGGACCAAGAGGCAGTCTTTAGAACAGAGCAGGGAAACACTGCATGGTTCAAAATTGGGAAGGGTGTACGCCAGGGATGTGTCCTTTCTCCATACCTTTTCAACCTGTATGCAGAACAGATTCAGCTGTATGCAGAACAGAGTATCCGGGAGGCTGGGCTCTATGAGGAGAATTGTGGCATCAGGATTGGTGGAAGATTTGTCAACAATCTGTGTTATACGGATGACACAACCCTGTTCGCTGAAACTGAGAGGGACCTGAAGCGCTTGCTGCAGAGTGTCAAGGACTACAGCTTCCAATATGGATTGAGGCTCAATGTCAAGAAGACAAGATTCTCACCATTGGACCAATTGGCAGCATCATGATAGATGGTGAAGAGATTGAGATTGTTAACAACTTTAGTCTGCTTGGCTCCACGGTCAACACTCTTGGCACCAGTAGCCAATAAATAAAAAAACGTATTGCAACGGCAAAGTCTGCTGTTAGGGACCTCTCCAAAGTACTGAAGAGCAATGGTGTCTCTCTGGAGACTAAGGTGTGCCCGACACAGGCCATGGTCTTTGCAATCACTTGTTATGCATCAGAGAGTTGGACAATGACTAGGGAGGATAGAAGGAGAATTGATGCCTTTGAGCTGTGGTGCTGGAGAAGAGTATTGAATGTACCATGGACTGCCAAGAAAACAAACAGATTCCTCCTGGAGAGGGTTGAATCAGGTTGCTCCTTGGAGGCAAGGATTCTGAGGCTTCGTCTGACATACTTCAGACATGTTGTAAGGAGGGACAGATCCTTGGAGAGGGACATCATTTTTGGGATGGTAGAGGAACGGCGCAAGAGGGAAAGACCCTCTATGAGGTGGATTGATTCAGTGATGGGTAATCGGGATGGGTGTGTCGGAGACAGTGCGGTTGGCACAGGACAGAGCAGAGTTTAGGGCTGTTGTACATAGGGTCGCTATGAGTCGCAAGTGACTCGACGGCACATAACAACAACAGGGGGACATCAAGTCAGGAGCCTATGTCTTTGTATTTGTGGGGCACCAAATACCCACACACGAGCCAAGAAAGGCCAGTTTCCACAAGAGCCTGGCCACTGAGGCTGCGTCACCAACAGCTCAGAGGCGTAGTAACGAGCAGCACAGGTTTGAGGTGAACAGGAAGGGAGGGAGATGAGATTTCACAGCTGGAGCTGCGAGGAAAGTTCCATATGGAGGGAAGAGAGTAAACTGACAGATCTTGGATGCAGTCGATTCATTCTGACTCAGTGGGCTCTGCACAACAGAATAGACCCCTGCCTGGTCCAGTCCATGACCACACCCAAACAAAACCCCAGCTGGTCCTGTGACCACACACCCCGCTTGTTGCTGTGGGGACCCCATTGATGCAGCCACTCCTGCCTAATCTGCTCGCCTGTCTGCTTTTTACCAACGCTGTACCTTTCTGTCAGTAATGTCCTATCCAGAGACCGGCCCCTCCTGGTGACGAGCCGAATTCCATGAGGGGAAGTCTCTCTCCCTATCTTTATTTGTACTTTTAAAAATGATTTCTTGTGATTGGAATGAAAGTTTTCCAAGAAATTGATTTTGCGTTTCATCCTCGCTTGTAAGGAGCCTTCTGGGTGCACTCCTTCCAAGTCAGGTTTTTGAATAGTCAGTATTCAGAAGGTACTTAAAGACTGTTTAAAATAGAACTGTTGAAATTGCCAAAGCCATTCTCTGTGATCTGGGGCCAGGGTTTCCAAAGTCCTGCTCAGGACCCCCCAGGGTCAGTCTGAACATGCCCTTTTACCCCTGTGGCCATCACTCCCTCCTGGACCCTGTGGGCAGTGAGGCATGTGAGCACCACACTCTACTTACCCCTTCCCCCCCCCACAATAAATATTTGTTGATCAATAATATGTCTTTATCAGCTGTTAAAGCTGAATGGGAGAAATGACTCAGCTCTGTGTCCAGATGCCTTCCTACTGTTTCATGTCTGCTTCTCCTCAGCATTGAGCCTTGGAGCCATTGAGCAAGGAGGTGGCTGGTCTGCAGAGCTGCCCATCTTCAGCCGCCTGCAGAAGGCAGCATGGTCAGACCTGCCGAAGCCCCTTGACTCTGCTGGAGTTTTCTCCCTGGCTGCCCATCTGAGACCTTTTTCCCGACCCTTCCTGAAGACAGCTAAGAACTTCAGCCCAGAGGAGAAAACCCTCACAGGCTACCTCCAGTTCCTCCCTAGGGGTAGGGAGAGTGAGGGGAAGTGTCTGGTCTCCACCCAAGTGGGAGGGCAGCGATCTCCAGAGAACAGGAGCCCTGAGGGGGAATAGTGGATGCTGCCATGTGCCCTGAGTCAGCTCCACCTCACAGCATCCCTGCCCACAACAGGAAGCATTGTTTAGTCAGGTGCTGTCTTCAGAATCCCGCTGGCTCGAGCCCACTGTGACAAGCACTGTGTCAGGCCATCTCATTGAGGATAGTCCCCATTGCCACTGACTCTGCTTTACCAAGGGTGATGTTCTTCTCCGAGGACTGGCCCTCCTGAGATGAAGGCAGCAGCCTTGCTTGTAAGGAGTGCTTGCCTGTACTTCTTTCAAGACAGATTTGTTGTTCTTTGGCAGTCTGTAGTAGATCGGTTGGTTCTCACCGCTCCCTCCCCCCAATTATTGTTTGGCAGAGAATTTTTTAAGTGGAAGATTGAAATTGGAGAGGCAGAGATATTTCAAAATATTTCAAATGATTCTGAACACAGAGGCATGGCGCTTGTAAAGTCTTTGTAACCCCTCCCTCATTTCTTTTTAACAGTATAATGAGAATCTGTCACATTTTCGTCTTGGGCAACGAAAGCTCAAATTCCCTGTTGTCAGGTTGGAACCGACTCATAGTTTACCCTGCGGTGGGTTAGAGGTTTTTTTATTCACTTTTTTAAAGATTCATTGTTGAACATGTTCACTCCCCTTCCTCCCCTCCCCCGCCCACCCCATAATGCACCCCTTGTTCCAGATTGTTCTCCTACTTTAATGCCTAATTATAGATTTCTTTCAGACAGTTCTTCCCCTCATCTGTTCTAATACAGTGTTCATTAACTGTTCACACTTTTCCCATTCCCTCTCCAACCTCCCCGTCTTATTTTATAATAGCATCACTACACAGTATTTATCCTTTTGTAACCGAGATATTTCACTTAACGTAATGTTCCCCAGGCTCCCCCATGTTGTGTAGAGTATTGCATAGTATTCCATTGTGTGGTTGGTGAATGTACCATATAGTTTTTTTTTTAAGTTTTTTTATCCATTCATTCAACTCATTGATGGGCATGGGTGTACATTTTTTGGTATTTTTTTTTTGTCAACACCACAATTCAAGGGCATCAGTCTTCTTTGGTCATCCTTGGTCATTGTCCAACTTTCAGATGCATATGAAGCAACCTACGATATGTAGATGACACAATCTTGCTTGCTGAAACTGAAGAAGGCCTGAAGCACTTGCTGTAAAAGGTCAAGGTCTGTAGTCTTCAATATGGATTGAAGCTCAACATCAAGAAAACAAAGATTCTCGCCACTGGGCCAATTGGCAGCACCATGATAGATGGAGAAGAGATTGAAGTTGTTAACAATTACAGCTTGCTCAGCTCCACAATCAACACTGTTAAAACACCAGCAATCAGGAAATCAAAAGAAGAATTGCATTGGGAAAATCTGTTGTCAGGGACCTCTCGAGAGTGCGGAAAAGCAATGATGTCAGTCTAGAGACTAAGGTGTGCCTGATTTAGGCCATGGCCTCTACAATTACATGTTTTGCGTCAGATAGCTAAACAATGACTAAGGATGACAGAAGAAGAATCGATGCCTTTGAGTTGTGGTGCTGGAGAAGAGTCTTGAACATACCATGGACCACCAAAAAAACAAATCTGTGTCTTGGAGAGGATGAAACCAAGTCTCTCCTTGGAGGCTAGGATTTTGAAGCTCCATCTCACATACTTTGGGCACGTGACCAAAAGAGACAGGTCCTGGGAGAAAGACATCATGGATGGAGGGACAGCACAGGAGAGGAAGACCCAGGGTGAGTTGAATTGATACAGTGACTGGGACTATGGAGGTCGGTATGTCAGAATTAGTGAGACTGGCTCAGGACAGGGAAGGGTTCAGAGCTGCTGTACAGAGGGTCGTTATGGGTCACAGGTGCTTTGTTGGCACATAACAACAGGAAGCAATTGAAAACACCATGGTTTGGGCCTTGAAGGCCATCCCTGCCCCTGAGCAGGTTAGAGGTCTTTGGCAGCCGATTTGCCCCGTGCTGTTTGTCGTTTGGTTTCTTGACTGCTGCTTCTGTGCACGTTGATTGTGGATTCGAGGAACACTGAACACTTGACAACCCCAGGCTTTTCCGGTTTTCGTGATGCTTTTTATTTGCTCAGTTGTGAGCATTTCTGTTTTATGTTGCGGTATAGACCAGTTGGCCTAGTGGACAGAAAGTGACGCTACCAAGCCACAGGTGGGTGACTCTAATCCATGGCCTTCAGGCCTGTTTTTAATTGTTTTTGGTCAAACATTCTCCTAGATTGTATAGCCACTTGCCATACAGCACTAACTTGCGGTTGCTGTGAAGTTGAACACTTTGACATTGATGTGTCAAATGTGATAATGGTTACCCATGGTGGACAGTGTTTGGTGGAGCTCCCTGATTAAAACAAGCCTGGAAGCAGGAGGGCATCCACTTCCGTAAATAGCTTGCCTCCGGGAACCCTATGAACCTGGAGCAAGGATGAAAGTCACGCAAGAGTTGAGGACTTAGGACTTGATGGCACTTAACAACAACAACAACATATAATCCATACTGAAGGCCGCGGTCTTTAAATTGATCTCCAAGTCCTCTTCACTTTCAGCAAGCACATTACGCCATTTGCCTATCACAGGTTGTTGATGAGACTTCCTCTTATCCCAGTAACCTCATTCTTCGTACGCCCCGTTGCTCAGCATGTAGATTGAGTAAGTGAAAGGACACAACCCTGACAAGCCCTTTCCCTGACTTACAGCCATGTAGTGTCCCCTTTTTCTGGTTGAATGACTGCTTGGTCTGTGTATAGGTTCCAGGTGAACATGATGTATTTTCCTGGAATAGCGGAGGCGAGGTGGATCCCAACCTTTACACTCTTGATGTTTTGGGCTACTTAATTATTTGACAGAAAGTAGGAAGAAAGGCATGGTGATTCCCTTCTAAAATCTAGTCAATGAAAACATCAGGAATCACAACAGAATGGTGTCTGACACAATACTGGCCTTGAGTCCCTTTGGCCCTAAGACACTGCGCAGTCGTTCCTCCCATGGAGTCAGACATCCCAGACCATCAGGACGGTGCAGGACTGGGAGGTGTTTTATCCTGTTACACATCAGGATGCCCTGAATCGGAACCCATTGGATGACCATGAACAACAATGACTGTTGTGTATAGTGGGGCTTTCCTTGGTGTTTGGCAGAATCACCAGCCTCAACCCCACACAGACAGCAGCACTTCCTGTCCCATCATGACAACTAGGATCCCCCGACAGTGTCCTTGGGGGTGCGGGGTTGGGTGAACAGTGAGCAGCATCACCGCTTGTTGAGACCATGGGCAGAGACGGACCACTGGAGACTTCTAGTCGGGGCCACTAACATCAGGCCCATGTAGAAATGTTCACTGGTGGTGCAGTGTACGGGGGGCGGGGGGGGGAGGTGCAGCTGGGAACCTCCTGCAGACATTGAGGGGGTTGAGACAAACGTTTGGATGGGAGACAGAAGCAATCTGTCTTGAGCTTGGTTTCAGGGAAACAGAAAGGAACAGGAATTGCTTAGACCTAGGACCTGATTTCTGAATAGTTGTTAGCCTCCAGCTTGTGACTCAGGTGTGTGAGTGGGAATTATGTTGCAGACTTGAGTACCTGTTGTTTTCCAGGACCAGTGGACGGAGGGGCTGAGAGGCCAATGGACAGGAGCCCAGCCTTCAGAGATGTTCTGGGGGAGTAGAAATGCTTAGTGAGAACCAGTAGAATTTACACAGTGAGGCACACCTGGATGAGGTGTGTTGACAGTTCAGGAGTTGGACAGACACTACTTTCACCAGAGGTGGTGGCGGAGGAGGTGGGTTTTGAAAGATAGGTAGTGTTGTTCATTACTAGAAGTCCAATGCACTATCCATTGCACCACAGAACCACCTGACAGGTAGTGTTGTTAAGGTGAGATGGAGAAAGGTGATGAAGGCAGAGAGGAACATAGGGTGTGTGGGGTGAGGAAATGTAGATGGTTCATTTGCTGGCATGGGGAGCTGACAGAAGTGCAAGCTGGGTATAGATGCCATCCTGGGGTGGGGCAGTTTAGAGCTACCCAGGTGGGGAGCTGTGGAGGGGCCTTAAGCAGAGGGGTCAGGAAGTCCATGTGGCTGTGGTGTGGGAGTATGCTGGCAGAGAGGACCAATGCCCAGCTGCCAGTGACCCTACCGAGGGGCGTGGGCTCCAGATGCATATGCCCTGGTGGCCTAGGGCCTTATGCAGGGATGGTCGTGCCCTGGTGGAAGGGTGAGTTTAGGTGCATTGAGTTGTGGGGTGCCTTCAGGCCATCTGATTGGTGTCTGAGGGAAGAGAGGGTCAGACCTGGAAGGAGTGGCCCCAGGCTGCAGTGCACAGGGGCGAAGGTAGAGCCTGAGACTGCTGGGGGACATTGTGGCGTGTGGAAGAGGCAGAGCGGACGGAAAGTGTGAACTGGGGGGAATGGTGCCTGCAGAGGGAGTTCCCAGGCTGATGAGGGGAAGCCAGCCTTTAGGAAGCGAGGCCAGCGAAGGGTCAGGAAGTGCAGTTTGCTGTTACGAGCCATTGAGTTAGATTCGACTCATAGCTGACCCTCCAGTGGGTTTTCAGTGTCAGTAAATTGCACAGGAGACTGCCTGTCCTTCTCCCATGGAACAGCTGGTGGATTTGAACCACATACCTTTAGGCTGGCAATGTAGCTCCATACCACTAAACCACTAGTGCTCCCCGTGGATCCCCTAGTGGATTTGAACTTTTGAGTTTTGGGTTAGCAGCCAAGCCACTGGGCTCCTTCCATCTCTCCTGGGAAGGCTCTGGAGTGTCTGCCCTGGACGTGATGGAGGTGGAAGCAGGGACTTCAGTTTCACTTAGTGAGAAAGAGGAACACATGGGGGGGGGGACGGAGAGAGAGAAGGAGAGCAAGGGGGGGAGAGAAGGGGAAAGCGGGGTGTGGGAGAGGGAGACACACACACAGAGGAAGAGAAAGGAAGGGAGAGGGATCGCATGGAGTTGGGAGGAAGAGGTGTGATGACGGAGGTTCTTCGGACAATAATCAAATTTCTCAAAGCCAACCTTCATCTTACGTTTACCTTTTTTTTTTTAAATTAAAAATTAGTTTATTACAGAAATATCAGCAAGTCATAAGTATATCATTTTAGGGGTTCCACTGTGTTTTCCAGCATGCGTGGCAGATCTGTACATCTGACAGGCAGACTGTTTAGAAAATTAAACCTATCAGAAGAATAAATAAGGAATATATGAATAGCAATGCTAAAGCACTAGGGCTGTAAAAAAAAAAAAGGGGGGTGCAGCCTGCAGTAATTTAATTCGACATTCCTGACTACAATGCAGTCTTCAGATTCCCTTGCAGAGCTTGACATAACTCAGTATGATTTCTTCAGAAAGTCAGTTTGTCATATTTTAGCAACCTTGCTCACAAAGCCGTACACAGATAGACAGAGTTTCCACATCTAAGTCCGTATTCAAACTTCTTGAACTCTCAAGCAGAATGTCCATGTCCCCCTCACCTCGTTTATATTGTCCGAGGCTCCAGGCGCCCGGCACCACCACCACCCGCCATAGCTGCAGCCTCTCTGTATGTTAACTTTTGAATGACCTCCTCCATGGTCTGAGCTTAGAGACATGTATTCACATATTGTTCACTTCATTTCACTCATTTTAAGTGTCCCTTCAATGAGGATTAGTAATAAATTCACCAGCTGTGCAGTCAGTCCCCACAGTCAGTTTGAGGGCCTCATTCCAGAAGGTTCCCTCTGCCTGTTGGCAGGCAGGCGCTCTTTCCGTCTGTGACCTCGTGCAACCCCCACCTGCATGTTTTCTCTTTTTGTGGAAGCTCAGTGTAATCACGTGACATGTATGTAATCTCTGTGTCTGACTCCTTGTTCATGTTGTTGCAAATGGTCCCTTTTCTGTTTAAAAGAACAGAAGACAGAATGCCAAGGAGGGCTCCGTGGGCCGGGGTTAGGCAGAGAACCAGAGCAGGACAGAGACAGAGGAGGCAGACGGAGCCCCCATGAGTGAGGCCCCTTTGTGAATGCTGGGCCGGGGAGGAGGATCTTACCAAGGTGGTGGGTGAGCTGTGGGCTGTGCAGAACAACGTCCCTGCACCCTGCGTACCTGCTGCAGTAAAGCCCCCCGTTGTCACTGACTGAGTCCTAACTCACGGCGGCTCTGTGTGTACAGCTGCCCCCACCCAGGCTTTTGGAAGCAGAGCACCAGGCCTTTGACATCCATGGGTGGACATAATCCTCCCTCCCCCCGCCCTTCAGTTTGCAGCCCGACAGGTGAAAGGTTTGCACTGCCTAGGGCCTCCACCTGTCCTATCCTTTTGAATAAATCACATCATCTCAAGTGCAACTTCAGATTCTTCTAGCAGACAGTTGAGGGGTGGTGGTGGGGTCCACGAGGCAGCCCGGCAGCACCCTGCATGAATGCCCAGCACATTGTAGGGAATGATGGGTAGGTGGGGCAGCCCCTTCTAGCAAGTAGACCCCTTGGCAGTGACCGGACATGGGACATGATTGGCTCCAAGCTGGTCGTGTCTCTCGGTTGGACAGCTGGCCAGAGATGGCAGTCCAGGAGGACACGGGGCTGTGCCGGGAAGTCACGGGCTGCGTTAGTAACAGCCCCAGAACTCCTAATGCAAGCTCTTAAACCAGCTGACTCACCCCTCCTCTGCTCTTCTAAAGAAGCATTGCTCAGTGCAGTAGTCTGTACTTGGCTTACTTCATGTAATTCGTGTTTTTAAAGGAAGCATTGTTTATAGGTCAGATAAATTCCAGGGAAGTGATTAAGTTTGCCTTTAATATAATTTCCAAATTATTTGAGTTGGTTTAAACCTCTTTTTTTTTTAAACTCGTTGTGTGCTATTGAGTCGGATCTGACAGGCACAGGAGGCAATTGCCCCGCCTTCTCCAGCAGAATATCTGGTGGATTCGAACCGTGTGCCTTTGGGATTGTAGTGCAGCTTCTTGAGGCCACCAGAGCTCCCTTAAACCTCTTTCTTTTTTAAGGCGTCCTGGTGGCACAAGGTTAAGCACTCAGTTTTTGGCTGAAAAGTAAAAGGTCAAAAGTGTGGAGCTGCCCGCTACTGTGTGAAAGAAAGCTGGGACAGTCGGCTTCCATAAAGATTTACAGCCTCCAAGACCTTCCCCGGCCCCGGTGCTCTGTCCCGTTGGGTCACCGGGAGCTGGAATCAGCTCTTCTGCAGCGGGTTTGGCTTTGTGTTGTTCCCCACCCCACCCCCCTTTGACTGTCAGCATATCCTTACATCTGACAAAGTACCTTTTAAGTTCGAGTTCACCTTCAAGGGGCCATGAGAACCACAGGCCACTGAGAGATCACTGTGTGTGGAAGAAAAGGCCACAAGACACAGTCAGGCCAGGTGACGACGCCCGTGTGTGAGTCCCTGAGCAAGCCACGACCTTTCTGGGGCTTGAGCCCATTTGTAAAATGGTACAAAGGTCCCTGCCTGGCAGGGGGCATCATGAGGACTTCAGTCAGTGTAGGAGGGCAATGCCAGGCCTCCCTAAAAAAGAATGAATGCATTTCTAGTGCGTGATTCAGCAGGTTTTTCCAGGTGGGCGTTTTAAAGTGGTGCAGACTTCATCGTAAATCAGTCGTGGTTCCACCCTCCCAGCAAAATCCCTTGTGTTCATTTGTAGTCCCAGCCCCAGGCAGTCACTAATCCACTTCCTGTCTCCTCCCATTTGCCATTTTGTCCATGTCACTTACATGGAAACACCTGCTGTGGTGTTGTGTGTCTGGCTTCTGTGCTATGTTTGCTTCCCCCGTGAAGCCTTTGAGCTGTGATGTTGGAGGAGAATACCGAGTATCCCATGAACTGCCAAATGAACAACAAGCAGATATATGTCTTGGAGAAAGTGTAGCCAGAGTGCTCCTTAGAGGCAAGGATGGTGACACTTGGCCTCACACACTTTGGACATGTTGTTAGGAGAGTCTCTTCCCATCATGTTTGGAAAGGTGGAGGGTCAGTGAGAGAGGAGCGTCCTCAGTGAGATGGACTGACAGACTAACTGCTGCAGTGGGCTCAGGAGATTGTGAGGAGGGCAGAGTTCAGGCCAGGCTTCAGATCCGTTGTTCATAGGGTCGCTATGAGTTGTGCTCAATGGCACTGAACAATAACCACCACCACCACCACCACCACTACCACCACCACGGTGTAGCATGCAGCTCCCTTTGTATTACAGTCTATACGGATGTTGCCACACATTGTCCATAGTTTATGGGCATTTGTTACATTTCGGGGTGTATTTTTGTTTTTATTTTATTACTTATAATCCAATTTTTTACTTTTATTTTTATTTTTCCACTTTCTTCCCCCCCCCCTTTTTTTTCAGTTTATTACAAATATTTAGTATTGGCTTCCCATATTTCCCCCTTTTGTTTTTATCATAATTATGTTACCATCTAGATGAACATCCTTTATACATAAACAAATGAAACATAATAAACTCAAAGAAATACTTTCAAAAATCTCCATATGGTCAGAAGGATTCAGGTTGAATATTCCGTGAAAGTTTGATTCAGGTTGAATATTCCGTGAAAGTTTGTTGTAATTGACCCATTGCCACAGTGTTTGTCAAAACCAGTTCTGGTTAATCTCCTTTGTCAGTGTGTCCTTTGCCATTCCCTATCACTCCTCCCTGAGAGAGACTTCACCCTGATTCATAAGGAAAAGGGGATGGCGTATTCTCTTAGCTACTTCCTGCTGAAAAGGGACGCTGTAGGTTTCAGGGTGAAGATCTTCTCTCACTACTCTAAAGGGCCCCCTTGGCAATAGGAAACACATAGACTATTATGGAGACTGATTTTGGAATTTTGATGCACTGTTATCAGTTGTGCCTAGCCATACATCTTCATATCCCTGAAGATGCATTTGTTTACATTTTGTAGCTGTAATAAATAGTGCTGCAAAGGACAACTGTGTAAGTCTCTTAAAAGATAAGTCATTTTGTTTTTCTCAGGCAGATGCCTCAGAGTGTAATTTCTGGGTCATATGGTAATGGTAACTACATTTAACTGGAGGACGCTGTCAGGCTCTTCAGTGAAATGACTGCACCATTTTACGTTTCCGCCAGCATCGTCAAAGGCTTTGGGCCCTCCTCCTCCTCAACAGGCTTGCCTGGCTGGCTGTGAAACGGCATCTCATTATGGCTTTAAATTTGCATGATGCTGAATGACGTTGAGGATAATTTTATGCCCTTTGTTCATTTCCCAGATGAAATGTCTGTTAAAGTCTTTTTGGTTTTCTTTAAATGTTTCCTTTTGATTTGGGCGAAGTTTACTTAGCAAATTGGTTTTCCATTCAGCAGCTGGTACAACTTTTTTCTCCTGACAATGATTGTAATCTCTACAAAGTAAACACTCTTCCTACATTTCTCCCCCTGTTGACTGTTTCCATTAACCTTCTGTCCCGCCCTCTCTGCCTTCTGAACTTTGTGTCCCTGGACAGATGCCACCCTTTGATCTCATGGGGTTGGTTATTGTAAGGCTGGGGTACCTTCCTGGTGTTCTCATACCTCCCTTGGTGTTATCATCCATCTGTCGGCTTTTGTCCTCCCCCCCCACCCCACACTTGTTTATTATTGAAGTCTCAGAGTTTTTGGGATTTTTTGTTTGTTTTTCTCTTTTTAAAAATTATTATTATTACTATTCATTTTAATGAAAATTTACAGAGACTTTGGATTTCCATTCATTCACTGTTGCACTTTTCTCCCTGCCCAACCTCCCCCTCTAGTTCATTCTTCTCTTTGAAAAGTAAAAGAAAAATTCTTTCATTGTTATACAATCCGTCCCCCAAAGTCCACTCCATTATACAGCCTTCACTCTGGATGAAGTCTCGGGGTTTTGCATAGTAAGAATATAAAACGTCATTCCTTTTTATCCAGTAGTTGTTTTAAATATAATTTCTCTTTTAGTCTGTTGCCTGGCTTTTCATTTCCTTAATGGTGTTCCCCCCTCCTCCCTGTTTTTTGCTTGGGCTTCTGATGTTATACCCAGGAAACACTGCAGGCCTAACTCAGGAGTTCCTCCGGTGTGGTATCTTCTGACTATTTTGCTGCTGTAGCTCTTACATTCAACTCTGTAGGACCTTTTCTTTTCTTTTTTTATTGTATTATTTTTACGTGTACCGTCAAATCAGATCTGACTGGTACAGCCACTAGGCCACCAGAGCTCCCTATAAGTTTAGTCTTTTTTTTAAAATTTTTTTTATTTTATGTGTGTGTACCATCAAATTGGATCTGACTGGTACAGGAGGAGATTGTCCCTCCTTTTCCAGCAGAGCATCTGGTGGATTTGAACCACGCGCCTCTGGGATTGCAGTGCAGCTTCTTGCCACTAGGCCACCAGAGCTCCCTAGGACCTTTTCATTGACGATGTGTGATGTGAGGGGAAATTGCGCATGATACAGGGTTAGGGAGCAAGTCTAAGGTCACCATCTTATTTATGAAGATTCAATTGTTCCAGCATAATTTGTGGGAAAGATTATTCTTTCCTGTTTGTCATGGAGAGGTTGAAACCAACTTGTTCCTTGGAGGCAAGGATTTTGAAGCTCTGTCTCACCTACTTTGGGCATGTGGTCAGGAGGGACCAGTCCTTAGAAAAGTATATCATGCTTGGAAGGGTGGAGGGACAGTGCAAGAAAGAAAGATCCCAGATGAGATGGGTTGACACAGGAACTGGGTGAATGGGGTGAGATGTGTTGGAGACAGTGAGACTGGCTCGGGATAAGGACACAGATCAGAGCTACTGTGCATAGGGTCGCTGTGAGGCCCAGGAAACCCAACTGCATATAACAACAAGAGTGTAGTAGTGTTAGGGAGTGCCGGTATCATAATGATCTGTAGTGTTTTGTACAACTAACCTAGAGGGCTGTGTCTCTTGGGTTCGAATCCACCAGTGGCTCAGAGTGAGAAAATTGAGAGGTCTTTTTCTGTGCTGTTTACAGCATTGGAACCTGGCCGGAGGGTCAGCTATGAGTTGGTTCTGACTTGAATGGTAAGGAGGTGGGATGTTTTGTTTGGTTTTTATGAGAATGTAATTGTCAGATCAAGAAGTAAAAGTTTTAACTTTGCTCTTTTTAAACTGTTTTGGCTATTCTAGGTCTATTCCAAGCCCAAATGAATTTTAGAATCATCTTGTCAATTTCTGTAAGTGTCTGCGTGTAAGGAGAGTAGCGTGGGTTATTTGCCAACTGAAGGAGGCACCATTCGGAGGCCACCCCATTAGAAACAGTACATAGCAGAGCAATTAAAATACAGTTCTCTACAAACTTTACACCTTGCATTTTGCCTGAGCTGAACTTACTTTGTTGTTGTTATTATGTGCCATTGAGTTGCCTGCGACTCATAACGATCCTATGTACAACAGATTTAACCCTACTCTATTCTGTGCCAATCTTACTATTTCTGACACACCTATCCCGATTACCCCTGTCACTGAATCAATACATCCCATAGAGGGTCTTCCTCTCTTGTGCTGTCCCTCCACCCTCCCAAGCATGATGTCCCTCTTCAAGGACTGGTCCATCCTTTCAACATGTCCAAAGTATGTCAGAGGAAGCTTCAGAATCTTTACAGCCTGGTCTTACCCTCTCTAGGAAGAACCTGTTCGATTTTTTAGCAGTCTATGGTATATTCAATACTCTTCTCCAGCACCACAGCTCAAAGGCATCAATTCTCCTATCATTCCTAGTCATTGTCCAGCTTTCTGATGCATAGCAAGTAATTGCAAAGACTGTGGCCTGGGTCAGGCTCACCTTAGTCTGCGGACTGACATCGTTGCTCTTGAGGGCTTTGGAGAGGTCTCTGTCAGCAGACTTTCCCAATGCAATTCGTCTTTTAATTTCCTGGCTGCTGGTACCAAGAGTGTTGACTGTGGAGCCAAGCAAACTAAAAGTATTAATAATCTCAATCTCTTCACCATCTATCATAATGCTGCCAACCAGCCCAGTGGTGAGAATCTTTGTTTTGTTGATGTTGAGCTTCAATCCATAATGAAGGCTGCAGTCCTTGACCTTCTGCTGGAACTTATTTTAGCAGAAAAAGGAATGAATGCTCAAATCTAGTTCTTGAAGAAAATACTGTGTCTATAAATAGATGTCTCTCCATTAATTAGATCTCTAATTTCCCTCAGCAATATTTATTAAATTTTCGTTGTATAAATCTTATACATGCTTTTGTTAAAGTTATTCCTCAATGTTTTGTTCTTTGTCATGGGCAACTGGATGGCACATAACAACAGCAACAACAATAATGATGATACCTGACAAGGAAAACAAATAGTGAGATGGGAGGTAGTGGGTGGACTTAATCACTTCTACCTTTATTATAGTGGAGCCAGAAAAAGACAGGGTTTAACTCTCTGTCACCATGAGCCAACTGAGTAGGAACAAACCTTTCAAATAACACTTTCATCAGATGCCCTTGACCTAAGGGAAAATGTGTGGATGCCTTAAAGATTGTCTTCTGAGATTTTGGAATCAAGTCAGGCTTTTGAAAGGCAGTGGTCAGAGGGAGTAGGTAAGGGAAGAAAGATAATATCCAGGGAGCTGATAAAGATATTTGCTCTATGGTATCTCTATGCTGGGTAGTTGTCAGGTATCCTGTGTTGGATGTTCAAGGTCAGACTTCCTTGTCCATGGTGCTTTCCTCAAGAAATTTCAGTTTTTTGTGTCAGCTTGATAGCAAGTCCTGAATTCCTAGATTACCAACCTCACAAATGGCTAATCAGTCAGGTTAATGGACTTTACTTCAGTGACTTTTATTATCATTCTTCATTTAGGTAACTTTTATTATCATCCTACACCTTGGTGACTATTTACTATCATCCTAAGTTTAAACAGTTGTGTCTGAACTCCTATTAGTGGGCTGAATTTCATTAGGAAATAACCAGTATATAAACGTTTCTCTAACACATACTATGAGTTGCTATGAGTCGCAGGCGACTCGATGGCACATAACAACAACAACAATTAACACATACACTTTAAAGAATAGTAAAATACAGTCCTTTGGGATTGAGTTAGTTCACTTAGCATAATGCTCTCTAGTAGCTGAAGAAGAAGAAAAAATTTACTAGTTATTTGAACTTTGGCTGGAGTATTTTTCCCTCTGGATACCAAGTTCACTGGGTTTCTGTTAATTGCCCCTGTGCTTTGCTCCGCACTGTACCACCATGTGTGCTTTAACTGTAAGATACAGAATGCAGATTACACCCTGCTTTTCCACCTTCATATAAATAAAACTGCACTGAAAGGATTTTTTAATAAATTTTTAGTTTATACTGATTTGTGTGCAAAGTTTATATACATTATTTTTCACACTGGATCTTTCACATTTCCTTTACCCACCCCTCACTCTACCCATCACATTTTGTGACTCTGTGATTAGTCCCTGCCCATCCTCACCCCTGTGCTCCTCCCTCCCCCATTCCCCTTGAATCCTCATTCACATTTTACTCTTTATCTATTTCTACAATAATGGTCTTACACAGTATTTGTCTTTATGGGACTGAATTAGTTCACTTAGCATAATGCTCTCCAGTCTCACCCAAATTATGCAGTCATTTTCTAAATCATTGCTCCTGCATGCTGTGTAATATTCCATCATGTGAATGTACCATAATTTTTCAATCCATTTGTTTGTGGTTGGGCAGTTGGGCAATTTCCATGTTCTTAAAATGGTGAATAATGCTTCTATGAACATTGGTGTATAATTCTGTTTGTGCCTCAGTTCTAATTCTCTCAGGGTATATTCCAAGCAGTGGAATAACTGGGTCATATGGAATTTGTATGTTCAGCTTTTTGAGGAAGCACCAAACTGCTTTCCAGAGTGGTTGTACCATTTTCTAATTCCACCAACATTGTATATGCATTCCTATCTCTCTACATTCTCTCCAGCATTTATTACTTGCTGTCCTGTTAAACTTTGCCACTGCTACTGGAGTAAGATGGTACCTCATTGTGGTTTTGATTTGCATCGCTGTTTTTGCCAGGGATTTTGAACATTTCTTCATGTATCTGTTGGCCATCCGAATATAGTGAAGGGATTTTTAATGACTCCTTTTTCTCATCATGTTCCTGAGATTTAGGTTTTAAAACACGCCTTGTCATTACTTCGTGTGGTATTCCATCATGTGAGCACATGCCTGCTGGTGTTGGATTAGTTTTGTCATTATAGTGATGCTGTGAATGGTCTTCTGTTAGACACCATCCAGAGCTGCTCTGGGGAAAACCTGGAGTAGATTTACTGGACTGGAGGGCTTGTGCTGTAACCAGTTTGGATAATGAGAGAATGTTTCCAAGAGTGGATGCCACTTACATAGTTCTTCTTGTGCTGGTGTTTTAGTTTCCTCTTGCTTCTGTCACCAGTGACTACAAACTTACTTTTTTTTTTTCTTTTCTTTTTCAAATTTACTGTCTTAAGCAATACGGAGTGCTTATCTTAACAGCTTTGGAGGCCAGAAGTCTGGAATTTAATTGGATTCAAGTTAAGGCATTGACAAAGCTGCCTTTCCTCCTGGGGGGGAGTTCTCTTGGGAAGTCCAGCTTCTGGGGCGGGGTGGGGGGGGTGGAGACGGAACAGACACTCACATTCCTTGGCTTGTGGCCTCTTTCTGTTTTGAAAGCTGGTTAATGGCTGGTCTGGACCTATTAGCTCTTACTCTCTTGCTGTAACTCTGTCCACCTCTTTGGGGGGGGGGTGATGACTCATGTGATTACATTGAGCCCTCTGGGATAATCCTGGACAGTGTCAACTGATTAGCAAGCAAAGCCGTCTGCTGCATGCTGTGTACTGTTCGAGGTACTAGGCCTAGGGATATCTTTGAAGGGACAGAATTCTACCACACAGGTGTTTGAGGGTCTTCATTGTTTCCATAGTAATGAAGATTTGAACAGTTTAACTGTGTGTGTGTGTGTGTGTGTGTGTGTGTGTGTGTGTGTGTGTGTGTGTGTACTATCTCACAAGCCTTTAAAAATGATTCCTGTGGTTTAGACCTTTGGCCCTGGTTCTCTCCTGTCCCTGTGCGACCAGATAGCAGGTTCTAGGTTCAAAGTCCTGACCTTTCCCAGTGAATGAGCTGTGTGACTCATGCAGGTCACCTCACCTTGCTCGCTAAGCTTCTGTTTGATCTAAAAATGGGACCATGACCTGGACAGTTTAAGGTTGCATTGAGGATCAGATGACACCTTGGGAGTCTTAGACCCTGACAGGTAGGAGCGGCCAAACATGCCAGCTCTTAGTTCTCCTGTTTGTTCAGTCACTCATTTGTCTGACTACTTGCCAGGACTTTGCCCACATCCACACAACATTCTGCAGATAGGTGCTGAGCTTTCCTTTCTTTCCCTTCGATGATGAGTTCCTTTGTGTGGGTGCCTCAGGCAGAATGCTGGGTCTGAAGTTTAACAAGCTGTGTTGCTTTTTTGCTGTCTGGAGCTGTATTGCTTATTGCTGTGTGACAGTGCTGTTTAGAACGGGGCTATGTGAAATCTACCTCCTCAGACGGGCAAACAGCCCACACCCACTCTCCTCCCAGGCAGGCCTTTCTTCTAGAGAAGGTGTGAGGAAATACCAGCGGAAGGCTGCATGGCATTACTCCTTTCTGCCAGCGAATCTTCTCTGCCTTGAGGAATGTAACATGAGTCACCTAAAATAAGCGTGGATGTCTTCACTCCCGTATGGACAAGGAAACACATTGTTGTTCTAGTTGTTGTCATGTGCCGTCAGTCGCTTGCGACTCATAGCGACCTGATGTAAAGCAGCTCCATATGCTGCCCTGTCCTGAGCCAGTCTCACTGACTCTGACACACCTAACCACATTGCCCCATTTACTGAATCAATCCATCTCATCCAGTGTCTTCTTCTCCTGCTCTGTCCCTCCACCCTTCCAAGAATGATCCCTTCTCCAAGGACCCATCCCTCCTGGCCACATGCCCAAAGTATGTGAGACAGAGCTTCAAAATCCTGCCTCCAAGGAGAAACTTGGTTTCACCCCCTCCAAGACAGACCTATTTGTTTTCTTGGCAGTCCATGGTATGTTCAAGACTTTTCTCCAGCACCACAAGCCAAAGACATCGATTATTCTTCTATCATTCTTAGTCATTGTCCAGCTTTCTGATGCATAGCAAGTAATTGTGAATACCATGGCCTGAATCAGGTGCACCTTAGTCTCTAGAATGCTGTTGTTGCTTCTTAGTACTGTGTAGAGGTTCCTTATAGCAGATTTTCCCAGTGCAATTAATCTTTTTTATTTCCTAACGGCTGATGCCCAGAGTGTTGATTGTGGAGCCAGACAAGCTGAAATTGTTAAACCTCAATGTCTTCTCCTCTATCAATTGTCCCAGTGGTGAGAATCTTTGTCTTCTTGATGTGAAGCTTCAATCCATATTGTTGTTGATTGCCTTTGAGTCGAGCACGACTCATAGCGACCCTATGAACAAAGGACTGAAGCCTTTCTATAACTACTGACATTTATTAAAGTTCATAGAGTTTCCAGAGGCATGTTTTTTAGAAAGTGGATGCCACTCCTGCTTCCAAACTTCCATGGGTAACCGTTATGGCATTTGACACCCCAGTGTCACAAGGTTTTATCCATATTGAAGACTACAATTTTTGACCTTGTGCAGCAAGCTCTTCAGGTCTTCCTCTGTTTCAGCAAGCAGGGTTATGTCATCTGCATAACATGTGTTGTTGATGAGTCTTCCTCTAATCCTGATGCCTTGTTCCTCTTCATAAAGTCCAGCCTCCCAAATGACCTGTTCGACATACAAAGTGAAAGGTGTGGAGACAGTATTTCTTTCCTGATTTTGAACAATGCAGTGTTTTCTTGCTCTGTTTTGAGGACTGCTTACTGATCCAAGTATAGATTTCACAGAAGCACAATCAAGTGTTCTGGGTTTCCCATTCTCCTCAAGGTTAGCCACAATATGTTGTGATCCACACAGTTAAATGCCTTTGTATAGTCAATGAAACACAGATAGACATTCCTCTGGTACTCTTTGCTTTCAGCCAAGATCCATCTGACATTAGCAGCAATGTCTCTAGTGCCACACCTTCTAAACCCAGTTTGTAGTTCTCTGTCAATGTACTGTTCCAGTCATTTTTGGACAAGCAGGATTTTGCTTGCATGTGATATTGATGATATTGTTTGATAATTTCCATACTCTGTCTGGTCATCTTTTTTAATGGGAATAAATATGGATCTCTTTCAGTCAGTAGACCAGGTAGTTGTCCTCCAGATTTCTTGGCATAACCTGTTAAGCACATCCAGGGCAGCATCTGTTTGTTGAAATATATCAATTAGTAGTATTCCACCAATTTCTGTTATGATGGTATAGCTGTTGATTGCCATCAAGTTAAGCACAACTCATAGCGACTCTATGAACAAAAGACCTAATGGCTTTCATAGTTTCTCCAAGTTCATAGAGTTTCCAGAGGTATGTGGTTTAGGAAGTGGATGCCATTCCTGCTTCCAAACCTCTTTTACAACTGGGAGCTCCATTCCTGGGGCCTTATTTTTTTGCAAAGTCCTTCAGAGCTGTTTGAACTTCATCCTTCATCACCATTGCCTCTTGATCATATATTGTTTCTTGAAATTCTTCTGTGTTAGCCAATTCTTCTTGGTGTAGTGACTGTGTACCCCTTCCATCATCTTCTAATGCTTCCTGGATCATTGAATATTCTGCCCATAGCATCCTTAAGTATTACAACTCATGACTTGATTTGTTTTTTAGTTTCTTCAGCTCCTTAGTTTCTTGATTTCTCCCCTTTGTTTTGGCTCTCAGCACTCTGGTGCAGTATTCAGTCTCTTCTGACATCCATCTTGGTCTTTTCTTCTTCCTCTCTTTGTAATGACCTTTTGTACTCTTCCTGGATGATATTGAGATTCTCCCATAGCTCATCTGGTCTTTGTTCATTAGTGTTCAAGGCCTCAAACCCGTTCCTGAGTTGGTTTTTAAATTCAGGTAGGTTATACTCAAAAGTACATTTTTT
>NW_006399752.1:42330800-42332240 GCF_000299155.1 Elephantulus edwardii
CCCCCCCCCACACACCTAATCATCTAATTCAGAATGTTCCAATGTTCTCGGCCAGTCCTAGGTAAGTTTTTCTCTTACCCTTGGCCTGCTAACTCAAAAGTGACAGGTTCAAATCCAGCAGGCCCCTCTCTGGAGAGAGAGGGACCTTTTGCGCCCATTATGACTTACAGCATCAGAAGTGTGGTGGAGGGTCGCAGGGTGTCATAGTCAACCTGACAGCAGCGGGTAGGGTTTGGCCATTGTCATTGTCACTTGTTGCAGACCGAGGGTAAAGTACTTTTATAATTATTAATAATGAGACAGACAACCAAGAATGAGATAGAACAGAGCATAAAAACAGGGGGCTCTTGACTGAAGCTCCTGGAGCCATGCTTCTGTGTATTTATTGAGAATCATCAGGAAAGTAAACAAAGGAAAATTACAAGGGAGTAGAAAATAAAAACAAGGGATCATGAGAAAGTCTTTTTCAGATAAGGCCAAGTTCCTCTCTATTGTTTACATTATGCTTATCTCAGGAGGGAGGGGTTCAGCAAATACAAATGAAGAACAATGTTGACTCTTAAGGAATGCTTAGAGTGCTACAGGGTGAACTCCAACTTGTATTAAGCCTCCCTCATATCCTGATATAGCTTTGGTTTATTATTAATAATAAATTTGATATTCAGCTTCCCGCAGTCATTGTCATTACGTACTTCTTCTGTGTGTTCCTCCACTTGCCTGGAGTCAAGCAGGTGTTGGGTGCCGCCGAGTCCATTCTGACTCATGGCAGCCCCACGTGAGAGTAGACCTGCTGGCATGGTTTTCTGTATCCCCATTTTTCCAGGACTAGGGAGCCAGGTCTGGGTCACACAGATCCGCTGGGTGGGTTCCAGCTGCCAACCTTCAGGTTAGTAATAAAGTAATTCAATTTTGTGCCACCAGAGTCCCTCTGTTATATTTTAATACTACAGAATGTCTTTTTACTATCAGTTCTTCACTTGAACTTTTCCGCCCTCACCCACTCTCCCCTCTGACTCTCGTGGATAATGTTTCTAGCACAGAAGGATCCAGCACTTGCTGGCCTGTCAGCTGCGTCACTCTGCTTTGGAGATTCAGATCAGTGCTACCAGGGATTTAAATAGCCTGTGAAGATGAAAATATCTAAAAGCTTTGAAAACCTTGTTACCTGCCATTGTGGTGTGTATGCGTGCATACCTGTGGAAGGGTCCACATCTGTAATGAACAGACACACTGATGAAGAGGAGTTGGGACAAATGAAGGAGAGATCTGTAACAGTGGATGAGCTTAAGGGAGCAACCGTTTCGAAAATTACTATATAACTTGGGAGGGACTGGCGCGAATTATGCTGAGTGAAATAACTCAGTCTCATAAGGACAAATACTGCATAAGACCATTATTGTAAAAATAGATGGTGACAGTGGGCATAGTTTATGGTGATTA
>NW_006399752.1:42332712-42336641 GCF_000299155.1 Elephantulus edwardii
TTAAAAAATGATAAATGCCTGCATTTTAAAATAGTTTAAACATCTGACCCATAGGAATGGCTCCTAGCGATGTTTCCAGGAGACAGAACCTGTGGGCCTTAGCGCTCTCACCCTTCCTTCCTGGGCTGAGGCTGACCTGTGCCCCTTTCCTTTCTCCCAGGCGGACGCGTGCCACGCCTACCAGATCGTTCACCGCAATGGGATCCCGGACGAGCAGATCATTGTCATGATGTATGATGACATCGCCAACGATAAAGAGTAAGTCGGGGCTCTTGCAAGGAACTGGATGGGGAAGAACTTCAGGGTGTTGGAGAAAAGACTCCTGCGGACCCACGCAAACCCAGAGCGGTGGCCTCATAGACTCTGAACACTCAAGTCCCACCCCAGACTCCCACATCAAAGTCACACAGAGGGGGCTGGTCTATGAACAAACTGAGGGTCACTTTGCAGTGGCGTAGTAGACAGAGGGAATGGATGCAGAAGGGTGCTTCTCTTGGTCTCTTTGAAAGGGTTGAAAGGGGCATCTCCTCACCCTGGGGGACTCGGACTTAGATTTTGCAGTACCTGCTCTTAACCTCCAAGCTTGGGGACCCCAGGACACTTGTCCCACACACTGAAGGCTCTTGTTTGTTGGTTGCACCCTAATGTACTTTCTGTATCCATTTGCTTTTGTTGTTCGGTGAATGGAATTTTCAGATTAGCTCTGCCAAGCCTGCTTATTGCTTTCTCGCGGAAGCATCAAGTATGGACCTGAGCCACCTGTCCTGGCCGCAGTTTCCCGTGCCCCTGCTTGGTCTCAGTCTCTCCACTGAGCCCATACTCACAGCTCTTACTCCATTCTCACACTTGACCTCTTGAGGCGTTGTCCTGAAGGCTGGCTTTCCCTCCTGTGTTTACTGGAAAGCAGAACAGCTCTTGGATTGCACCTGGTCAAATCTTGGCCCCAAGATTTTATCTAGTTTCAGCAAAGGGGGTTGAAAAAAAAACAAACCCAACACCCAACCAACTCAAAGCTGTTACTGTGCGTCGCTGTTAGTAGAAGGTTGGAGGCTCAGGTTCACCCATAGATTCCTAGGAAGAAAGACCTAGTGATCTACTTGGTGATCAGCCCCTGAAAGCCCTTGGAGCAGCGTTCTGTTCAGACACACATGGTATCACCTGACGCGGCTTCCGCTCATGGAGGGGGTTTCATTTTCCCCAGAGACCAGGATTGCACGCGGCTTCCCTCTTTGTCCTGGGTTTTTGGAGCTCAGCCTTCGCTGCTCTTTCCAGGACTGGTGGGCAGAATCACCCCTTAGTGGGGGTACAGTTAGGCTCCCCGACTGCTAAAATCAGCACCCTGATGTCTGTGCAGTAATGAGAAGTGTCCCCCCTAGACCTACTCATTGCCTGCTTTCCATGTAAACGGGGGCTGGTTTCTGTACACACATCAGAGAACGTCACACTGAGTCTCACGGTGGTGTTTCATTTTCAGCAACCCCACCCCAGGGGTGGTGATCAACAGACCCAACGGCACTGACGTGTACCAGGGCGTCCCGAAGGACTACACCGGCGAGGTGAGCGGCTCACGGTGTGCAGCCACCACGTGGGATTTGGGGGATGATTCCCTCTTGTGTTTCTAGAACTGGAACTTTGTAGATCGATCCCTGGTCAATGTTTCCTACTCATTTTAGGATGTGCGCTCCAGGTGTCAGCTCTGAGGGTTTGGGAGGAAGTTGTTACACCTCCATCCTTGCCTCTAGGGAGCACCCTGGTTGCAGTTCCTTCAGGATAGACTTATTTATTCTCTTGGCAGTCTGTGGTGTCTTCAGTACTCTTCTCCAACATCACAACCAAAACACACCAGTTCTTCTGTTAGCTAAGGGACAATTCCGACTCAGTAACACACAACAACGACAACAAAAACCAACTCATGTCTTTTAGGGAACTGTGCTGCTGACCCAAAGAGGGTTCCTTGTTGGTGGTTCAAATCCACCAGCCGTTCCTCAGCGCAAAGATGGACAGGCCCCTTTTGTGTGATTTACAGCCCCTGGAAACCCACCCAGAATGGGCAAACCCTCCTGTGTGATTTACAGCCTCTAGAAACCCACCCAGAAAATGGGCAAACCCCTCCCATGTGATTTACAGCCTCTGGAAACCCACTCAGAGATGGGCAAACCCTCCTGTGTGATTTACAGCCTCTGGAAACCCACTCAGAGATGGGCAAACCCCTCCCGTGTGATTTACAGCCTCTGGAAACCCACTCAGAGATGGGCAAACCCTCCTGTGTGATTTACAGCCTCTGGAAACCCACCCAGAATGGGCAAACCCCTCCCATGTGATTTACAGCCTCTGGAAACCCACCCAGAATGGGCAAACCCCTCACGTGTGATTTACAGACCCTGGAAACCCACTGAAGGGTCAGCTAGGAGTCACTTCTGACTCAACCACAATGATTTTGAGGTTTTTTTACTTAGATCTTTGTGTTTCTCCGCTTACATTGTATAATGACCAAGAAGTAACAGCATCCTGATACTGTGGCCTTTAGACACCCCTCCAGCCTTCAAGTGAGGTCCCTCCCAGAGATCAACTTTCATCCAAACACTGGACTTATCAAGTGACCCCAAACACCAGAGAGAAATGCACTTTTCAGTACAGTCAGTCCCTGAGGCCCACAGAAGGGGAAGCTTTGCCCACAAACCAAGGTCAGAGGACAGGAAGGGGCAGGGAAGAAGGCCGAATGGAAACTGAGATTCTAGGGAAAAGGAGAAAGCACGCTATTACAGCGAGGGATTGCAGCCAGTGTTGTGAAATGACAAATTGTTGAGCGAAGACTTAGATGCTCTGTCAACTGGCACCCACACCATAGTTAGAAAAGAGAAGTGACGGTCACGTGCTTGTCCCCCAAACACTGAGCTGGCTTTGGGTCTTTGTGGGTTCCATGGTGTTTGCTTTTAAACCTTGAGCCTTGGAGATGTGTGGGCGGTGGCCCGGGTCTGCTCACAGCCCTCCAATCCTCAGCCTGGAAATAAGTACCAACTGCACTTGACTTTGACCTCCAATTCTTTGTAGGATGTCACCCCCCAAAACTTCCTTGCTGTGCTGAGAGGAGACGCAGACGCCGTGAAGGGCAAAGGTTCTGGAAAAGTCTTGAAGAGGTGGGTGAGGCCTGTTTAATGGGCATCACACTGTGCTGGGAACGTGAGGGATCGAAGGAAGAGAACGGGACCAGGGGCCGCTGGCAGTTCCCTGTGTACCCGTGAGATGTCGCAGTGGGAAGCATGTCCCGAACAGTGTGTCTTCCTCCCCATTTCTGTCCTGATCTCCCCCTCTTACCTGGGGCTGTTGTCAGTGAAACTTTGCACAACATTTAAAGATCTTCCTTTTAGAGTCCATGGGTCCTAACGCTGGGACGCCCCCCTCCCAGTGTCGCCCAGCGAGGCCCTGTGACTCACTACGGGCCAGTCAGGGTGCCTGTGGTCTGACAGATGGGTCAGCCCTGTGAGGAGAGCAGACACGTGCTTGCTTGGAGCTCTCGGCTCTGTGCTGCTGGGAGGCCCTTGCTCCACTCACCACCCTGCTGGCTCTGGGTCTTCTAAAATTGTCTTTGGCATCTTCCAGCGTGATGCTTTTCAGAGAGTCCCAGATACCTAGTGGGAACATTTCCTTCTTTTTTTTTATGAAGCTTTCTTTCCCTCTCTGTCCCCCCCCCCCCCATTAAGACATGCAAAGACCACAAAGTAATTTCCCAAGGTGCTGTTTCTTTTTTGCTGGGGAGAGACCTGACCAGCTAAGCAGACAGCACTTCTGCTTAGTAGTAGTTCCAGTAGGCGGAACTGGATTAGTCCCAAACTCTTGCATGTTTTTGCACTCTTGGGGAAGCCCCTCTGGGTGGAAGCCGCTCTGGGTGGAAGCCGCTCTGGGTGGAAGCCGCTCTGGGTGGAAGCCCC
>NW_006399752.1:42337071-42339321 GCF_000299155.1 Elephantulus edwardii
CTGGGTGGAAGCCGCTCTGGGTGGAAGCCGCTCTGGGTGGAAGCCCTTCAGGGTGGAAGCCGCTCTGGGTGGAAGCCGCTCTGGGTGGAAGCCCTGGTGAGGGCGACTTGTGGTCAGACTGAGGACCAGCTGGATCTGCAGGACTGTGCTGGCTGTGTGTCCTCCTCGCCTTAGCATTTTGAGGAGCAGACTTAGACTCCAGGGCCCGCTGAGGGGTTCAGGGTCAGACACACTAACATGCTGGCTTTCCTCGGTTGTTTTGGGGAGCTCTGATAGTGTGTCTGCCTGGATGTCCCTTGTCCATGTCACGCAGTCTGTCAGGTGGGCTGTCCAGCAGAGACCTGCCTTTCCTGCCATTTCAGAGACCGCAGAATCCACTCGTGGTTCAGACCAACACTGGGAACAGGGTTGACCGTACGGGCCCCAGGGTGGTGGTGCTTCCCTGGCTGGGGGGCTCTCCCCCTGGAACTAGGTCCTCCGTGGTGGTCATCCTCAAGTCTCTGTCCCCCTCTGAGCAGCCTCTTGTCTTCTCTTGGCAGTGGCCCCCGTGACCACGTGTTCGTGTACTTCACAGATCACGGTGCTCCAGGAATACTGGCTTTCCCCAATGATGATGTGAGTTTTTCCTTAACATTTTAATTGAGAAAGAACAAAACTTTGTGTTGAGATGACAGAAATAATGTTTGTCTTCCTAATAATCTTGCCAGAGTTGTTTTGTCTGTGTGACACATAGTCTGGTGGAGGGGTGATGGGAACGGGGATGGGGACACACACACATATATACATATACATATACATACACATACACATATACATATACATATACATATACATATACATATACATATACATATACATATACATATACATGTATATATACATGTATATATATACATATATGCACACACACAGTTTGAAATCTTCCCCAAAGTGTCTGTGTGTGTCTCGCGCGCGCACACACACACACACACACACACACACACATTTTCTCTCTCTGTCAGTGCTTCAGATTTTTCCCAGTGTCCATCTCTTCCAGTACCTTGTGCTTCTTACATTTGTTGTTGAAAATGTACACAGCAAAGCGTCCACCGACTCAGCAGTTTCTGCACATGCAGTCAGCCACGTTGAGGTCTCCCCTTGCGTTGTGCAGCTGTCCATCCTTACCTTCTTTTTCTGAGTTCCTTGAACTTGAACTCATTGTCCACTAAGGTTCTTCTCTAACCTTTTGAGTTGTTGTTGTTGTGGGTTTGATCCCATTCAAGTAGCTCTTTCAAAAAGACTTGGCAGTGCAGTGATTAATACTCACCTGCTGATTGGAAGGTTGGCAGTTCAAAACCCTTTGCTACTTCATGGGAGGAAGATGCAGCCGTCTACTTCCGTAATGATTGGAATGCTGTGTGGTAGTTCTGCTCTGAGGAGTGAAGAACACCTCTCTCCTTTTAAATCTGCAAATAATGCACCAGCAGCCCTGGGGCTGTGCTGTGCCCCCAGCTTACAGCTCAGGCCAGACAGGGAGGATTTCTGAAACCTCACTGGGTGGATCAGCAGGAGGTGTCTGAATCTCAGTCTTTTTACCTTTCAGCTTCACGTGAAGGACCTGAATGCAACCATCCGTCACATGTACAAGCACAAGATGTACCAAAAGGTAAGGCATTGGCCTTGACCTCTGGTCACGCAAGATTAACATTCTGTCATTCTGGGCATCAGTTGGCTGGTGCAAACCCACACTGTTTGACTCCGTAGGTCTGGGTGGGGCCTGAGAGGTTTTTTCCTAACAAGTGTCAGGTGATGCTGACTCTGCTGGTCTGGGGACCACAGCAGCAGGCATTCTGGGTAATTGGAGAGGAAAATGCGGTCACCTGGTGCACCTTGCCCCTGGCCCTGGCCACAGCCTATGAGAGCCAGGTAGCACTCACACGGCATGCGGTAGTGCGGGCCTGCCTGGAGGAGGGGTAGCACCCACCACTTTGCTCTTTAAAACTGCTCCTTGTAGCTGGCAGTGAAACATTTTGCCTCAGCCCTTGCGAAAAGGAATCCGTTTTCCGTGTATGTATTATTATTCTAACTATTGGACCAGTTTTTATTCTTCTAACTACTGAACCATTTTCTTCTCTGAGTGATGAATACAGTGGGTTCTCTGTTTGTGTGATGACACTTTGTGCAGCCCCTGGCATTCCAGAGGCAGAAGTGGAAGACTGGAGGGGAGGATGGTGGAGAGGGTGGGCAGGGCCGATGGATGGATGATGGAGA
>NW_006399752.1:42340009-42380871 GCF_000299155.1 Elephantulus edwardii
GGGCGCATGCCGACGGCCACGGCTTTTCTTCCGTGGCGTGGCCAGTGGGTTCAGACTGCTGCTTGCAGGCAAGCACTTCGCAGCTGCACACCAGCACGTCTCTACTTGTGGATTAGGGGTTGGAGGAGTAGAGGCTGCACGTGAGCGTCATAATACTCGTCCAGGGTCTCGTAAAAGCAATGTTGGCCCTAAATCTGGGGATGGGTTCAAGGAGAGTTCACACAGCTCTGTACTGTTTGGGCCTCTGCCTCACATCACCTATGAGCATGGGTAGGTTTCTTTTAAAAAAAAAACAAACTAGTTTATTTACAAAATTCTAATACAAATTAGAAAAAAATTCTTTCCATTTCCCTCACCCCTCCACCCATCAAATTGTACAACCCAGTGATGAATCCCCTCTTCCACCTGCACATCCACATCCCTCTGCTTCCAGCCTCTCCCACCCCTCCTGGATCCTTAGATCCATTCTACAATAATGGTTTTATATAATATTTATCCTTGTAGGACTGAGTTAGTTCACTCAGCATAATGCTCTCCAGTCCCTCCCAAGTTAGGTAATAATTTACAGTTATTGCTCCTGCGTGCTGCATAGTATTCCATTGTGTGAATGTACCATCATTCCTCAATCCATTTGTTTGTGTTTGGATATTTTGGGCTCTTTTCATATTCTTGCGATGGTGAATAGCACTGCTATGAACATTGGTGTACAAATCTCAGTTTATGCCTCAGTTCTCATATTATCAGAGTATATTCCGAGTAGTGGAATATCTAGGTCATAGAGAATTTCTATATTCAGCTTTTTGAGGAAGCACCAAACTGCCTTTCAGAATGGTTGTACCATTTTGCAATCCCACCAACAATGTATAAGAGTTCCTTACTCACCACATCCTCACCAACATCTATTCCTTGCTATGGGCAGGTTTCTTAAGGTCTTCAACCCTCAGTTATCCCCATCTGTGAAATGGCATCAAGACGGTGATTGTGTGCTGGGAGAGTTCGGTTTCAATGATAGATCATTCACCCAGCACAATGCTGAGTCTGTGGTCGGTGGGTAGGAAAAGGTAGCAGTTATACGTTGCTGTCGTTGTTGTTGTTATGTGCCATCGATGAGAGTATGACTCATGGTGACCCTGTGAACAACAGATCTGACCTCTGTCCTATGCTGTGCCGTCCTCATCATCTCTGACACGTGAGCCCACTGCTGCAGTCACTGTGTCAGTCCACCTCCTTGTGGGTCCTCCTCTATTCACTGACCCTCTGCCTTTCTAAGCACGATGTTCCTCGCCAAGGAATAGCCTTCCCTACCAACATGCCCAAAGTGGCTCAGTCAACCCAGGTCTTTCTCCTGCATAGAAAAACCTTCTCTGGAAACTAATCAGGTCCCTGTTCTTGACTTCACTCACTCCACTGTGCAACCTTCACTCTGGACTCTTGTCATAACCATAATACCCAATCATATATCGCTTTTAAACAGTTCTCTCCCTCCTCTGTTTCAATGCAGTATGCATAATTTATCCAATTTTTCTCAGACCCCTATTCTTGACCTTTGTAGAGTTATTACAGTCTTCCCTCATTCTTCTCTGACATCATCTCGAATGATGTCTTGGGCGTGCGTGCTTGCTTCTTGCTGCAGAAAAGGATTCTCTCAGCTGATTTTCCTTTCTTCACACTGACTTTAATCAGCCCCAGCTCGTACACTCCCAGGCATGTCAAAAGTGTGCCCCAGAACGTTCTCAGTGGTTGATGGCTTCCAAGTATATCACCAGGCCTTTCGTCCAAGGCCGCTCTGGGTGGACTTGAACCTGCTGATCACCAGCCCAGTACATGGACCATTGGCACCATCTGAGACTCCCACTTCAGCTTTAGAAGAAGTGCTGTCAGATGGGCATTGCTGGATCCACTTCTGCTTCCCTGTCCTCCCCGATGGCTCATTGCAGGGGGCTGGTTTCGATTTGACTTTCCTGTGAAAGGAGGAAGGACTCACAGTGCAAGTGGGTGAAAGGAGCAAGAACAATGTGGGGGGACAGCAAAGTCTAAATTCTCCTAACTCCACAAAGGGGAACTGTCCCCATCAACAACATCCACAGTACAAAACGGATCCCTGTAAGGTCAAACATGGCTCACTCTGCAGCACTTACTTCTACTGAATATATAGTCTAGAATTCATTGCCGATGACCACACAGACTTCACAGAATCTCTTTTTACTCACAGTTGTGGGTTTACTAGAAAAAAACAGGTTGTAGAGGGAGGGATGACAAAGGATATCACACAGTGAAAGTCTCTATTCAGCACATAACAGTCCCAAGCAGGTTCACAGCAAGGCACAAGCCCTGAGTTAGTTCCAACAGCTGCTTAACAGCCAATTCCAGTCCCACAGTTAATCCAGGCAGCTTCTCGGTCAACAGCAAGATATACCTGGTGCAGGAACCTCTGGCCTCAAAGGACATGAGCTGCTTTCTCTGCTGCTTCTTTCCTGGTGTCGACGTTCCCATCTCAAGGGCTCAGGCTCTGGCCCTGGGGTTCCATCAGCCACACCTTCTCATAGTTTTACTGCTGTCTGGTTGGCTCTCTCTTCTTATATTAACCCCACAGCTGTTGATGTTGGAGATGTTCATCAGTGGAGAATTAAGTGTCATCAGTTGAGGCATCTGAGGACCACACTCCCAGGGGGCCTGAGGGTGGCGAGTGGAGCCTCAAAGATTCATTTTACTCGCATATGCCTACCTGGCTGTGTGGTCAGGTCTAAGACAATGGATAGAAAAGTAAATCTAAGACAATGGATAGAAAAGTAAAAAAAAAAAATCCTACCACCACAAAGTGTGAGATTCATATCTGGGAGTGAAATGTGACAAGGGATGTTTTGGTTTCTTCCAGTTTATGCCACGACCGCCGCCAACCCCGATGAGTCCTCCTACGCCTGCTACTATGACGACGAGAGGGGCACGTACCTGGGGGACTGGTACAGCGTCAACTGGATGGAGGACTCGGATGTGGTGAGCCTGGGTGTGGGCACGCTGCGGTGGGGGCCTCGCCACCAGCCTTGAGCGTGGAAGGACTTGCAGGCTTCTGTCTTGGCAGGAGGACTTGACGAAGGAGACACTCCACAAGCAGTACCAGCTGGTCAAGTCTCACACCAACACCAGCCACGTCATGCAGTACGGAAACAGAGTGAGTGGGGCCCCCGGGCCCGCAGCTTGGCTCCTTACATCCTAGAATCTTATGGGGAACAGAGATGGGATCCACCAGGAACTGGTCAGGGCAGCCCCTGCCTCTCACACTGCTTGCTCGCTATTCTAATCTGGGCAGGAGTATGCTTTGAACTTACAGTGACGAGACTCTGGACAGCTTTTCTGAACTGTTCGGAGTCTATTTCCTTGTAAGCTAAAACCCCAGAGTACAAAGTTGCTAGAACATTCGAGATTTCACGTGTTCAGAACACTAAATGCTGAGGAGGCCTAGCCTGGAGGAAGAGAGTGCTCAGGGAAAAACTGTCCTCAGGCAGGGTCAGCGCTGCCCTGCCACCCCACTCCTGGGCTTCACCAGGGCTCTCCCTCACGGGACACTGCGGTTTGTCACCTTCCTCCTTTGTCTGTAAACTGGAGACTATGTCCTGAAGGCATCGCATGTGCCTGGAGTGTGCCCTGCACATCCACGAGGCTGCCAGCTGAGACCTGTTCTACTGGGGCTGACATTGGCCTTGTAGAGGAACTGTGAGCCGGCCACTGGGCCATCTTCAGCCTTCACCAGTGGGGCATGGGCTGGAGCAGGGAGGCCCTAGCACGTAGGGAAGAGACTTAGGATGCCTTGGACCTGGTCAGTGTCAGGGAGGGAGTAGAACAGAGGAGAAGCAGAGGAGAGGTGACTCGGGGAAGGCTGGACCAAAGGTGGCCCAGCAGGAGGATGGACTTTTCATCTTGAGCTTTCTGTTCACTCTGGTATCTCTTCTAGCATTGCCACCCAACTTTTTATTGTTCTTTCAGTGAAACTACAGGGCAAATTGGTTTTCCATTCAATCATTCATGCATTTTGTTCTGTGACATTAGTTACAGTATTAACGGTGTAACACCACTCTTCCCACTCCCTCCCTGTGGTTCTCTTTCCACTCACCCTTCTGTTCTTATATGTTTTTATATATGTTTCTGGAATCCCTGGGTGGTGCAGAAGGCAAACATGATTGACTGGTAACTGAAAGGTTGTAGGTTCAAGTCCACCCAGAGGCACCTTGTAAGCAAGGTCAGGCAAGCTACTCTGAAAACCTTGTGGAGCAGAGCTCTACACTGACCGGGGTGGGCTCGCCAGGAGTCGAGAACCACTTGACAGCAGACGGCTTCTGACCTGGCTGTGTATCACGTTTTCTGTTTTAGATCTGTGTGTGGGTTCTTTTTTTGGCTTGGCTCAGAAACGTGTGGTTTTGGAGGCTGGCAGCATGTCTGAGGTTTGTTTGGTGGTGTGCTGACTGCCGAAGCCCCATAGCCTGGTTGAGAGCTGCTGTGGTTTAGACTTCAGCGCCAGGCATCAGCACAGAACATTGAGCCCTGAACTCTGCCCTTGTCAGTGGACAAAGCCTGAAATATTCCTGCTCTAGGCTGCTGGGGAGACAGGAAGCGAACAGGGTGAGCACAGCCCAGGGTGGCCATTGGCTGGTACCTCTCTGGCCCAAGCTCTGTTTGACTGTTGACCAGTGGTTCCATTTCAGACAGAAGGAACAAGGTGCCAGGCAGGACTGAAATCACCCATCAGTTGATTTCAAGTGCTCAGCAGGTCACTTGGCCTTTGCTGGAGGGAACCTGTGTGCGCCTGTGTCCTTTCAGCGTCCCCACGTCTTTGGGGTGCACTGGGAGGCTCCTGAGAGGTGTGCACCCCACCTCCTCCCACTCAGCCCAGCTCCCTCCCCTCTCTCTGCAGTCCATTGCATCCATGAAGCTCATGCAGTTTCAAGGCACCAAGCACAAAGCCAGCGTGCCCATCTCTCTGCCCCCCGTCAAGCGCCTCGACCTCATCCCCAGCCCTGAGGTGCCCCTGGCGATCATGAAGAGGAAGCTGATGGCCACCAACAACCTGCAGGAGTACAGGAACCTTCTCAACAAGATCAACAGGCATCTGGAGGTGAGCGGTGGCGGAGGGAGCCCCTCCCAAGTTCCCTTTATCTGCCCTAGGCCTCCTGACCATTCTCCAGCTTTACTTGGAACTAGGGTGACTCTGGGGTCACTCTCCTCCCACTATGTGGGGCTACCTGGCTAAGGAAACCAGTCATTATATGTGTGTGAAATAGAAGCCCCTTAAGGACATGCTGACCTCCCCCTCTGCCACTTCAGGAACCAAGCAAATAGGGGCCCAGCCCTCCTGTGTCCGGCCAAAAAGTGGGCTTGGGGATAATTCCCAGGTCTACACTGCAGGCTTCAAAGACTTTGTTCGCTTATTATTGTTGACTTACTGTTGTATGTCCCACCAAGTCTGAACCGATCCGTAGTTGACCCTCCAGTGGGTTTTCAGAAGCTATAAACTGCATGGGAGGAGATTGCCCATCTTTCTCTCTCGGAGAAGCTGGTGGATTCGAACTATGTGCCTATGGGATGGCAGTGCAGCTCCTTACTGCTAGGCCACTAGAGAGCTCCCTGTGTTGACTTACTAGCCAATCATATATATATAAAAGTAATCTACCCCACAAAGTCACCCGAGAGCCCCAAAGTCTTCCTGGATGGCACAGAAGCCAGCCTAATCCCCGCGTTGCCTCTCTGGAGCTCCTCCGTTACTTGGAGCTGGCCGAATGGCCTTCTGGTCCGGATTGTACCCGAGCAGCCGGGAGCCACAAGGAGCGCATTTACTGGGACTGGGCACAAAAGGGCAGACTGTCCTTCCCAACAAAGCCCTTTCTCTGCTTGCTCTGTCAGCACAGTCCAGGATGGACGCTGCCCTGGCCCCGGGGCCCCGTGAGCACAGAAAACCCCTCAGAATTTTCTAGGGAAGAGTGAGGCCATGAGAGCCGGAATCTGACGGGACCCCCTTGTTTTCTGGCCTCAGCAGTTTCCCGCCTTTGAAGGGGTGCAACTTTCTGCCACTCTATTAACGGAAAGGATTTGCATTTTCATTCTCTGACGGTTTCTGTCTTAACAGCTTCCTGCTCTCACACGTTTGTTTCAGATGTATATAATTATCCTGAAAAATTAGACCTGAGAGTGGCTGCCACACTAGCCACCACATGGTTAGCTCGTGTCAAACACGTAACACCAAGGGCTTCATATTGGTGTCAGATCTCTTTAAACTGTTGATCCCAACGAGCTTTGATGTGAGTTCTCTAGCTGTTGATATTTATGTGATTAGAAATTAAAACCAAGATTTACAAATACTAAAGCACTAAGATACAACACGAAGACAAACAGAATATTTCTCATGAAAAACAACCGTTTCTCATTACTGTAATAGTTTGATGAGAGACTTTGCTGTTCATTTTTGCGAAAAGGCTTTCCTAATAGGAGACCGCTGAATCCTCACAGCTGCTGAATTCTGCTGTGCTGTTCCCGCTGAAGGACATGAAGAAAGTTGAGCGTCACACACGTGGATAGATGGGAAAGAGGGCCCAGTGTGGGACCCCTGCAGAGGCCTTGGGGCCCAGGGGGTCCTCAGTGACAGACCCGGTACCCACTAGGCAGCACGTCTTTGTTGAATGCAGACCCAAACTAGAAAGCCTAACTGTAGAGGGGCTAGGACAGAGACCTGCTTGTCAAATACGGTTAATGTGGGCACTTTCCCTCTCGTCATGCAGCTTGTCAGTGTCTGGGAGGAAACAGTTTTTTTCTTTAATTATTTTTTTCCTTTTTTTAAAAAAAAATAATTTTAATGAAAGTTTACAGAGACTTAGGGTTTCCAGTCATTCATTGTTGCACTTTTCCACCCCCTCCCCCTCCAATTCACTCTTCTCCTTGAAAAGAAAGAAAAACTCTTTCATTGTTATATATAATTCCTCCCCCCAAGTCCACTCCACTATGCAGCCTCCACTCTAGACTTCTGTAATGACTTTTGGGTCCCTTTTTCTAATGGTTATGAGGAGCCCTGGTGTCATGGTGGTTCAAGTGCCAGACTGTGAAGTGAAAGGTTGGGGGTTCGAACCCACTAGCTGGCCAGCGGGAGAAAGAAGAGGCAGTGGGCTTCCATAAAGAACCCTGTGGGGGGGAGCTCTGGTGGCCTAGTGGCAAGAAGCTGCACTGCAATCCCAGAGGTACATAGTTTGAAGCCGCCAGATGCTTTGCTGGAGAAGGAGGAGCAATATCCTCCTGTACCAGTCAGATCTGATTTGACGGTACATGCACACAATAATAAAAATTAAAAAATAAAAAAAAATCCTGTGGGGCGGTTCTTCTCCATAAGGCTGATCTAAGGGGCTTTGTTTTGGGGGTTTATCTAAGCATCGGTTGGTCTCCCGAACGGATAGTGATAAGACAGCTGTGAAGATGGCACCTTGTCCCACCATTGGTTACTTTATATCACAGATTGTGGGGTCTGTTTTCCATAGAATCAGACAAGCTTGTTCAGTCTTTAGACATATTCCCACAATGGTGAAAGATTCTGAAAAGACAAAAATCTTCATTCTGTAGAAAGATCTTTCTCCAGTGTGCTGGCTGTGATAGAAACAGGGCATATACCTGAAAACATTTATTTTTTAATTGTTGGCATATTTTGAAAAAAAAAATGATCGTTGTCTTTTTAATTGGAAAATGCAAATAGCATCACATTTGGCAGGTCCGCGGTTTTCAGCCATGCAGTTCTGTGAGCCGGTTATCACCAGACCTGACCCCGGCCATGTTTTCAGCCCGCTGCGTGAAAGCTCGCTGACGGCCTCTGGTCTGCGTGTTGTCGGGGGTGGTGGGGGGGACTGTGTGGGGAGGAGGCTTTAAAGGTGCTCTGACCCTGCCAGGGGGCTGGGAGGGACCGTGCTGATGGACAGATGTCCTCACAGGCTAGGCACGTCATAGAGAAGTCCATGCAGAAGATCGTGTCCCTGCTGGCCTCGTCCGAGGCTGAGATGGAGCAGCTCCTGTCCCAGCGAGCCGAGCTCCTGCAGTACACCTGCTACCAGGAAGCCGCCGTCTACTTCCGCACGCACTGCTTCAACTGGCACTCCTCCACGGTAAGCCCGGGGCCCCCCACTCCACCTTCCTGCCAGCCAGACCCCACAGCAAGTTAGAAGTATCCCCTGAAGTCCCCCCAAATACACAAACTTACTGATATCACATGAAGTTATGTCATGATCTCCCACAATCTGATAAACCAAATTGTAAGGTTAAGGGTGGGCTGCAATACCCTAATCCCATCCCAGCCCTGACCTAATGGAAAGGGAATGTCCCTGCAAGTGGCCTGCAGTACCTTCTAGTTCACAAGAAATAAAAAGGAGAGGGAAGCCACCAGAGAAGGGGGGAACCTCAGCGCCCCAACACACATGAGTCAGGAGCAGAGTGCATCCGTTGGACCCAGGTTCCTGTGCTGGGAAACTTCTAGAACCAGAAGGCACAGAGGGAGTCTTCCCCTGGAGTCAGTGCTCTGAACTTGGACTTTATGTGGTACTGCTGTAACAGGAACCCCCCAAGCAGGTGGCTTGAACAAACAGGTGCTTTGCTCACAGATCAGGAGGCCGGAAGTCTGAATTCAGGTCACTGGACGCTCCTGCTCCTGTTCAGTTCTGTGCCTGGTTCCTGTCCATCTTAGTGGTGGTGTCTGTCTGTCTTCCGCCAGCTGTGCTTGCTTGTTCCTGTGCCTCATCTGTCCCTTTTAGATTTCTAAAGGGATTAGAGATGGCCTCATTAACATAAAAAACCCCTGGACCCAAATGAGTTTCCACCCTTTGCCGCACACACTCTGGGTACACACAGTTCTGTCCGTGATGTTTCTCTTCAGGAAGGCTGAAGCGACACGCAGCTGGAGGGAAAAGGGGTGTGCTTCAGAGGCCTTGGACGGGGTGAGGGACGGAGCTGTAGGTGCAGTGGACACAGTCCTATCGCTGGACACCCAGCGTGTGGAAGAGTTCACCAGAGTCCTGCGGGACCCTGCTCCGCATATCCCTGGCTTTGAAGACAGTCCCTGTCCAGCCCCATCCCTTGGCACTCACCCCCCACCACATGGCATCTTCCTTCCTTCTGGGTCTCCTCCAACCCTCACTCCCCAAGATGCGTTGTGAGAGTGAAGTCCCTCCCATGGGGCGGAGGAAGGTACCACAGTCTGTGGACTGTACAAGGTTGGGGGCAACTAAAAAGAGAAGGCTTCTAGTGAGTGTGTACCATGGGGTACATGGAACCTTCTAGAGCAGCTGGACAGGCTGCAGCCACAGGCCCAATGCACCATCCTCCCGCTTCTGTGAACATAGGTTGTCCTCAACTCAGCACCCAGTCAAGGAATGGATACGTGTGCGTTTATCCAGAGAGGTCATTCCTCTCTGTCACCATACATGAGGCCACATTTATCAGTCAGCCATTCCTTTGATCTTATCGTTAATAATAATGAGCCCATACAGGGTTGTAGCGTATAATTTGCTGTTGTGATTTTCACGCAAACTCCCAAAAATAAAGCTTGGATTTACAAAGGCATTTTAAAAAAGGCATTCCACTTTACGTCCAGACCAGTTTACAACATACTTGTTGAGGCATGACCCCATGAGGTGGGGGTCCTGTTGTTTCCATGGAAACATATCTCTGCTCCTGCAGTTCCCTTCAGCTCCTTTCTTACCACCATCACAGAGATGCGGGGCCATGAGGCCGGAAGCATTTGCCCTCCGGCCCTCACAGTGGGGTGCACTGACCCCTGCTCTAGAGGCATGCCGTCCAATAGCCACGTGCAGCTGTTGGAATAAAAGTGAATTAAAAAGGAATAAAATGGAAACTTGAGCTCCTCTGCCAGCAGCAGCCCCGTTTCCCTCATACGACGGTCACATGAAGGGAGTGGCTGGTCAATCGGAGACCTTCTGGAACATATCCCATTGTAGAAAGGCCCGTGTGGCCGACTGAGCATTCAGGTCCTGCTGGCACATGCCCAGGGTGTCCAGGGGTGGAGGATGGGCCCTTCCCAGGTAACTCTCCTTCACTCGGAAGCTTCTTGATTATTAGTACTAATGTCAATGAAAATTTACAGACTTTGCATTTCCATTCATTCATTGTTGCACTTTTCTCCCCTCCCAACCCTTCCCCCTAGTACACTACCCACTTAGAAAAGTAAAAGAAAAATTCTTTCATTGTTTTACAAACCCTCCCCCAGGTCCACTCCACTATGCAGCCTTTGCTCTGGACTCCTGTCATGACAAAAATACCTAATCACATATCCCTTTTAAACACTTTTCCCCCCCCATCTGTTTCAATGCAGTATACATTATTGAACCCATCTTTCTCAGTCTCCCCCCAACCCCAATGTCAGTCCTGTTTTATAACAGTGGCACCATGCAGTATTTGTCCTTTTGTGACTGAGATACTTCACTCAGCATAATGTCCTCCAGAGACACTCATTTTTAATAATATTGCATGAGTTCCTTGTTTTTCAATGTTGCGTAGTATTCCATTGTGTGAATATACCAGAGCTTCTCTATCCATTCGTTTGTTGATGGACACTTAGGTTGTTTCCACCTCCTTGCTATTGTGAACAAAGCTGCAATAAACATGGGTGTGCATATATCTGCTTAGATGTAGAAGCTTCTTTGTATTCGTCAGTAAAGTACTTCTGTCAAGCTGGTTCCGACACGGCAATCCTCCGTGGGTTTCTGAGGCTGGAAATCCTGACGGCAGGAGGCAGCTTCATCTCCACAGAGCAGCTGGTGAGTTCAAACCGGACCTCTTGGCGGGGATCTGAGGATGTCTCCTGTGTGTGTTTTCTTCCAGTATGAATATGCCTTGAGACATCTGTACGTGCTGGTCAACCTCTGTGAAAAACCTTACCCCGTTGACAGGTGGGTCAGCGTGTGCGGGTCACTGCCATTCTGTTTGTTCTGCAGCCAGGCAAGCCCACTTCTGCCAGCCCCTACCCCAGCTCTGTTCTGGAAGCATCTGCCACGGGAATTCAGAATGGCTACATTTTCGGGCCCAGTTCCAGCCCTGTCCCGGGTGGGATTCTGGCGGTCACCCTTTCAGGGCTGACACAGCTCACACGCTGCGGCTTCCCGTCTCTTCCAGGATAAAGCTGGCCATGGACAAAGTCTGCCTAGGCTACTATTGAAGAGCCATCCGTGGTGCAAAGCTCCTCCAAACGCGACCCCCTGATGGTGAGGCTCGCTGGAGACTGAAGGTGGGGCCAGGATGACGCTTGACCAGCCTGGCCCGTGCCCTCCCCAGGAATGCCGTCGGGCCACTGCTGGGCCATACCCACCCTCACCTGGTCGCCCAACATTCTCCAGTCTATGGCGCTCTGAGAAACAACAGATCTGGGCGGGTACAGCTCTGAGTTGACAAGTGTGTTTGCTTTTTTTGAGGTTCCCTGTCCACTGTTTTGAGAGTGAAACACATTCATTTGGGCTTCCATAGCTAGTGAGGGAGCCTTTGACCCAAGGGGTCTGAAGTGCTGAAACCTGAGTCTTTGGAATACTTCGTTGGAAAGGGCCCTGTGTGTGCCCCCAGTGGAAATCTATTTTTAGAAAATGTGATTCTAATTTTAATTGCTTTTGTATTTTTATTCTGCAATAATGGACCAGTCTTCAAAAATAAAAGATTGATCACTAAACCCAAGCGCTAATTTCTGGCCCGACTGAGGTGTGTGTTCCTAGCCCCTCCCTGCCTTCTCTGGACACATCGTTCCCCGCATCTCTGCTAAATGACCACATTGTACTTCGCTCTGTCTATACTCCTGAACAAGGAGCTCTGGATGCTAACAAGAAGGTCCACAGTTCAAACCCACCAGCTGCACTGTGGGAGATGAGGCATTCTGGCCCCCTGGAGGTCGGCACCTCAGACCTCTGTGGCGCAGCGCCTCTTACCCCATGGCACTGGGCGTCCGCCTGGACTTTGCACCTCTGCTGCTTGCAGTTACTCTGTCTGCAGACCTCTCCCTGCGTCTCTGGGTCCTCAGCATTTGTTGTTGTTGTTGTTGTTGGGTGTTAGCAGGTGGTCTGAACCATCCTGGACCACCCACCCTCACAAGTCTCTTTCTAGCCCCCCCCGCCGCCCCGTTACAGTCACCACATCATTTCCTGTTGAGGGTCCTCCGCTCTTTCACTGACCCTCTGCCTTTCATAACATGCCTTTTCCTAAGGACTGTCCCTTCTTTTTTTTTTTAATTTTTTACTATATTTCTTTATTGGGAAAAACATATTGGGGGTACAAGGAGGTGAGGGTTGGGGGCAGAAGGGTGAGGATGGGCCAGGATGCAGTTGCAGAGCTGCACAGTTTGGTTGGTGGGGGGAGCAGGTGAAGGAAATGATGAGGGTCCAGTGGGGACCAGATGCTACAGAGGAATGACAAGCATTTTCCAATAGTAATTAAACCAACTGTCTTATTGATTTGGGAACTGGATGCCGACTCTCTGGCTTCTTCATGCTGAACAGGGGCGTAGATATAAAGGGGGGAAGGGAGGATGCTTTATCATCTTACTGGTGGTCTTGGGTTACAGCTGCTTGCCTTCTTGCTCCTGAGGGCCGCGACGGTTCGCCCTGAGCCGTGGGCCAAGCGCAGCCCACCCCAGGCAGAAGGCCACAATGGCTCACCCCGGGCAGAGGGCAGAGGGCAGCCCACCCCGGGCAGAGGGCCGCGACAGCTCGCCCTGGGCAGGGAGCCAAGGGCAGCCCGCCCCGGGCAGAGGGCCGCGACGGCTCGCCCCGAGCCGGGGGCCAAGGGCAGCCCGCTCTGGGCAGGGGGTCGAGGGCAGCTTGCCCCGGGCCGGGGGCTGAGGACAGCCCACCCCGGTCAGAGGGCCGCGATGGCTGAAGTAGTCTTTTTTTAAAAAAGAAGAAGAAAAGGGGTGTGTGTGTGTGTGTGTGTGTGTGCTGTCAAATTGGATCTGACTGGTACAGGAGACTGCACCTCCTTCTCCAGCAGAGCATGAAGTAGAGAGTCTGGGGTTTTTTTCCACCCCAGGTGCCTGTCGGGGCCTGGGTTTCAGCTGTCCACACCACAGCAGTGGGCAACGAGCTTAAAGCCCCTGATGGCTCTGGGCACTGACTCTCACCAGTGGCTAGGACTGTCCCTTCTTGACAACATGCCCAAAGTTTCACCATCTTTGCCTCTTAGGAAAGCTCTGGTTACACTTCCTCCAAGACATACTTGTTGGTTCTTTTGGCAGTGCATGGGGTATTTAGTAATCTGCAACATCACAATTAAAAGGCATCCATTCTTCTGTCATCCTTACTCATTGTCTAATTGCCAGTTGCACAGGAAGTTATTGAAAAGGCCATGGTTTAGATCAGGTGCACCTTAGTCTTTAAAGTGGTATCATTGCACTTTAGCACTTCTTATTCGGAACCTTCTCCAGTCCATCCCCAGCCCCCACTAATCAGAAGCACCATTTCCTCCAACCATCTTCATTGCATATACCTGCATTGCATATACCGTTGGAGCATATAGCTGCTGGGCCTGCCCTTACATGGGGAGGGGAATCCTGTGAAAGCCCAGAGCTCTCCAAGGGCAGAGGCTGCTCTTTGCTCCCACAATTCAGGGCTCCAGAACCTTTGGGCTCTGATCTAAGGCAGTCAATACAAGAGGTGTTAACTCTTGGAGTAACAGTCCAGGGTCACCAGGGAGCAAACCTCATGGTCAGCTGGTATTGAAGGAAGAGGGATAATAACATTTTCAAGGAGTATCTTTAAAGACCTGGTGGGTTCTAATAGCTGCTCAGCTCTTAGCTACAGGGGCTTCTAGTCCTAGTCTCGCTAGAGTGCAGGTCAACCTGACACAGGCGGTCACCATAGATCAATGGACTGGACGGCTTATTAACTATCCCTGCAGCCCTGTTCCCCTTTCTGGAAAGAAAATAACACTTGGTAAATAGAGAAAGTGGAATGTTCAAGTTTCTGATGGGTTAGTTAAAGCAGCTAGGTTTCATTCTTGAGTAGATGAGAGGTCCATCATTGACAAAGCCATGGGAGCTCTGGTGGCCTAGGGGCAAGAAGCCGCGCTGCAATCCCAAAGGTGCGTGGTTCGAATCCATCAAACGCTCCTCTGGAGGAAGGACAATCTCCTACTGAGCCAGGCAGGTCTGACTCAATGATACACAAGAAAAAAAAAATAGAAAACATTGAGGAGCCCCTTCCCCTCCTCATGGTAAGCGGCTCTGCTGCCAGCCTTCCAGGGGGCTGGCCTTTCTGGGAGCCTCACAACTATGACCAGACTCCCCCCAGCCCCATTATCACATGTTCTTGTATTTCAAAAGAAAAAAAATCATAGCAAGTTTACAAAAATACTTTCCAGTGGGAGAGGCATGGCAAACCCACACAGAAAGTGCCTATTACTTGCATAAAAATACAGCGTGTCCAAAATCCAGAAGCTCACTTTTCTAGCACAGGAGTTACGCAGGATAGAAATCCCCAGAGCAAAATATAATTCCCCTCCTTTTCCCCCAGAAATCTCCCAACGTCTGGTTTTACCAGTAAGTCCCTTTTCTTTATATTACATCAGTGGGTGGCTCCCGCGTGGCAGCGTGCCAGAGGAGAGTAACTGTGTTCGCGGGAAGGGCTTTTCTTTTTCCCTAATGAGATGGATTGACACAGTGACCGTGACAGTGGCCTTGGGCATGGCGGAGGTAATGATGGGGCAGTGTAGATAGAACAAGGTTTCAATGTGAAGTTCATAGTCCTGCTATGGGTTGTAGTCAGTTTGATCGAACCTAACAACAGTGGCTTTCTGGTCAAGATTTTCACAGCAAACCAGAACCTCAAGGAAGCTGTTTATCAACTCCATCATGATGATGTTTGTCCTCTGTATTTTTCTTGAATCACTTCCCTTTCACCCTCTGACAGCGTCCACTTAATTTGCTGTCATCCACGTAAACTTAGAGAGTTAAGCTTCCCCTAGGACATTCAGTCCACTGCCGTTCTCATCCTTATTGAAACTCAGCACTGTCACACAGAGCGGACGGTCTGCCCCTGGCCCAGCCATCCCTGGACCCCCGGTGGGCCACATGGTGCCTCTGGGGTGGAGATGGTGGCCCCCTTGATATGGTGGACAGAGTCCACATGTAGATCTAGACAAGAGGAGCAGACTGGACTTCCATCCCTTCTTGTCCCCTCAGCTATGGGACATTGGTTTTGTGGCAACGTGGCAGCCCTGAATTCAATTACCTTCCCAACAAGAGCCGAGTAGCCTGTGTTCCCAGCAATTGGCCAGGGCATGTAAACCGGGGAAGCAGCACTGCAATGCCTGGCTGAGGGCGCAGCTGCTGGTGGCCTGGAGCTGGCTGGATCCCCAGTTCCTGCCCGGCTCCAGGATGCGTGGGCTGTGGAGTCTGTTCCCAGACAGATTTACTGGATGCCAAGTGCTTCCAGGAAATCAGAGAAAAAGCCACCCTGTGAGTCAGCATTTCTCCTCAAAGCTCCACTCCAGGAGATCAGCACGGCATCACCAATGACATTACAGAGTGGGAGGCAGCCCCTGCCTTGGGTCCCCCAAGGCCAGCCCAGCAACTGCACCAGCAAACATGGTCCAGGTCCTTGGGCGAGGCCTCGGGGCACCTGGTGGGGGCAGGGTGGTCTGGGGTGAAGGAGTGGAAGGTGGCCCCGTGCACCCTAAGTTTCCACATGCCTCTTGATGTGCCTCCCTCCTGCATGCTCTGCCCACTGCACCCACAGGCTGCCATTCCCCCAGCAGACACTTGTTCTTTACCAGGGCACCTTCAGGCCAGGGTGGGACACTCTTCAGGTGTGCAGAAGCTCTGCCCACTTGCATGGGCTCGCTGTGGGGGTAGGGGTGCTACAGGGCCAGGGCCATCCCTCCCAGCCTGGGTGGCCAACCTGGGACAGTTGTTATGTGCCATCGAGTCATCTGCAACTCATAGCGACCTAAACCCTGCTCTATCCTGTGCCAATTGCACTGTCTCTGACACACCTACCTCCATTACTCCAGTGACTGAATCAATCCACCACATCAAGGGTCTTCCTCTCCTGCGCTGTCCCTCCAACCTCCCAAGCATGACGTCCTTCTCTAAGGACTGGTCCCTTCTTGCAACATGTCCAAAGTATGTCAGACGAAGCCCCAGAATCCTTGTCTCCAAGGAGCAGCCCGGTTTAACCCTCTTAGGGATGAACTAGTTTGCTTTCCTAGCAGTCCATAGTATATTCAACACTCTTCTCCAGCACCACAGCTCAAAGCCATCAATTCCCCTTTTATCATCTCTAGTCATCTTCCAGTTCTCCGATGCACAGCAAGTAATTGCAAAGACCATGGCCTGTATCAGGCAAACCTTAGTTTCCAGACTGACATTGTGGCTATTCAGGACTTTGGAAAGGTCTCGGACAGCATACTTTCCCAATGTAATTTGTCTTTTCATGTCCTGGCTGCTGGTACCAAGAGCGTGGTTATTTTTTTTCTTTTTTAGCCAATGTTAGATGGATCTTAGAAGAAATCAAAGAGTACCAGAGGGATGTTTATCTGTGTTTCATTGACTATGCAAAAGCACTGGACTGTATTGGTCATAATAAATTGTGGTTAATCTTGAAAATGGGAATCCCAGAACACTTAATTGTGCTTACGGGGCAAATACCAAGTGTGCCATCATGGCTTGTGGCCCTCACACCTCTGACACATGGCTGTGGTCACGGACCCCTTGCTCAGGCTTCTGAGGAGAAGCTACTTGTATCCTGGACCCCAGGGCCTTCTAGCTGCCTCAGGCCAGTCTAAGGGAGACTTGGCTCACTTAAGTTTTCTCCAAATAGCTCACCAGTCAGCCTCAGTCTCAAACTCCGCTTTGACCTCCTACTAGTGATGTGGCCCAGGGCAAGTCACTTCACCTCTCTTGAGCCTTGATGTCCTCATCCATAAACACCTTTCTCGGCTGCTGTGAGGATCACAAATAATACAGAACAAAGACTATGAACCAGGTACTGCAGGGCTCAGCACACCTCACCAAGGTGAGGCCCCATGTGTCCCCTTCCACCTCCCAGGAGACAGAGGTTTCCAGATGGCCAGGTCTCTGTGCCCCTCCTACTCCTAGGGGGTCTCACCCAGGAATAAACAGCCCCTCTGCCCAGGAGAGAAGGGAGCAGAGGTGAAAAGGCTGAGGATATGGGAACACAGAAGTGACAAGGCTGAGGGGCAGTCAGGCACCAGCACCCTGAGGGCCGAGGGGCGCCCAGGAGTCCCCGGGAAGGTGCGAGCCCTTTCAGAGGACAGACCGTTGGTGCTGAGCGGGGCTTTTCTTACTGCACAGCTTCAGCAGTAATGACAGGAGATGCTGTTTCCAAAAGGGTTTTTATTAGACTCTCTCCAGAGTTAAGCCTCACAATGGCTGCAGACCCCGGCCTGTCCGCAGGGGAAGGTCCTGTCTGCCCCCGAGATGAAGGTACAACTCCTATGTGTTTGAGGAGCTGGCCTCATTGGGGGCTTGGACTATGGAAGGCAGGCTCAATGCAGTGGGGGCTGTCTCCCCAACACACTCCCTGAGAGACACTTCTTAGTGATCTGAACATCCCAGCTCCAACCTGGAGGGGTGGACGTGGCAGGGGTCAGTCCTAGGGAAGGATATGAGCCCATTCTCGAGGCACCAAAGGTGAGGCTGGGCACAGAAGTGGCAGGTGATATGTACGAAGAGGGGTCAGTGTGGGCTTTCCTGCATGGCTGGAGAGTCCCGTCCATCTCTGGGCTTCAATTTTTCTCTTTGGCTAGTGAAGAAGTTCGTCTCAGTGGTCTCCTAGTGCTATGCCTTTCCCTCAGGAAGCACCTTTGGCTGCTGCTTCATCTTCACGACTGTCATAGGAGTTGGCCTGTGCAGATTCAGAGTGTGTGTGTGTGTGTGTGTGTGTATGTGTGCGTTTATGTGTGTGTGTGTGTGTGTCCATTTGTGCACCAGTGTGAGCTGGGTCAGGCACTGGGCATGTGTGTGTACAGTGTGTGTGGCTGTGGGTAGAGAGAAGATAAGCAAAGAACGCCTGGCCTGTCTGTCCAGTCTTCTGCCTGCACTCAGTCTCTGTAACCACTGCCACCTGGTGGGGGCCTCACAGGAAGTTGGGCTCTCGCACCACAAGGCAGGGTGGGCTCCCACTGCCCCCACCGCCGTCCAGGGGTCGGTACACGAAGTGAAAGTCAAGCTTGGGCTCACACCGAAGCAGGTAGCCCTTGATGCGGTGGGGCAGTGCGTCGTCCGCCAGCTGGAAGCAGCGGCCATCCACCAGCACGAAGAGCCGGTGGTCCTCAGGCTGCCCCACCTCGAATTTCTCCGCACACTGCTCACACAGTGCCTGGGCCGGTGTGTCTGCCCGGGACGCTAGTGTCCGCGACTGCTGCTCGGGCTCCAGGTACGACACACAGATGAAGTCCTGCAGGGTGAGATGGGGGCTGTGGTTATCCCAGGGACCAAGAGGACGGATGTCCATCTCACTCCACCCGTGTGATGGGAAGTTGGGCCAGAGGTGAGGAGCTGTGACCATGGACAAGCTTTGCTGCTCTTGGCAAAGGCAGAGGGTAGAGTGGCTGTGAAGCTGGGTCCTCTCTGACTGTGGCTGCATGACCAGCTGTCAGTGGGGTGATTCCGGAAGATCTAGGTGCACGACCAGATGTCAGTGGGGTGAGATGTGTCTTTGCAGCATGGAGTCAGTGCGCCCCCTGCTGGCCACACCAAGAGCTGACCATCACTCCCTTCTCCCTGTTCTCAGGATGCCATGCTGGGCGTGGAGGGCAGTGTGAATAACACCAGAGGTGCAGACCTCACCCCCAAACACCCCATGGCTCATCTGGGGCAGAGGGAACAGCTCAGCACTTTTGGTCTCAGAGGAGGTGCAGGCAGGGCCATGGAGGGCAGGGGACAGGAGGTGGCCAGGCAGAATGGGGGTATAGGGCAGTGAACTGGGCCTCCTGCACAAGCAGTATGGGTGAGGGGAGGGCTGGGCACTGGAGTGCTGCACCCTCACAGCCTGTATCAGCTCTCCGCATACCTAGCTTTGTTTTTGTTGCCACTTACTTGATCTCTCCGAGCCTCCATCTCTTCAATGGTAAATTAGGGTAAGGCCAGTCCTATGTCATGGCTGTGAAAATGCATATGAACCAAGTCCGGAGCCTGGAATACAGCCTCCACTCTTTCCCCAACCACAGGCTGTTGTTGCTTTTAGGTGCAGTAGAGTCAAGTATGACTCACAGCGACCTAATGAACAACAGGTCTGAACCCTGTCCTGTCCTGTGCTGTCCTGACCATCTCCAACACTTGAGCCCACTGCTGTGGTCAATGGCCATCTCCTTGAGGGACAGGAGCTGATATAAAATGGTATATGACTGCCCCCTTGAGGAAGGAGTGGTAACAGCATGTCCATGTGGGTTCCACATATCTCAAGAATGATGACCACAGCTTGGCCAGTTTGAATGACTGAGGCCCTGTGCCAAGAGCTTCAGGGGGATCGCCCATTTCTTCCCAGAGAAGAAAAGGTCTGCTCACACTCTCTGAACATTTATGCTGTCCTGTCATCTCTTAATCCCTTTTAAACTCTCTCTCCTAAACTAACTCAGTCCCACAAGGATAAATACTGGGTAAGACCATTATTGTAGAATGAGTATAAGGATCCAGGAGGAGTAGGAGAAGCTGGAAGCAGAGGGATGTAGATATATATGGCGAAGAGGGGATTAATCATTAGATTGTACAATTTGTTGAGGGGAAGTGAGGGAAATGGAAAGAGTTTGTTCTAATTTGTATTAGAATTTTGTAAATAAACTTTTTTTTAAAAAAAAGCTCTTTCTCCTAAGTGGGTTAGTACCCACTTCTGACTCACAGAGACCCTCCGATGGGTCTCCAAGGCTGTCAGCCTGTAGGTGAGGAGACTGCCCATCTTTCTCCCATGGGGATGCTGGTGGATTCTGAACACCAGCCTCTTGGCTGCACAACACGTAGCAAACCCTCTCTCAACCAGCTCTGTACTCTCCCCCAAGGTCCCCAGGAGCCTGAACTGACCAGGTGACAAGTTAAGGACCCTGGAAGGTTCTTAGGTGGTGTGAGTGCTCTGCACAGCCTGAATGTGTCTGGTCTCGGAAACTAAGCCTGTAGTACTTGGATGGGAGACCACCTGGGACAGAAACAAAAGGAAGGGCTTTTCTTCCTGGAGCGCTGGCTACTGAACATTTCTCAGTATGCCCTGTATGGGGGCTTTGACCATGTGGCCTTCATGGGGGATGGGTATCACCGTGGCATCTTTGACCACACACCTGGGTCTCCCTGTTCAGGGTCACACAGTGAGTCAGCACAGACTGAGATCGTCAGCACAGACTGAGATCCACAACTTGGGTCTCCTGCTCCCAGCCCTGGGCTCTGCCCACTACAGAGGGGCCTGGATTTCTTGGAAGCCAGGAGAGGGTTTCCAGACAAGCTCCTCCAGGTCCAGCGGAGCTGTTTAACCAAAACAGCTGGAAAGTCTGGGGCTGTACCTGGCTCTAGTCCTGTCCTTGGGCAGGGCCCCCAACACGGGTCCTTTCATGCAATGACAGTTAGTCTGGGGTGCTATCTGCTGTAATGGGGGGAAGAGCAGTGGGAACACAGAGAAAGATGTAGAACCCAGCCTCTGGGTGGTGGGCGAAGAGGTCAGGGAAGCTTCTAAAGAGGTGGGACTGAAGAGAAACTAAGCTGTCTTAAAGGACAGACAGCAGAGGCGGGGAAGAAGGAAGATGGGGCAACATGGCTGAGGAGAGAGGGAGGGGGCTGAGTGTGGCTGCTGTTATTGTTGCTAGGTCCTGTGAGTCAACTACAATGCATGATGGCCCATATGGACAACAGATCTGAACCCTGCCCTATCCTACGCCATTTGTACCACCTCTGATATGCTCAAGCCCATTGTAACAGTCATTATGACAACCTATCTTGTTATAACTAGGGAATCTGCTGTTAAGGACCTCTCCAAAATGTTAAAGACCAAGGATATCAGCTTAGAGACAAAGGTACCCCTGATCCAGGCATAGTCTTTCCAATTACTTCCTATGCATCTCAAAGTTGGATGGTGAATAAGGATGGAAGGGATGCCTTGTGGTGTTGATGAGAGTAGCAGGCTCAGGAGATTGTGATTTGATGGAACTGAGGGGTGTGTGTGTGTGTGTGTGTGTGGAGAATGTTGGGATGAAACAGGAGGAGAAGCTTGAATCCTGAGTTTGTATAGAGATGGAAGCCCCTGAAAGCAAACAGTTAACACAATGGGCTGCTAACAGAAAGGCTGGACATTTGAATCCACATAGAGGCACCTTGGAAGAAAGGCCTGGTGATCGACTTTGGGAAAATCAATCACTAGATAATGAAACACAATGGAGCACAGCACTACTCTGACACCCCCGAGGTCACCATGATGACAACTGGAATAAAGAGATTGTGGACAGGTGGGGCACTGGAGGGGGCAGGACAGTTGGAGCAAGGAGATGCTTGGATGGCGGCTGCATTTGTCCAGGGACAGAAGGGGAAGCATTCCCTGCAAGGATTCATCTCCACATTCCTCCCTTAGCATTATTTTCTGTCCATCTAGAACATGTGAGTGGTGATTCCTCCAGCTCAGCACCAGGAAGCGCTGGCCACACACTGGCCAGCAGGACCAGGCCCCTTCCTCTCAGTACTCCGATGGTCAGGGGGCCCAGGTGTCATGACTCCTGAGCATGGGGGCAGGTGGCTTTGGGGGACTGTCTGGGGCATGGGCCCTCCCTCTGTCCCCTGCGTCACCTGCACGGAAGAGCGGGAGGCTCGGGCCTTGTTGAGTGTGCGCCTCCGCTCCCAGCGATGGATGGAGTCCTGCACCTCCACGCTCAGCTGCCGGGTCACCGTGATCTTGTCGTAGTTTTTGATGTGCTCCAGGGCACCGTAGGTGGTGGTCAAATAGTAGGAACCTGCAGGGACAAGGGTGTGGAGGCTGGGTCAGGGCTTCTTCCAAATCCCTCGAGTGGTCCAAGGGGGTCTCCAGCCTGGTTCCTCCAGTCGGCAGGAAAGCTTTCCCTTGCCTCCGGGCTTGGTCCACCGCCTCCCTTTACGCCCAGCACCTCTGGGCAGCATCACATACACTCTCTAGTCTCCACCTGCACATCCACCACCTCCAGGATGCACCACTTGGGCCCCGCCTTGCCACACAATCCACACCCACAGTGGAGGCCTCAGCCTCAGCGGGAACGCCCGGAGGCCCCGCCCACCAGGTGGCCACACCCCCGGTGCCCCACCCACCTCCTCAGACCACACCCCCTTACTCCACCACCACAGGCCACACTTCTGGGCCCTCCCACCACTTCCAACCATACACCTCCACACACCAACACTGGCTCCTGCCCATCACCCCAGACCACACCCCTGGACTCCCACTGCCTCAGACCACACCCCGGGCCCCGCCCACTGCACAGGACCACACCCCGGGACCCCTGCATCAGACTACAACCTGTTACTCTTCCCCCCTGGGCCAGCCCACTGCCTCAGGCCACACCCCCGGGCTCCACCCACCAGAGGCCACACCCCCGGGCTCCACCCACCAGAGGCCACACCCCCGGGCTCCTCCCGCCACTTCCAACCATACACCCACACCCATCCACACACACACACACACACACACACACACACACACACACACACACACACGAACCCTGGGTCCCGCCCATCACCCCAGACCCCGCCTCCCTTGTCTCAGACCACACCCCTGGGCTCCACCCACCGCCTTCAACCCTACCCTGAAACACCCTCCACACATCGACACCCTAGGTTCCCCCCACCGCCCCAGACCACATCCCCACTGCCTCAGACCACACCCCAGGTCACCGCCCACCGCACCAGACACCCCTGGCTGGGCTCCACCCACGGCCCCATACAGCTGCTTGGATGGAACTTCCTGAATGGCCAGGGTTCTGCTCAAAGTTAGGTACTGGTTTCCACATTTGGAAGGGAACTCTGGCTTTTTTTTTTTTTTTAAAATTTCAATGAACATCTACAGAGATTTTGGACTTCCATTCATTCATTGTTGCACTTTTCTCCTCGCCCACCCCACCCCCACCCCCTGTTCGCTCCTCTCCTTGAAAAGCAAAAGAAAAACTCCTTTATTGGTACACAATCCCCCCCCACCCCCCCCCCACCCTGAGTATACTCCACTCTGCAACCCTCATTCTGGACTCTTATGATAATCATAATGCCCTAAAATAGATTACTTTTAAAATATTCTCTCCCTCATCGGCTTCAATGCAGTAAACATAATTGATCCAGTTTTTCTCAGTCTTACCCCCACCCTGATGTCAGCCTCATTCTACAACAGTGGCACCATATAGTATTTGTCCTTTTGTGACTGAGATATTTCACTCAGCATAATGTCCTCCAGGGACCCATTTTGAATAATATTGCATGAGTTCCTTGTTTTTCAATGCAGCGTAGTATTCCATTATGTGAATATACCACAGCTTCTCTATCTATTCGTTTGTTCACGGGCACTTAGGTTGTTTCCAACTCCTTGCTATTGTGAACAAAGCCGTGATAAACATGGGTGTGCATATATCTATTTATATTGTACACAGGCATTTTCTGGAAGGATACACAGTGAACATGCCCCCTTGGACGCCTTCAGGGTGGGAGAGGAAGTGGTTGGGAGAGAGTGGCCGGCAGGAGAATTCTGAGTCTATCTATACAGATCATACATATACAAACATAATGTTGCTTAGATAGGAGAATGGCTTAGTTTGTAAATGTCATCTGGGCGGACCAATCGATAGAAAAGGGTATTATGCACAATATAATACTATGTTGCATTGAAAAACAAGGAACTCATGCAATATTATTCAAAATGGGTGATCTTGGAAGACATTATATTGAGTGAAATATCTCAGCCACAAAAGGACAAATACTGCATAATTCCACTGTTGTAGAATGGGACTGACATCAGGGTCGGGGTGAGACTGAGAAAAATTAGATAAGTTATGTATACTGCATTGAAACAGATGAGGGAGACAACAGTTTAAAAGTGATATATGATTGGGTATTAAGGTTACGACAAGAGTCCAGAATGAAGGTTGCAAAGTGGAGTGTACTGGTAAGGGGGGATTGTATACCAATGAAGGATTTTTTCTTTTACATTTCAAAGAGAAGAATGAACTGGGGTAGGGGTGGGCAGGGAGAAAAGTGTAACAATGGATGAATGGAAATCCATATTCTCTGTAAATGTTAATTAAAATTAACAAAATAAATTTTTTTCTTTTTTTAATTTTATTATTTTTGTGTGAGTGTACCGTCAAATCAGATCTGACTGGTACAGGAGGAGATTGTCCCTCCTTCCCCGGCAGAGCATCTGGTGGATTCGAACTGTGTGCCTCTGGGATTGTAGTTGCAGCTCCTTACCACTAGGCCACCAGAGCTCCCCTGACAAAATAAAATTTAAAAAAAAAAGAAAAGGGTATTATGTTCGGTAGAAGAGAATCCCTTTGCAACCCAAACCTGAAGTTGGCTGATTCTGACTCACAGACACCTGTACTTATTGTTGGTGGGTGCCATCAAGTTGACTATGACTCATAGTGATCCTATGAACAACAGACCTCAACACTGCCCTATATCCCGTGCCGCCCTCATCACCTCTGCCACACTGGAGCCCACTGGGAAAGTCACCGTGTCAATCCGTCTTGTTGAGGATCTTCCTCTCTTTCTCTGACCCTCAGCCTTTCCCAGCATGATGCCTTTCTCCCAGGACTGGTTCCTTCTGCCTTGTGCAAAGTCAGCGAGATGATGTTTCACATCCTTGCCTCTAAGGGACACTGGTTGCATTTCTTTCATGACAAACTGGTCTGTTCTTCTGGTGATCTGTAAACCCCTCAGGACAGAGTGAAGTGGTTGCTAGGCTTTCCAAGCCTGTCAGGCTGTTATCTCCACAGAAAGAAGCCCTGGTGGCGCAGTGTGCAGCATGTGGGCTGCTAACAGCCCCTCCTGCTGTTAGAAAGACGGTGACTTCCTGCCATGAGCGTTCAGAGCCTCCCGTCCAGACCTCTTGGAGTGTCGTCACGAGCCAGACCAGCTGGACCACAGTGGGCTTAGTTTTGGGGTTTTAATCTTCATGGACATCAACTATCACAGCTTTCTCCCAGGGAGTAGCTGGTGGGTTTGACCCAGCAACCTTCCAGCCAGAAGCTGAAGACTTAACCACCTCGGCAGCAGGTAAAGGGTTAGGGAAATCTTCAGTGAAACGAATTGATACTGTAGCCCCAACTATGTGCTCGGTCATAGAAAAGATTCCAACGTCACCACCATGACTTGGAGCGTACTCCACAACCAACAGAGACGCTCCAGTGGCCTGGTGGGTAAGACACTGTGCTGCCAGTCCAAAGGGAGGCGGTTTGAATCCACCAGCTGCTCCAAGGAAGAAGGATGGGCCTTTCCTCTCACGTGGTTTACAGCCTCTGAAAATTCCCTGGAAGGTCAGCTGTCAGTTGGTTTTGACTCAATGGTACATAGCTAGAAACTCACTTTTGCAATTTTCTTTTTTCTTCTTCTTTTTTTATGTAAATTTATTATTAATTTCAGTAAAAATGTACAGAGACTTTGGATTTCCATTCATTCATTGTTGCACACTTTTGCAATTTTCAACCACAGTAACTATTCTAAAAAATATTTTTTAGAAGTTGATATAGGAGAAAATGTAGTGACCATTATACTATGTTACAAGCAATTTTCCAAGATTTAAAAGAAGTAAAATGAGTGTTTCTTTCTCCATTTCTTTTAAGTTAATTCACACAATTGAATGAAAATTCTTTATAATTTATGACCTTTCACTCAAAAACCCAAAACCTCCACAAGTAAAAAAAGTCATTCATAAAAAATTTAATACATACTTATTTTTCTAATAGCCAGTAAATTATAAAATGTATTCCTTAATAAATAACAAAGATTAATAAAATAAACAGGTAATATTATCTAAAGACCCTTGCTTCACAACTTGTACATACCAAATTCAAACAATTAAAGTCCTAAATGGGCAAACTAAAATTCTTGACAGATAAAAGCAATGCTATCAGGCTGAGTTATCAACAGTGAATTAGTTAAAAAACAAAAACAAAAACAAAACAGTGAATTAGTTCATATAATAATAAAAGTAAAAACAAAAAATAAATAAATAAATAAATGAGACCTGATAAAAATGAAAACTTTTGTTCAGGAAAAGGCTTTATCAAAAGAATGAAAAGACAAGGTATCTATTGGAAGGATGTCTTCATAATCCATATGTCCAGAAAGAATCTATTTAACCACATTATATTTAAAAACTTAACTGCTTACCAATAAAAAAAAAAGACAATCCAATCATAAAACAGACAAGTGACCTGAGTAGCCATTTCTTGAAAGAAGACCTTCTGATGTCCACCAGACACATGGGAAGATGCGTGGTGTCATCTTCCCTCAGAGATGCAAATAAAAACCACAATGAAACCCCATTTCACTCCTATTAGAATGGTAAAGACACACACACACACACACACACACACACACACACACACACATACACACTACCACCACCAAAAAGAAACAAGATAGCAAACGTTGGTGAGGATAGGGGGACACTGGCACCCTTATCTGATGCTGTTGGAAATGCAAAACGGTACATCTGTTATAGAAAACAGTGGTAATTCCTCAGAAAACCAAATGCTACTACAAACACACTACTGTGTGACCCAGCAAGTCCATTCCTCGGTTAAAGACCAAAGACAGGCAAGCAGAACTCAAAGAGGGGCCCGCACCAGTGCAATGCAGCACTGTTGACAACAGCCATAGGGAAGAACCAACGAAATACTCATCAACAAATGAACGGATCAAAATGCGGTCCATACATGCAACAGAACACAACGTGGCCAGGAGGAGATGACATCGTGACACACACATATACTATGAATGGAGCTAGAAGACATGCTGAGTGAAATAAGCGAATCACAAAACGACAAGTACTAGATTACCTCATTTACATAAAAAGACAAGAAAAGGCTAATTTATAGAGCTCAAAGTTATCAGAGGAGTCAGGGGTGGGAGGGAGTGGGAAGTGGGAGGTTAACAGTGATGGGAAAATTGCACCGATGAAGGCAGAGCTGCAGAGCCAATTACTGTAATCGCCGTCAATAAACGGTGCATCTTAAAAAGCTGAATTTGAGAAAAGAAAAGTTTGAGAAGCACTAACAGTAGTAGTGCTCAAAGGTTGACAGTTCAAACCCACAGAGCAGCAGAAGGATGTCTTTGGAAATCACATTTGTTGTTGTCATTATGTGCCGTTGCGACTCATAGTAACCCTATATTCAATATCCCTGAAACCTGCTCTAACCTGCGCCAACCTTCTTATCTCTGACACACCTACCCCGATTACCTCAGTCATTGAATCAATCCATCTCATCGAGGATCTTCCTCTCCTGCGCTGTCCCTCCACCCTCCCAAGCATGATATCCCTCTCCAAGGACTGATCCCGCCTTGCAACATGTCCAAAGTGTATCAGACGAAGCTTCAGAATCCTTACCTCCAAGGAGCAGTCTGGTCTCACCCTCTCTAGGACAAACCTATTTGTTCTCCTCTGGTCCAAAGTATATTAAATACTCTTGTCCAGCACCACAGCTCAAAGACATCAATTCTCCTTTCATCATCCCTAGTTATTGTCCAACTCTTTGATGCACAGCAAGTGACTGCAAAGACCATGGTCTGAATCAGGCGCACCTTAGTCACCAGACTGACATCGTGGCTCTTCAGTACTTTGGAGAGGTCTCTGACAGCAGAATTTCCCAATGCAATTTGTCTTTTGATTTCCTGGCTGTTGGTATCAAGAGTGTTGACTGTTGAGTCAAGCAAACTAAAGCTGTTAAAAATCTCAATCTTCATCGTCTAGCATGATGTTGCCAATCGGCCCAGTGGTGAGAGTCTCTGTTTTCTTGATGTTGAGCTTCAATCTATATTTAAGGCTGCGGTCTTTCACGTTCTGCCATGTATCCATGGGATAAGGACCTGGCTATCTGTTCTCATAGAGATTACAGCCTAGAAAACGCTGTGGGCAGTTCTATTCCATTCACCTCACTAGGAGGTGGAAGCCAACAGTTAAGAACAGCCACCTTCTTGAGCCTCTTCACGTTAGAGACACAGACATTGGGTCCCAGAGCCTCCTCCTGGTCTATTTCCCTTGGGCTGCGTACAGCTCTCCCTTCCACTGTCTAGATCTCTGTTCCAGCTCTTTAGGTTCCAGGATAGTGGTAGCAAACTGACAGGAGGCAGATTCTGCCACTAACCGACCTAACACTCATTCTCCCCTTCTTCCTAACTAACTGAACCTTTTATTTGGGGAAGCAACATTCAGCTAACAATGCCCACTTCTCAGACTCCCTTGCCTTTCAGGGGAGGGAGGCAAGCCAGGGAATCCTCTTCTGGCTACTTGGCTGTAAGTGGAAGTCTGTGGATGGGGCACCGAGGAAAGCCTTTAGAAAGAGGCACAATGAGCTGATAAAGGTTTCCACCTGTTCCCCTTACTCCTGCCTGGAGTGCAGGGGTGTATCTGAAGGCACAGCAGCTGTCTTTTAATCAGAGGCAAAAAGCCCAGGTCAGCAAAGTAGAGGCAGATTCCCGACGACATGTACCCACAGAGAGGCTGCAACACTGGGCTCAAACACTGAAGAAGTCGCAGAGCTGAGCAGTGCTTCATTCTGGGGCCACCGAGGGTGGATGTGCATCAGGACGGATTCTAAGGCACCTCACAACAGCATCACACGTCTATTGGTAACCTGAAGGAGATGCTTTGAAGGATCCTGAGCTTCTCTGGTGGAAAGGAAGGAACCCCAAGCCCCACCATACCCCCTGGCTTGCCCTAAGCCCTGCTTTTCATGTATGGGGGGGGGGGCCCTGACCACTCGACTTGCAGTACTTGTCAGCACCACTAGATGGCAGGGGCCCCTACAGGGACTTTGGGAGCCGCCTTTGGGGCTATGCGGTTCTTCACACCCTCCCATGCAGTTCCATTGCCTCTGAAAACCCACTGGAGGGTCAGCTGTGGGTCGGTTCCAAGACGGCGACACACAACAACTACAACCACCATCTCAAACTGACTCACAGGGTCAGTTGAACTGACTGCACAGCTGACCCTTCAGCAGGTTTTCAGAGGCTGTAAATTGTATAGGGGAAGACTGCCCATCTTTCTCAGCCGGAGCAGCTGGTTGGTCCAAACCATGTGACTCTGGGTTGGCAGCAAAGCTAGGCCACCAGAGCTCCCCGTTCTATGGGGAGAAGGAGTAAATGAACCAATGATGGGGGCAGGGGTGGAGAAAGGTGCTCTGCTGGTATAGGGTTTAGGGAGTTTCCTCACTAACCCAAAGGCCATGTCTCTTCGTTTGTTTGAATCCACTAGCAGATCCTAGGAAGAAAGATGGATGGGCTCTTCCTGTGTGATTTACAGCCTCTGAAAATCTGCTGGAGGGGCAGCTATGAATTAGTTCAGATCCGACGGCGATGAGTTTGCAGTTTGAGTTGAAGGGGAAAAGCCACTACCTTGGCAAGGTGTTAACTCAGCGTGACCTGCCCTCAGCCAGGATGTCAGGGGATGTGGGAAAGAGGTTACAAAGTCACTTCTGGGAGAGGTCGGGGTTTCTAGTTGATTCTGCCTAAGTGTCCGATCTCTGTTTAGCTCATGATGGGTGGGCACCGGCTCTGCTGAGAGCTGGGAGGGAGGCTAGGAGGCTGGGTCCTATAGACCCAGTGTCCACACCCACCCTACACCCCAAAGGAAGCTGCCATCCCTTATACCTGATAGACCTGATGCACAGAAAGAGGGCCCCCATCACTAGTTCTCTGCCAGAGGGCAGCACTGGGAGCCAACCCCGAGCAGAAGAGCCTCCATGTGCAGGCTGCTGGGCTTGCAGGCTCTGTGCTGAACACAGAACCATCTGTTCACATGGATGATGGAAGCTCCAGGCAGGGGCCGGCCCCACCCACACCCCGGAGTTACCTCTGTGGACCCCCAGAGCACCTGGTCAGCTCGGAAACCCCACACCCAGCCAAGTAACTTCCCTCTTCCTCACCACTGAAGTTCTGGGACCCGTCACAGATCTCCTGAAGCAGAACAGGCACAGAATCTGTCTCCCAAACTGCTTCTTCTACTCACGTGATTAAGAGTTCCCCTTGAATTTGATCACTGTAAGTTCCCAAGCCAGGGTGGCCGGGGCCAACCCCCTGAAGGGATTTCTAGGCACAATTCTCTCCTTCCAGGAAGGACTCCTCTTTCCATCTGCACCTCAGAGGCTGAGGAGATGCATCCCCTGTGTGCCACCACCCCCTGAGAGGGGAGGTCCCGCAGGGACACTCAAGACACCTGAGCCCTCCTGCTCCAATCCTCTGCCCTTGGACTTAGACATGTGAAGATGGGGTCTGATGGCTGGTAGACTCAGAAGGCTGAAGCCCCTCCCAAGCTGCAGATCCCTCAGCCATGAGCTTCACAGAAACTCAGTCAGCATCACAGCCACACCCAACCCAAACCTCTACTGACGGACAGGTGTGCTGTGCATGAGGAGAAAGAAGCAGGTGGGAATCAAACCAGGATCTCCCCTTGTCAAAGGCGAGAATTCTACCACTGAAGCACTAATGCCCCATTTGTATTGTAGGTAATTGTCTCAAAAGTACATAAAGTAGCCTAGAAAGCAGTGGCCCTTCTGCTTGAAGGACTCATCATTCCTACTCAAATCCCAAGACTTCTGGGAACAGGAAAGAGGACTCTAGGAAGCTGTGGAGTAGGGCGGGGGCACCCATGAGGACAGGACAGCTGGGACATGGAGCTTGGCCACTGGGCTTTGAGGCTGCAAGGCCTCAAGCTGAAGACGGGGCAGGCATCCCCATGCCCAGTGTGTAGCTGACCGTTGCTGAAAAGCGTCCAATGCCAGACTGCACAGAGCACCCAGTCGTCCCACCATCCTTTGTCCCAAAGGGCTTTCATGGACACTATCTCTTAGATGTCACAAAACGCTGTGGGGTCAGCTGTAAACTTCTAACAGGATTCTACGTAACGGCTTACCCTCACCACCAACCGCAGTGCTGTAAGCAGCGCAAATCTAACATAGAAAACTGGAAACAGAAAGTGACAAGCAATGGGTCACTCTCCAAGCTCAGCCTCCCCGGTTTGGCTGAGCTGATGCAGACCCCTTTCCGCTCCCATGCCCCTTCTCCATCCCCCCAGCTGACTTCTCAACACCCCTGACGAGTTCAGATGTGTAATTACTTCCTTTGCCTATGTGTTTAACAAGTAGAAGGTCTGACGCCCCATCCTCCACCCCATCAGAAGGAATCCCTATGGAAAAATGAACTGGCTATCACCTGACACGGCGGGAGCTCTCACTGCATGGATGAGGGATGGATATCTGCTGCATAGATGAGAATGTGATGCACGTATAAGTATCTGTTGGATGGATGAGTGGATGGGTATTTGCTGCCTGCATGAGTGGATGAGCATTTACTGCACGGATGAACGGATGTCCTTTGCTTGGGTAAACATTACAGTTTTTGTGATCTTCTTGTTGATTTATCAGAGCCTTTTACATATTAAGGCTGCCAGTTCCTGTTGTGCCTATCTGTGGGCACCCTTCCTTTCCCTTGGTTTACCGTATCTTCTTCTATCAATGGCAATATTTGAAATGTAAACTTTTAACCTCTTGAGGTTACATTTATAGCAGCCACAAGACCACAGGGAAGATACCTGTTGAGGAGTCCTGCCGGTAGGATGCTATACATCTCAAGGACTAGTTCTAGGAAACAGCGACCCAGGTGTTAAGGGAAGGTGCAGGAAGAAAATCTGCTCACAGTCCCTGACTCCCGGTGCTCCCACCTCTCCCTGCCCCCTCAGGTCCTCCTGCCTCTCCCAGTTCCCCATCCCAGGTCCTCCTGCCTTCCCCAGCCCGCCACTCCCTCCCCAGGTCCTGCTGCTTTCCCCAGGTCCTCACGCCCCAGGTCTTCCTACCTTCTCCAGGCCCCTGCTCCACCTCCTCACGCCCCAGGTCCTCCCACCTTCCCCAGCCTCCGCCCCAGGTCCTCCCACCTCCCCCAGCCCCAGTCCCAGGTCTTCCCGCCTCCTCCAGCCCCCTGCCCCAGGTCCTTCTGTCTCTCAGTCTTCTTTCCCTTTCCCTCAGGCTGGTGAGGCCATAGGAGTTCAGGGTCAGTGCTGCCTAGGGACTTCAGTCCACCTTCTCAGCCTTGAAATGCCTTCATTTTTATTTATAAGACCAAGACCCATGAAGGCCAGAGGTGGGGCCCCAAAGTGCAAGGTGCAACTGAGGCGTTTGTTTGTTTTCATGACAATACCAGCCTTACCTGTCTTACTTATACTGTTACTCATGTGCCTGGCACGCGGTCTGGTACAAAGAAATGGATTACTGGCTCCTGACTGGCGATAGATGGGTTACAGAAGGACAGGTAGCTGGATACAAGGGTAGGTGGACAGATGAATGGATGGATGAGCAAATGGGTGGGTGGACAGGTGGATAAGTGGATGGATATATGGGCAGATGAATGGATGGACAGATGAGTAGATCAGTGAGTGTATGGATAGGCTGATGGATAGATGGGCAGACAAGGGAACAGGATTATTGGTGAATGTGCTAATAGATGGAGGAATGAATGCATGTGTGGGTAAGCAGATGTGTGGATATACGTACAGGTGGCTGGATAGCTGGATGGGCAATAGCTGGATGGGCAATGGATGGATGAATAAACGGAAAGATGGACGAATGAATCTATGGATAGATGAATGAGTAGATGGAAGGATGGGTAGATAAATGAATGTGAAGATAGATGAGTGGGGCACTGGATGGTTGGGTGGAGAGGTGAATGAATGGATGAGCAGAGAGATAGGTGGATGTGTGAGTAGATGGCTGGATAGCTGTATGGGTGATGAATGGACAGATGAGTAAACAGATGGATTAATGGATGGATGAATGGGAAGATAGATGGATGGCGAGATGAATGGACAGGGAGATAGACGAGTGGTGAATGGATGATTTGGCAGAGAAATGGATGGAAGGATGGATGAGCAGATAGACGGGTGGACAGATGGCTGGATAGCTGTATGGGTGATGAATGGACGGATGAGTGTACAGATGGATGAATGGATGGATGAATGAGTAGATAGATGGGTGGGGAGATGAATGGACAGGGAGATAGATGAGTGGTGAATGGATGATTTGGTGGAGAAAAGGATGGATGAGCAGACAGATGGGTGGACAGATGGCTGGATAGTTGGATGGGTGATGAATAGATGGATGAGTGGACAGATGGATGAATGCTTGAGTGGATGATGGGTAGATGAATGGATGAGGAGATGGATGAGTGGGTGAATGGATGGTTGGATGGAGAGGTAATGCATGCATGAGTAGATGGGTGGATGTGTGGGGAGGTGGATGGATAGATGAATGGGCAGATGAATGGATGGCTGGGTGGAGAGGTGAACTAACAGATGAGTGGATGGATGGGTAAATGGATGAATGAGTGGACAGGTGGATAGATGGATGAATGGACGGATGGGTGGACAGGTGTATGGATGGATGAGTGGATGGAGAGATGAGTAGATAGATGAGTGGGTGGATGTAGGGATGGGTGGACAAGTAGATGGATGAGAGGATGGATGGGTAGACTGATGGATGGATGTGTAGATGGTAGATAAGTGGATGGGCAGATGGATTAGTGGGTGAATGAATGGATGGGTGAAGAGATGGGTGGATGGATCAGTAGACATGTGGGTGAATGTGTGTGTAGGTGGATAGACTGGCAGATGAATGGCTGGATGGGCGGATAGGTGGATGAATGGATGAGAAGATGCATGGATAAGGAGATGGATGGATGGGTGGATGGATGGATGGATGGTGAGTGGCTATGTGGGTGTACGTATGGATATACAGACAAACAGGAGGGCAGATTGATGGGGTGTATGTGTTACCAGGTGAATGGATGCTGGCATGCACTGGGCATTGCAGGATGGTCACTACACAAGGAAGCCCGGCATCTGTGGAATTCCTGGATCATTTGTTGGAAGACAGACTGTCTTGAACGTAGAAAAATAAATTTTCACTAAAGAGGCAGAGAATACAGTCCCTTGAGGTCTCAGAGCCGCAGCTAAAGTTATAATGTTGACAGTAAACGTCACAGCCTCAACATGCTTCTCTGAACTGATAGAAACTAACAGATCCACCCACATCCAACTGTGACCCCAGGGACTGGTTTATGCTGAACATGCAAAGAGATGCAAAGAGGATTGCTGGCCTCAAGGGTCACAGAGTCCACAAGGGACAGACATTTGGGCTCGAGGCTCCTGACCCATCCTTTGAAGTTGATGTCCCAGAGGACGACTTGTGCCCCTTGGAGTGGGTGCCTGGGCTGGCTGCACACAAAGGCCAAGGCCCAGGGAGCTCTAGGTGGGGGACGGCTGAGCGCCGTGTGCAGGGGGAAGTGGTGGGAAGGAGGAAAGGGGAAGGGAAACTGCGGGTGGGATGGTGTCATCCACGCCTTCGCCTTGGTCCTTCTGCCTGTGTAATTAGCCTCCCTGCTGAGTGTGGACAGTGAATAAGGATGACAGGAGAAGAACTGATGTCTTTGGGCTGTGGTGCTGGAGAAGAGCACTGACTATCGCATGGACAGTCAAAAGGGCAGACAGACATGTCCTGGAGACAGTCAGACTGCTTCTTGGAAGCAAGGATGGCGAAGCTTTATTGCACATTCTTTGGATGTGTTGTTAGGAGGGGCTATTCCTTGGAGAGGGGCGACATGCTTGGAAAGGTGGAGGGTCAGGTAAAGAGAGGAAGACTGCCAGTTAGGTGGACTGACAGTGACTGCAGAGTGTGACAGAGATGAGGTCGTCACAGGGCAGGACACAGTTCAGATCTGGCGTTCACAGGGCGTCTGTTGGTCTTACTTTACCCGAAGGCACCTGATATTAACAACTGACAGAGGGCCTGGAAAAGCAGAGGGTCAGGGAAACAGAGGAAGACCCTCTTTGAGGTGGACTGTGGTGACTGCGCACAGCAGAGATAGAGAGGATAGCACAAGATGTGACCAGGCTTCCATCTGTTGGTTACAAGGTCATTATAACAACAACAACAACAACTGCAGAGGTCCTGACTCGGGGTTGGAAGAGAAGGCAGCAGAGTCCCCCGGAGCCTCCCTCAGTCCAGAACTGACCGTCACATCACCACTGATGCGGCAGCGGCTGCCCACTGCTTCTGCCTGTCCTCACACTTCCAGCTCCCACTCTCCCCCTCTGCAGAGAATGCCTCTCCCCTTCTTTATCTGGCGAGCTCCTATTCATCCTTCAACACTCAGCTCAGGTGTCGCCTCCTCCAAGAAGTCTCCCCTGACTGCACAGTCTACGAAACGCACTCCTGTCTTGGCACATGTGGCACAGCAGTGTCGTTATCCTCATTCTATTGGCCACCTCTCCTGCCAGTCCATGCACATGCGTTCGTGTCCCCAGGAGTCTGTCCCCCTCCCCTCCCAGGGGTGCTCGGACTGCCTGGCAGGGGATCGGGCAGGGTCCAGGGCGGCGACTCACCCTCGCCCAGCTGCAGCGCGGGGTCCATGAGCTCCATCATGTACTCCACGTTAAGGAGCATCTCTGTGAGGTTGCTGCGGGCCAGCACGTACATGAGCACCGGCAGGAAGTCGTCGGCCCCGTAGGGCTTGCCTGGGAAGAGAAGGAGGTAGAGGCGGTGAGCAGGGGACCCTCAGTGTGAGCTGCTCCCGGGATCCCTGAAGGAAGGACCTGAGGGTTTGGGGGTGTTTGTGGGGGGGTGCCCACTTCTGGAGAGAGGAGCCTTTCTGCTCTCGTGGCTGGATCAGCCTCCCTGGGGAGGGGGGAGACAGAGCAGGCTTAGGAAGACAGAACTGAGAAAGATGCCCTCCCTGGAGTGAGCAAAGCTTCAACCTCTTCCCCTTTCCTGGCTCCTGAGAAAACAGCCTGCTCGGCTCATGGATCCACCCAAGAGCCTGACGCCGACGGCCCAGGAAATCCTTCTGTCCTCGCGAACACATGTCCTCCTCCCACTCTGCAAAGCAAAACCCAAGGCCAGAAATTCCACAACTCAACCTTCTTTTGAGGAAAGCAGTGCCCTTTCCAGAAGATGCACATTAAACATGTACATACCCCTGGCAGGAATACCTCACCTTGTGTTGACACAATGGTCATGGGTTCGAACCCACCCTGTCTCTCTGTGGGAGAAAAGGCTGGGTAACCTCTGTCTGGAAAGATGCTGCCTGGGAAACCTTCCGGGGCAGTTCAGCTCTGTCCTAGAGAGTCACTATGAGTCAGAGCCGAACTGACCGTACACATCACAACCTTTGTTATGGGAGCCTTGGTGGGGCAAGAGGTAAACACTCGCCTGTTAACAAAAAGGTTGGTGGTTTGAAACTACTCTGTGGTTCCACTGGAGAGCAGACCTGTCAATCTGCTCCTGTCTGTCACCTTACAGGGAGTTTGGCTCAGTCACATGGGGTCTCTGTGAGAAGGTGGTATTAGAGCCTGGGGCACCTTGACAGTAAAAGGCAGGGAAGGGCATGCAGAGGGGACCCTAAAGGAGAAAAGTGTAGATGTAGAAAGAGGGGCCACCACCAGAAGATAAAGGTAAACAACCCAATTGCAAATGGGCACAGGCTATCAACAGACACTTCACTAAAGAAGACATTCAGATGGCCAACAAACACATGAGAAAGTATTCAAAATCCCCAGCTCTAAGAGAGATGCAAATCAAAACAACTATCAGATATCATCTCACCCCAGTCAGAATAGCAAAATTTAACAGAACAGCAAACAGCAAATGCTGGCGAGGTTGTGGAGAAACTGGAACCCTTATTGACTGTTGGTGGGAGTGTAAAATGGTGCAGCCACTGTGGAAAGTGGAATGGCACTTTCTCAAAAAGTTGGAAATAGATATACCATTTGACCCAGCAAATTCCACTACTGGGAATTTACCCTAAAGAAACCAGAACTGCCACCCAAGCAGATATATGCACACCCATGTTTATTGCAGCTTTGTTCACAATAGCAAAGAGTTGGAAACAACCTAAGTGCCCATCAACAAACAAAAGGACAGAGAAGCTGTGGTACATTCATACAATGGAATATTACGCTGCGTTGAAAAACAAGGAACTCATGCAATATTATTCAAAATGGGTGACCCTGGAGGACATTATGCTGAGTGAAATATCTCAGTCACAAAAGGACAAACACTGCATGGTGCCACTGTTGTAAAATAGACTAACACTGGGTTTGGGGCGAGTCTAAGAAAAGAGGGGATAAAAAAATGTATACTGCATTGAAACAGATAAGGGAGAGAACAGTTGAAAAGGAATATATAATTAGGTATTATTTTCATGACAAGTAGTGTCCAGAATAAGAGCTGCATAGTAAAGTGGACTCGGGGGCAGGAGGTAGGGGGAATTATGGAACAATGAAATAATTTTTTTTTCTTTTTAAAGAGAAGAGCTAACTGGGGGGGGGGGAGGAGATGTGCAACAATGTATGAATGGAAATCCAGTCTCTGTAAACTTTCATTAAAATATCAACCAAAAACAGAAAAGTAAGAAGAGGGGCACACAAGATGCCTCCACAATTTGGCAACAGGCTGGCTCCGAACTACCATGCTGGTCCCCAAGCCACCTCAGTTGAGTCTCCTTCTAACTACATCCTGCACTAATCTTTGGCTGTTTCCAGCCGTCCTCCCAAGGCCTGCCCTCCCAATGTCCTGAGTCATCTCCATCTCTGCTCAAGAACTATCAATGGCTCCCCATTGCCTAGCGGGGCAAGTGTGAATATTTCATTCTTGTCTCCAAGTCAACCCAGAGCGGAGTGCTGTCGGGCTCTCCCGTGTCATTCCTCCTACTCTCTACCAAGCCAAACTGTCTCATCGAGGATTCCAGGATGGATCACCTACATCCTGCCTCCTGACTTACCTCACCTACCTGCCTGCCAGCCCTCCCCAGCCCTATCATCTCCCATGCAACCTTCACATGCATGTGACATTTTACAAACACGAGACCAATGACTTCCTGAAATAACTGTGAGGTGGGTTAAGGGTCCCTCTTCTGCCCACGGTGCCCATTTGGCAGATGAGGAAACTGAGGCTCCTTGCCTGGGGTCGCATGGCTAAGATGTGGGAGACCTGGATTAGAACCCGCCTCCCCATACTCGTGCTGTTTCAGAATTCTTCCTTCTGCTGGCGCCTCCTCCACGAAGCCCTCCCAGACTGTCTCGGTTCCTGGGCTGTGACTCTTCCCGCGCCCACAGATGTGCTGCCTCCATGTTTCCCACGTGGCCCCCACCTGCTGTATCGGGGACGCTCCTTGCACACCTCACTCCTCTGTGCCTTTCCACCCAAAGCTCCCTGTGACCGTGACCCTCCCTACCTGCCCGACTCAGTTCCTGTCCACGCCCACACATTCTCAAGCATGGGTGGCCTATTGCTGGGAAGCTTCTCTTGCTGTTGTTGTTAGGTGCCATCTAGCTGACTCCCAACTCATGATGCCCTCAGGAGAGAGCAGAATTTCCGGTCCATGGAACCAAAGGTCTCTCCAGGCTTCATCTTTACAGGAGCAGATGGCCAGTTTTTTCTTTCTCCCTCAGAACTAAGACCTGCATGGGCTTGAACCATCAACCTTTTGGTTAGTAGCTGATGCCTAGCCATTGTGACAATAGGGCTTCCTCATTCCTAGTGAGGCTATTGTAAAAATCTGTCCCTTTCTTGGACTGTGAGCTCCCGAGGGCAGGGGCAGAGGCCAAGTGGCCCTGAGCAGGCCAAGCTCTCTGAGCTTTGCCCTTAGCCTTGGGCGTGAGATGCTGAATGCTGACCATGGACTGAGCTGAGTACATGGTATTTTCAACTGGGTACTGCACTGTCACACCCATGTCCCCAGGGGATCAGAGCCAGTGGAGTGCTACTGAGGGCTTCAACTACCCTCTAAAACTGGGTGGGAGGAGGATAAAAATAAAACCGCTCTGATGTGAACCCTCTGTGAGTTTCCACAATGGCCAATCACCAACTGCTGTTGTTAGGGAATCTTCTCAAGTCTTAGGGACCACAGAGGACAGAGCAGGGCTGCCCCGGGGGGTTTATGAGGCTGTAACTTTTGCCATAGCAGACAGTGACATCTTTCTTCTGTGAGGCAGCTGGTAAATTCAAACCTCTGACCTTTTCAGTTAACAAGTGCGTATTCACCAGAAAACTCACTGACATCATCGGATCAAGCGGATTCCCACTCCCACCTGTACTGATCCGAGAGGAGCGAGTGGAATGACCTCCTAGGGGTTTTGAAGCTGTTAAATCTTCTCAGGAGCAGACTGCTGCATCTGTCTCCTGTGGAGCTGCTGTAGGGTTTGAACTACAGACCTTTCAGATAGTAGTTCAACACATAAAGCATGACATGCCCAAAGCCAACACACAGGGCTAGGAAGGAACTCACACGATGGGCTCCCACCAGCCAGTGTGAACTGACAGAAGCCCAAGTATCATTAAGTCCAACTTCATTGAGAAACAGGGGTTCGGGGTGGGGGGTGGGAGGAGGAATTGGCTCGTAGTACCACTGTCGCCAACTGTGCAGCTGGGACTAGAATAGGGCCTCACGGCTCTGGCATGGGCAGGAAATGCCCACTCGCACCCTCTGGCTGACAGCTACTGTCAGACCTGCGTGAGCTTCAAGCATCATTAAATGTACTGGACCCCAGCTGGTCCTCCAGGACAGCCCAGGCTTCAAATCTAAATATCTGTCGTGTGAAGCCCAGGCCGTGGGCACAGCCTGGCCGTGGGCTGTCGTGTGAAGCCCAGGCCGTGGGCACAGCCTGGCCGTGGGCTGTCGTGTGAAGCACAGGCCGTGGGCACAGCCTGGCCGTGGGCTGTCGTGTGAAGCCCAGGCCGTGGGCACAGCCTGGCCGTGGGCTGTCGTGTGAAGCCCAGGCCGTGGGCACAGCCTGGCTGTGGGCTGTCGTGTGGAGCCCAGGCCGGGGGCTGTCGTGTGAAGTCCAGGCCGTGGGCACAGCCTGGCCATGGACTGTCGTGTGAAGCCCAGATGGCACCGCAGCTGCAAAATCCTCCCATGACCTCAACACCTGTCTTGCCTGGATCAGCGCTGACGCCCACGCATGAATTCCTCCCAGGCTGCAGCCTGCATTTTCTGATTCTTTCTGTCTGCTTTTGTTTTTTCACCAAGTCACATCTGTTTGTCTAAAGTATGTATCTGGGGAGGTGGCTGTCCATGACAGAGCTGGCTTGGCCTCTGACGGAGCCCCCTGGGTGGTGCAAATGGATAACATACCCACTGCTAACTGAGAAGTTAGGGTTTGAATCCACCCAGAGGGATCTTGGAAGATTGACTTCTGGGAAGCGAGCCACCGCATGCTCCAGGGAGTACAGCTCTGTGCGGACACACGGTGCTGTTGTGAATTAGAACTGGTATATTCACACAATGGAATACTATGCTGCAGTGAAAAACAAGGAACCTGTGAAATATTATTCGAAGTGGGTGACCCTGGAGGACATTATGTTGAGTGAAATATCTCAGTCCCAAAAGGACAAATACTGCATGGTGCCACTGTTATAAAAGAGGACTGACATGGAGGTGGGGGGGGGAGACTGAGAAAGAGGGGATAAATAATGTATACTGCACTGAAACAGATGAGGGAGAGAACTGTTTAAAAGGGATATGTGATTAGATATTATTGCCATGACAGGAGTCCAGAATGAAGGTTGTTTAGTGCAGTGGACTTGGGGGGAGAGATTGAACAACAATGAAAGAATTTTTTCTTTTAATTTTCAAAAAGAAAAGC
>NW_006399752.1:42382782-42400980 GCF_000299155.1 Elephantulus edwardii
TGAGTGCCTGCATTTCAAAAAGAGGCTATAAATACACAATGAGGGATTGATTAGACATAATAGTTAATTAACTCCATTAATAAATGTCAATTAACATTACAAAACAATAAGATTGTATAAAAAATCAACATATTTTTTCAATCTTGACTGGAATAAAAGAAAACTATATTTTTTAAAAAAGAGGTTTCATAATCCAGGAAACATTATCTAGAAGAGGAGGTGGCATTTTTGTTTTTATTCCTGTAAAGGGCCAGTTACTAACTATTTTCAGTTTCACAGGACACTTGGGTCTCTATCATAAGTCTTTCAATTCTGCCTTAAGTAAGCACAGCAGCTACAGATACTACTGTGAATGAATGGACATAGCTGGTTCCAATACAATTTTACTTCTAAAAATCAGGGACCAGAGTTTGCAGGCACCTGATCTAGAGGGGAGGGTCTACCGTCTTGCCATAGTTGCTCCAACGAATTTGCAGACTGAGGTGTGGTACTGATGTCACCATCATGGGGCATCGTGATGCTGCCATGATTATCCTTCAACATGATTCCTGTTTAAAACCACTCTCTTCCTCCAGAACATCTTCCCTGAACATCTCAGCCTTTCACCAATTGGGTTTAATGCCTTTATAAATCAGTCTCCCTGGCTGTCATTGCAAGGATGGAAAAAGAAATAGCCTATACTAGTCTCAAGTTGCAATACTTAAGAATGCTGTGGGAAGAACTGAATGATTCAGGAAGCATTAAAAGAAGATGGAAGGAATACACAGAAACACTGTAAAAAGATCTGGCTGACAAAGAAGAATTTAATGAAATGAAATGACCAAGAGGAAATGGTGATGGAAGAAGTTCAAACTGCTCTGAAGGAAATGGCAAAAAGCAAGTCCCCAGGAATTGATGGAAGACCAATTGATATATTTCAACAAACAGATGCTGCCCTGCATATGCTCATCAGATTGTGCTAAGAAATCTGGAGGACAACCACTTGGCCAACTGATTGGAAGAGATCCATATTTATTCCCACTCAAAAAAAATGTGACCTGAAGAATGTGGAAATTATCGAACAATATCACTAATATCACAGACAAGAAAAATCCTGCTGAAGATTATCCAAGAATCACTGGAACAGTACATTAACAGAGAATTACCAGAAATACAAACTGGGTTCAGAAGAGGCAGTGGTACTGGAGACATTATTGCCAAATTTTGTTTTTTTGTCAAATGGGTCTTGACTGAAAACAAAGAGTACCAGAGGAATGTCTGTGTTTCAGTGACTATGCAAAGGTGTTTGACTGTGTGGATCACAACAAATTGTGGCTAACCTTGAGAAGAATGGCAATCCAAGTACACTTGATTGTGCTCATGCAAAACTTATACGTAGACCAAGAAGCAGTCCTCAGAACAGGGCAAGGAAACACTACATGGTTCAAAATCAGGAAAAGAATGTGTCAGGGATGTGTTCTGTCTCCATACGTTTTCAACCTGTATGTGGAACAGATTATTCAGGAGGCTGGACTATATGAAGGTGAATATGTATGTGTATCAGGATTGGAGGAAGACTCATCAACAACCTGCGTTATGCAGATGACACAATCTTGTTTACTGAAACTGAGGAGGACCTGAAGCACTTGCTGCAGAAGGTCAAGAACTGTAGTCTTCAATATGGATTGGAGCTCAGTATCAAGAAGACCAAGATTCTCACCCCTGGGACAACTGGTAGCACCAAGATAAATGGAGAAGAGACTGAGGTTAGGTTTCAGCTTGCTCGGTTCCACAGTCTTGGCACCAGCAGTCAGGAAATCAAGACAAACTGCATTAGGGAAAGTCTGCTGTCAGGGACTTCTCTAAAATACTAAGGAGCAATGATGTCAGTCTAGAGACTAAGGTGAGTCTGATTCAGGCCATGGTCTTCACAATTACTTGATATGAATGAGTGCTGGGCAATGACTAAATATGACAGGAGAAGTATCAATGCCTTTGAGTTTTGGTGCTGGAGAGGCGTACTGAACACACCATGGACTGCAAAGAGAACAAACAAGCCTGTCTTAAAGAAGCGGAAAGCAGGCTGCTCCATAAAAGCCAGGAATTTGAAGCTCTGTCTCACATACTTTGGGCATGTCGCCAGGAGGGGTCAATCCTTAGAGAAGAATACCATGCTTGGAAAGGTGGAGGAACAGAATAGGAGAGGAAGACCGTGGACGAATGGATTGACATAGTAACTGGGGGAAGCAGGGGGTAGGTGTATCAGAGTCAGAGAGACTGGCTCAGGATAGGGCAGGGTTCAGAGCTACTGTACATAAGGCTGCAATGAGTCGCAGGTAACTCGATGGCACGTAACAACGTTAGCCTCAGACTCTATTCCTTGGAGAGGGACATCATTCCTGGAACAGTGGAGGGTCCGTGAAGGAGAGGAAGACTCTCAACCAGATACAATGGCACAGGTGCTGTAGCAATGGGATCAAGTGTATCAGAGATGCTAAGAATGCTGCAGGATAGGATATGGTTTAGAGCTGTTGCTCACAGGGTCACTGGGAGCTGTACTCAACTCAGTGGTACCTAACAACAGCGGCAGCCTCAGAAAGCTCACTCGATCCAGAGCAACAACGACTTTGCACCCTGCTGGTTCCTGTGGGTGTCAGACACCCTGGAATCATTCAGGATTCCTGTGGACAACAGATCGGAACCTTGCCCATCCTGTGCCATCCTCATCCTCATCCTCCTGACATGCTTGAGCCCACGTTAAGGTCACCGTGTTGACACACGGCTGGACGCACCACCCAGCTTTAGTTGCCACAGGAGCGTGTTTCCGCATCTGACCACAGAGTTTGCGTCTCCCTGTTTACTTATGGAGCTCTGCTGGTGTTGCGCTGCTAAACGGAAAGTCAGCAGTTTGAATCCACCACCAGCGGCTCTGCAGAAGAGTGATGACTCATCTCCTCCTGTGAAGGTTTAGAACCTCAGGCCCGGCGGAGGGTTACTATGCATCACAACAGACTCGAGGAAAGTGGGTTTAAGTAGGCTTTCGGTTTACATGCTGTCTCCCCCACTGAACAGTAGGCTTTAATGGAGGTGAGGGCTTTATCCTGTTCACTCCAACACCTCAGCAGGGGCTTGAGGCAGCAGCAGGCTCTCAGTGAAGATGATGAATAAATGCACAGCTATCCTGTGCTGCTTCACTGTGGCTCCTTTAATGCTGAACTGTCAGCTTCATAGAAGCAGAGACCGGGTCAGTCTGGGGGGCGGGGGTGGTAGGCTGTCAGCACTGGTCATCAGTGCTCAACTTCTGAAGGACTGGATTTAAAATGAAAAATTCATGAAACACAATGAAATATGAATTTTGCATGCAAACCAATGTAAAATTAAACACATAGACTCTGGTGGCCTAGTGGCAAGAAGCTGCACTGCAATCCTGAAAGGCAACAAGGTTCAAATCCACCCGTCGCTCCATGGGAGAGGGATGGGCAGTCTTCTCCCATGCGATTAACTGCCTCTGAAAATCCGCCTCTAGAGGGTCAGCTATGGGTCAGTTCTGACTCGATGGTAAACAATAACAACATATTAGTTTGCATACAAAATTTGTATAAACTGTATTTCTTTAGGAACAATCTAGTGAAGACCTGAAAATGTAGGGTAAAGGAGACACAGATCAATGGTGATTAAAACACAACATGTGAGAATGACTGTATGACACACTATGTGAATGAAGGAAAGTGTGAAACACAATGTGCACGGCCTGGATGTATTCGAAAAAAACAGACCGGCAGGAATTAAGACACCACCTAGGACAGTGGGTTTAAATTTACATTTGCCATAGAAGTCTGTCTCAAAGGGGAATCTTGTGCAGAAATGGAGTCCCTGTGTGGTGCTAACAGTCAAGGTCAAGTCCCCCAAAGGCACTCAGGAAGAAAGGGCTGGTGAGCTGCTTCTGAAGAACCAGCAACCACAAACCCTGTGAGGGGCACAGTTCCGCATGGGGCGCGAGGGCCTGCCTTCAGGTCTCCCTGGACCGGCTGGCGTCACTGTGGTTTGCTGCAGGACTCACTACGGTGACGGAGGGCGGGCAGCCGGCTAGACCTGTGGCCTCCAGACAGCTCCTCAGAACCAGTTCCCTGAAACCACTGGTCTCATCTGAATTCCCAGGTGCACAGAAGAGGAAGTGGAGGCCAGAGAGCCAGATTCGGGCTTGAGGTCACCTCGAAAGTTCAAGGTGGAGGTGAGACTGGAGCCTGGGTCCCCTGGCTCCTATCCAGACTCTAAGATAACCACCCCCTGAGGGCTGACACCTCGTGTCCGTGTCTGCGTGCTTAACGCTCGGTTCTGTCTCAAACTAACGTGCCCTCCGGGAGTATAACTCCAGCTCCTACGGTTGGAGCGCTCAGCCCATAAACTGGTGGATCTCAAAGCCACGGCTTAAAGGCCTGACGTCAACAACAAAGTCTGGTTGGTGCTGTCAGGACCTGTCAAGCAGACGACAACTCACAGAGACTTTATGAACAGCAGATTTGAACCTGCCCTATCCACCGTCAATGCCACAGTCAAGCCCTCTGTTACAGCTACTATGCTAATCAACCTCATCGAGGGTCTTCACTCTTTCACTGATTCTTCACCTTTCTCAGAACAGTGTCTTTTTCTAAGGCCTGGCCCCTCCCAACTGTTCAAAGTACATGACACAAAGAAAGTTATACAAGTGTTCAGGTCTTTTGTTCATAGGGTTGCTACAAGTCGCCTATGACTCGATGGCATTTAACAACAACAGTAACAACAACATTCACTGTTGCACAATTACCTCCCCTTCCATCCCCCCAATCCTCTTTGCAAGGCACCTCTTATTCCGGGCTGTTGTTGTACATATAATGTCTAATCATATATGGCTTTTAAACAGTTCTTTCCTTCATCTATTCCAGTGCAAAAGTGAACTGTGGGGAGGGGGAAGGGAAGGAGAGGAGTAAAATGTGCAATAATGAATGGATGAAAATTCAACTTCTCTGTAAACTTTCATTAACATCACAATTAAAATAAAAAATTTTTATAAAGATGTATAAAGGATCCAAGAGGGGTGGGAGAGGTTGAAAGCAGAGAGATGTGGATTTTACTTGCATGTGATATTCACATTGTTTGACAGCTTCTACACTGTTGGATCTCCTGTTTTTTTGGACAGTAACATGTATGGATTTCTTCTTGTTAGTCCTGTTGTTGCTGCTGTTATGTGCCCTTGAGTCACCTACAATTCATAGCAACCCTACGTACAACAGCTCTGAACTCTGCCCTATCCTGAACTAATCTCACTGTCTTCGACAGACCCAATCCCACTTCTCCAGTCACTCCATCTCATCCAAGGTCTTTCCCTGTGCTGTCCTTCCACCCTTCCAAGAACGATGTCCCTTTCCAAGGAGGAATCACTTCTGGCAACGTGCCCAAAGTATGTCAGATGGAGCTTCAAAATCCTTGCCTCCAAAGAGAAGCCTGGTTTCATCCTCTCTGGTACAGACATGTTTGTTCTCCTAGCAGTCCATGGTATATTCAATGTTCTTCTCCAGTACCACAGCTCAAAGGCATCAATCCTTTTTTTCTATCATCCTTAGTTATTGTCCAGCTGTCTGATGCACAGCAAGCAACTGCAAAGACCATGACCTGGATCAGGTGCACCTTAGTTTCTAAACTGATATTATTGCTCTTTAGTACTCTGGAGAAGTCCCTGACAGCAGACTTTCCAAATGCAATTCATCCTCTGATTTCCTGACTGCTGGTGTCAAGAGTGTTGATTGTGGAATCAAGCAAGCTGAAATCAGGTTCAAAAAAGGACTTCGGCTGCAGGAACTGCTAGATAATATGATAGGCCTTTTCATAATCTCAGAACATGACGTCTCCAAAGCTCTGCTCTCTGTTTTTGTTTCACGACTGTTAAGTCAATTCAGACTCAGAGTGCCTCTCCACCCAGCTTCCCAGGCTGTAAATCTTCATGAGAGGGGACTGGTCACCTTTCTCACTTACAGCAGCTGGTGGGTTCAAATCCCTGACCTTTCTGTGCGCAGCGCAGCAAGTAAGGCATTACGCCCCTGGAGCACCTCTGTGACTGTGAACTTCCTCATGGCTGTGGAGTTGGCACCGACTCATAGCTGACCCTCCAGTGGGTTTGCAGAGACTAAACTGCACGGGAGGAGACCGTTCATCCTTCTCCACACAGAGTGATGGTGGATTCAAACTGGCAGACAGGCACCACCTCTGGGGTAGCAGTGCAACTTCCTACTCAAGGGGTGTAAGCCAATGCCAAGCTTCACCCTTCTAGGTCTGGGCCCACACATGCATGTTAGGGCCCTGGAGACTCCGAGACACACCCCCAGCCCAGGTTTCTGCATGGCTGATGGGTTTCTGTATGACTCCGTTCCCCTCAGCCCTTCCCATTCCAGCACACTTAAGAGAAAGAAACTTCCAATATTTTAGCATTTAGAAGGTTTATCTGTTAGAGCAGCAGATGTTTCCTCCACTCATTATCTATCTACCCACCTACCTATCAATCTATTGACCCAGAGACTATAAAGACACGCACCACAACAGTACTGGTCATTTTTTCAACAATAAACCCCGGTGTTTTTGGTCAGCATGTTGTTGTTGTTGTTATGTGCCGTCGAGTTGCTTGAGACTCATAGCGACCCTATGTACAACAGCCCTAAACCCTGCTCTATCCTGTGTCAATTGCACTGTCTCTGACATACCCATCCCGATTACCCCAGTCACTGAATCAATCCACCTCATAGAGGGCCTTCCTCTCCTGCACTGTCCCTCCACCGAACCAGGCATGACCCTCTCCAAGGACTTGTCCCTCCTTACAACACATCCAAAGTATGTCAGAGGAAGCCTCAGAATCTTTGCCTCCAAGGAGCAGCCTGGTTTAACCCTCTCCAGGATGGACCTGTTTGTTTTCTTAGCAGTCCATGGTACACTCAATACTCTTCTTCAGCACTACCAGTTAAAACATTTTAAAAAGACAGACTTAAGGGGGGAAAATAATAACTTGAAAACTAAAAGCCCCAACAGCTCGGCCTCTGCTTGTCCCCCCCACCTGGCAGTCAGTGTCACTAAGGTCGCCGGGGTCTCCATCAATTGCCCTCCTCTCTGGTGGCCCAGAGCCTCCTCACCCTCGTGTAAGCCAGCTGACAGTTCCTGACTGACTCAATGTCTCCACCAGGGAGGTGCATGGCCTGGGTCTGTGGGGCTTCTGGGCTCTGTGGCCCCCCTTTATCCCCACCGTGGGGGTAAGGCTCCCTCATTTAAGCTCTGGTGGCATCAGGATGTCTACTCTGCTGTTGAGAGATCTGAACCGGGCAGCCCTCGAGCCTTTAATGCCCCTTCTGAGGGGTCCTGCTCTCCGCATGCACTACAGGAAGAGTCATTCGGATCTTCAAGACACCACTCCGCATTTACTGCTGTCAAGGACTTCTCTAAAGTGCTAAAGAGCAAGGATGTCAGTTTGAAGATTACGGTGTCCCTGAGCCAAGCCACGGTATTTGCAATTCCTTTGTATGCATGTGAGATGTTGGACAATAAATAAGGAAGATCAAAGAAAAGTTAATGCTGTTGAATTGTGATATTGGCAGAGTATTGACTATATCACAGATTAAAAGACAAGTCTGTCTTGGAGTAAATGCAACCAGGCTGCTTCTTCGAGCAGGACCTCATCTCACATACTTAGGGCATGTTGTCAGGAGGGATCAGTCCTTGGAAGAGGCCAGCAGACCTGGAAAGGTGGAGGGTCAGTGGAGAGGAAGCTTCTCAACGAGATGGACTGGCATTGTGACCGCAGTAAGCTTCAGCACCGCAGATGGGGAGGATTGCACCGGATCGGGGAGGCTGTGATCTCTGCACACAGGGCTGCTATGAGGCCTATTAGAGTCAACGGCACCTAACAACAGTGTCTTTGAAGACAACTCATAGCAACCCCGTGAACAACGGATCTGACTCCAGTCCTATCCTGTGCCATCCTCACCACCTCTATGCCACTTGAGCCCGCTGCTGCAGTCACCACGTCAGTCCATCTCCATGGGGGTCTTCCTCCCGTGCTGACCCTCCATCCTTCCAAGCATGATATCCTTTTCCAAGGAACAGCCTCTCCAGCAACATGTCCACAGTAGGAGACGAAGCTTTGCCATCCTTGCCTCCAAGAAGCGCTCGGCTGCATCTTTTAAAATTACCTAATAAACAACATAAGGACAGGCTGACCGGTGCTTGCTTACTCACAAGTCTGTAGTGAACAATCTCGAGTCTTTTGCCACCGTCTCAGAGGTTCCGCTTCTAGGGGTGGCTGTCCCTCCCCCAAGCCCACTGCGCATTCAGACAGCATCAAAACCTCCTTTCAGACTGACAGTCGCTGACGACCGTGGGGTGCCCGTGAACCAGGCGGGCTCGGACTGACTGACCGATCGCCGCGGCTGCACCTACCTGGGTTGCCGAGCGCCATGGAGTCGTAGATGAGCTTGCAGGTCTTGAGCAGGATGTCGATCTTCTTCTCGGGCGAGTAGGCCTTGTTCATGCTGCTGAACTTCTGCAGGATCTTCTCCATGACAGGCACCTCGGGCACGCTGGTGGTCACGCCCAGGTCGGTGGTGGTGGTGGCCAGGATCACCAGCTGGTTCTCCTTGAGCTGCTGCAGCGAGCCATCCCTGCTGTGGATCTCGTGTAGGCAGGAGTTGATGGCGTCCTTCAGCGGCTTCAGGACACACTTGTACAGGGCAGACTCCACGATCGCTTCTGCAGGTGGGCGAGAGGGGACGGGTGAGGGAGCCAGCCACAGGGGTCCCGCTGCCCACTGACCACTCATCCCACACCTGGAAACATGCTGCAGGCACCCCTGGCTCTGACAGGTGACACTGTCACATGCTCAACACAAAGCCACCCTGCAAAGGTGCTGACACAGGAGCCCCCAGGGACTGACATGAACACACCAACTGGCTGCTGCATCCTCAGGCCTCCCAGGGCTGCCTTAGCTCGGAAACCCCCAAGACAGACTCTATCGTGGACTGTTGGGAAATGTTGGGGAGGAACGGAGGGCCTCTGTCCAGGACAGATCGCCTAGCTCTGTTGCCTTTAATGCGGGGTAGAGAAAGCTTTCCCATGTTTGGCCGTACTGGCTTGAGAAAGCTGGCCACCTGGGAAGACGGCTGCTGCGTCTGTTGAGCTGGGAGTAGTCTGCATGAGGCTGAGGTTCTCCTGACCATTCTGCATGTCCCATGTCTGCAGGACCACCCTATCCTGTCTTCCTGTTTACTTGCTCATATATAAGTGCACTGCAGCCCCAATAAAGTTGAGCTGGATTGACTCTCTGAACAGTTCCCGGAGTGGCGTGTCTCCATCGTGCTTACCCCCATCAGGGTGTCGCTGTTCACTGGTGGCGAACGGACAGTGACAGTGAACTTGTGCAGTGTACAACTTGTGCCACTGCACTTGGAGAGGCTGGGTGCCCAGCAAATGTTTGGTGGAGCTCTTCTTGACGCCTCTCCTTTCAGATCCACTTGCCTCTGGTTTCAAAATCCTCTATACCCAGAATCTGACTTCTCAGCAATTCTACGCTATCAGTCAACCTTAGGCTACCACTGATTGCTACCTGGGAAACAAAACGGTCACTTGTTCTGCTGCATCATGTCCACCCTCAACACGGTGGCCAGTATAGCTATGTCACAATATATTGTTGGGTGCTCTCAAGTTGGAACTGACTCATAGCTGACCCTCCAGTGAGTTTTCAGAGGCAGTAAATTGCACAGGTGGTGATTTCCCATCCTTCTCCCATGGAGCAGCTGGTGGATTTGAACCACCTGCCTCTGGGATTTCAGCACAGCTTCATACCACTAGGCCGGCTACCACAGCTCCATTACAATATAGTGTTGTTAGGTGCCACAAAGTGGAATATGACTCACAGTGACCCTATGAACAGCCAATCTGAACCCTGCCCTATTCTGTGCCCTCATCATCTCTGAAACACTCAAGCCCTTGCTGAAGTCACATGTCACTCCATCTCCTTGTGGGGTCTTCCTCTCCTTCGTTGACCACCCCTTCTTTCCAAGCATGATACCCCTCTCCAATGAACAGCCTCACCTAGCTACACTAGGGCCTTCCTAATGCCTGTGCGCAGAACCTCCCTCTGGTCCCGTCTTGGATGCTGTAAAATGCAGTCTTCCCATGGCCTAGAAGGGCCCCTGGGACCTGGCGTTGTGACCTCTCCAGCTCATCCCCGTGTCGGCTGCCCCACGCTCTCCTGACCCCAGCCCTCAGCCCTGCTTGCTGTTCCTCCAAGCTGTCAAACCAGGTCTCCCATGCCTTTTGCCTGGAGCAGCCACGCTCAGGTACCATGTGGCTCGTTCCTCCACCCTTCACATTCCATCATCCTTACCATCCTGGAGAGATCACAGGCCCCACGCATTAAGTGAAATGGCATTTAGTAGGCTTTGTTCTCACAACCACCATGCCATACGTGTGTCCTTATCTGATCCCTCTGCAGTCTTTTTGATTATGCATCTGAGAGCTGGACAGTGACTAAGAATGACAGAAGAGTGGATGCCTTTGAGTTGAATGTTGGAGAAGAGCACCGAACATCCCATGGAGGCCAAGAGAACATACAAGTATGTCTTCAAGAAAGTGCACCCAGGACGCTCTTTGGAAGCAAGGCTGGTGAAGCCTCGTCTCACATACTTTGGGTATGCTGTCAGGAGGGCTCAGTCCTTGGAGGACATCACACTTGGAAAGGTGGAGGTCAGCGTAGGAGAGGAAGATCCTCAAGCCAGATGGACTGACACGGCGATGGTAACACGGGCTCCAGCAGATCAGAGATGGTGAGATGGCCCAAGACACAGCCATGTTCAGACCTGTTGTTCCTGTGGTTGCTATGAGTCATTGTCAACTTGATGGCACACAACAACAACAACTACAGACCTACCAAGCTTGGTGACTCAGTGGTTAAATGCGGGGATGCTAACTGAATGGTCAGCAGTTCAAACCCACCAGTCACTCCTTGGGAGAAATACGTGGCCATTTGGTCTTGTAAGGATTCCAGTTTCAGAAGCTCTAGGGCCGTTCCACTGGTCTATAGGGGTCACTGTGAGTCAAGGTGGACTTGATGACAAGGTGAACTTGACTCTGGTGAGCCTACTGAGGCTCTGGTATGTACCTGGGGTGGGGGTGGGGCAGTGCACAGCTAGCTGGGGGCTGAGTGAGGATCTGAACCCATACCTACCTGACTCTAAGGGGATGTGCAGATGCTCTGAGTGACATTGGGGAAATGTTCTCAGAAGCCCTTCTCAGCCCTACACGATCCCAGGGCGAGGTCTGGGCTGGGGGTCAGATACAAGGAGACCCTAGGCCATGTTCCTGTGGAGGCGCATGGCGACACCTGCTGTCCTCCCCTGGAGGAGAGGGAAGGGCTCATGATGCTGGTTGAGTCTCAGTGGACAGTTCCTCTCTGGGACTTCAAGGTCCATTCTGACCACCTTGGGTCCCCATCCTCCTCCTCCCTCGGCTTCAGCTTCTTGACCATTCTCCTGGATCCTACCTCCCCATTTATGCCTTTCAGAGCCTTCTGAAGCTGGAGGCATGGCAACCTGGGGACAGGGAACTGCATCAGGCCTGAGGCTGCTCCTGGCTCTCATGTAATCTTGGCTGAGTCACTTCCCCCTCTGGGCCTGCTTCCTCATCTGTCACAGGAGAGGATTTCACGCTGTCCTCCAGGGTCCCTGACACCCCTGGGAGCCCAGGTTTCCTGTGGCTGCCTCCTCTCTCCCCAGCTGGCCTTCTGGCCATGCCTTACTTCTCATCCTTCCACTGCTCCTTGTCTCCATGATGTGATGATGAGACCAGAGCTGCTGAGCTCAGATCCTGGTTGAGATGGTTAACAATTTCCACTAGCTCAGTTCCACAATACTCTTGGTACCAGCAGTCAGGAAGTCAAAAGACAAATTGCATTAGGAAAGTTTGCTGTTAGGGACTTCGCTAGAGTTCTGATGAAGAGCAAAGATGTCAGTCTGGAGACTAAGGTGCGCTTAATCCAGGCCATGGTCTTTGCAATTACTTGCTAGGTATCAAAGAGCTGGACAATGACCAAATATGACAGAAGAAGAATTGATACCTTTCAGTTGTGGTGTTGGAGAAGAGTACTGAACATATTACGGACTGCAAAATGAACTAACAGGTCTATCCTGGAGAAGGTGAAACCAAGCTGCAAGGATTCTGAGGCTCTGTCTCATATACTTTGGACATGATGCCAGGAGGGACCAGTCCCTGGAGAAGGACATCATGTTTCCAAGGATGGAGGACAGCAAAGAAGAGGAAGACCCTGGATGAGACGGACTGACACAGTAATGGGGCAGCGAGACTGGCTCAGGACAGGGCAGGGTTCAGATCTATTGTGCATAGGGTCGCTAGGAATCATAGCTGACTTGACAGCATGTAACAACACCAATCTGGGCAGAGCTCAAAGAACAAGGCAGAAGAGCTGAGTGGCTAGTTCACAGGGGGCGGATGGAGTTTGAAGTCAGCTCTGTCACCTTCTCTGTGTGATCTTGGCCAACTGTTATCAATTAAGTTGTGTTCCCCAAAATAAGTGATGAAACCCTAACTCCTAACTCTGTTCCAGAAGAAGACATCTAGAGTGTCTCTTAGAAGCAGAAGCAAGAGTGGTGAGAATTCTTCCCTCATACTCTGGGCAAGTGATCAGGAGGGGTCAGGCCTTGGAGAAGGACAATACAGCTTAGAAAAGAAAGAGGAAGGTCCTCGATGAGATGGATTGACACAGTGACTGCAATTGAACTTAGCAGAGACAGTGAGGACGGCAGAGGACCGGGCAGGGCTTCTTCGTCCTGCTGTCCTGTGAGTCACCATGAATCACAGCTGTCTCAATGACACCTTGTAACAGCAACTACAACATACCCTGGGTGCTATTCTGTTTGGAAATCAGCTTTTCTTTGTTATGAGACCACATAGGCATAGGCTGGGTCCTAAAACGATTGACTTCTGTGTTGTAAATAGAGTACCATATGCGCAGACAGACACACGGACTGAAGACACGGCAGGTGAGGACCGTGTCTACGGAGCTAGGACAGTCTGGGTCTACCGGAAAGGAAGGGGCCGGCCCAGCAGGCAGCTGGTTCGGATTTCTGGCCTGACGAAAGGGGAGACAATTTCTGTTCTTGAAACCACCCCTGTAGGGCACTCATGGAGCAGCAATAATACGGCCACTGGTGCCTGTGGGCCCTGATCCCTTAGGAATCTCAAGGCCTGGAGTCTACGGCTTTGATTCAGCTGGGACCAGAATGGGCCAAGTTGGGAAGGTGCTGGGACCACAGTGCTGATCTCCTCCGCCTTCCAACCCTTCCCCACCATCTCTGCAGCTCCCACCTTCCCCGTCCTTAGCAGGCACTCAGCACCCGCCCTCTCCGTGTCTGCTCCACGCTCTATTCGGCCCTTGTCAAACCAAAAGAGTCGTGATTTGAAATCTGACAGTCTCCTCTCTCCTCTCACAGACTTACAGCCTGGGAACCTGATGGAGGGTCTCTGACTCCTTGGCAGTGGGTCTGGGTTTATCGAGGCATAGGGATGCCCAGTGCTTAACCCAAAGGTAAGCAGTTCGAATCTACTAGTTGCTCCAAGGGGGAAAAAGTGGGCAATCTCCTTCTGGGCAATTTACAGCCTCTGAAAACCCACTGGAGGGTCAATGATGCGTTTACTAAGCAGCTATGGCAGCAGGGCTTTCTCAGTTATTAACGAGGCTGTGACAATGGCAGATGTGTCTTCAGCCTGAAGATTTCAGAGAAAAAGAGCACATAAGGCACAGAGCAAGTGTGAGGGGGGAGGCGGAGATGGAAGCCACCAAGGAACAGGGGACACGTAGCTACGGAAACTGAGAGGAGGGCACGACTCAGCGCTGACAGTGACACCACCCTCCTCTGGAGCTGGTGCTTTACGTTTGGACTTTCACCTCTTGAACGGTGAGAAAATGAAGGGCTGTGCGTTAAACCACCCCCCTTGTGGTATTTCTGTCAGTGGCACCAGAGAATGAAGACACCCCATGACTGTCTGGCCTCACTTCCTGCCTCCCTATCTCCCTCCTGTGCCTCCTCTCCCCATCGTCCATGCCTCTTCCTCATCTCTCTCTCATCCCCCAGGATGCTAAGCCCCCCGGGAGCAAGCGCTTTGCTGACTTTGTCCCCCGAGGGCCTTTGGAGCTCAGGGGGTGCTCAGGTCAGGCCTTTGGGCTCTTGGTCTTCAGGTGAGACTATCTATATGGCTTTTATCCCTGCACCGCCAAGCTTCCTGCCCTCCACATCCAGATAACCAGCTCCCCACAGTGGGAGACCCCATGCAGATGCACATAGGCAGCATGGCCTCCTGGGTCTCACCCAGACCCTAACCCTACCCTTATCTCCATGCCTGGAGCTCTCCCCTCAATCTCTGGACCTTGCACACTTGGGGGAGGGTTCTGTAACCAAAATCCAGTCATCCTAGGAGAGGGGGCATCTTCATTTCTCTCTCTTTTTAAAGTCAAATATTCCTTAATGTTTTCTTCCTGGTACCACTACCACAATTTACAGGACGACAGACCTGATGGAATGACAGACAAAGCTCTAAGAGACGAAAGGCCTCCGGAGGGGGCATGTGACTGACACGTCACTGCATCAGTCAACAGCGGCACTTTCAGCAAACTGTGCTGAACAAGAAGGGTTTCCTGTTTAAATGGCAGTTACTTTTCTGCGCATGGATCCCTGTTCCTTCTGTGGCCGACTCTGACAGTTCCTCTAATGCATTTGGAACGACAGTCTGAAAGGAACTGGCAGCTCTTGCAGTAACTCCTCGTTCTCGCTTCTGCTAAGAACAGCAGCCCTTTGCTGTTGAATTCTCCGAACCTTCTACCGTCACCACATCCACCAGCAGTGTCGTAACCACCACACAGTCTGCCCGAACTTCTTCCCCAAGACTGCCCTTTCCATGGGTCCATGATTTGGCTACTGGTGTCCACTACCGTTTCCTGAATCACTATAGTTCCCCTACCACCATGGTTAACACCACCGAAGTTTCCTCCCTCATTGTAACCATCGTATTCTCCACCATGGCCACAACATCCACCACCCTGGTTCCATACCCTGGTCCCTCAGCACCACAGCCCTCCCGCTACTGTCACCCGGTCCACGCCGTAATCATCACCATCGCCTCCAGATCCATTATAACCACTATCCATCACCTCCTCCATAATACCTCTGCTGCCTCCACCTCCACCACCACAGCCCCTGCTTCCACCACGGGTATCACCACCCCCAGAGCTCCCTCCGCTACCTCCAAAGTTTCTTCCACGGCCTAGGAAGTTTACAGAACCACCTCCATGACCTCGTTGCGACCCAGAGACTGCATCTCCCACTTAAAAAGAGCCTTTTTCACTTCACAACTGTGGATAGTGCGGCATTTCTGAACAACAATATTAACTATGTCACGATTATCAAAAGTTACAAAAGCAAGTCCCTTGTCTTCCATAAATTCTGTGTTTTGGCACAAGGTGCAAGCAGGATTAATTTTATAAAACCTAATGCATGAGAATAAGCATATAAAACACAAGGTGAATGAAGAATAGAATGAAACTATGTATATGAACTTTGTAAGCAGATGAATATAAAATATTTAAAAAGAAATTAAAAATTGTACACAAAAAAGTCTGCGGTCTCAATTTTGCCAGACTTTTTGAAGTAACTTCCCAAATTATACACTTCTGTATCTTCTTCAGTGTCACCAACAACAATTCAGTCGGCTAAGCACCAGGCTCTACAGAATCCTCTCTGGGAATGGCTCTCTGATTCCACTGCACGCCATCAGCCTCGTGTGGCCACACACACATTAACTGCTGCATCCAGTCTTCACCATGAGAGTAAGCCACAAAACCAAAGCCCCAGAACATTTTCTTGGGGGGTGGGGCTGTGTCCCTCATCCCCACACAATCTGTGACAGGACCCCATTTCCCAAAATGGTCTCTTAAACCATTATCTGTCGTTTCAAAGCTCAAACCACCAAGAAACCGTATCTCTAAGTACTGTGCTCCCCTTGGGTCCTGGCCCCACCTCTAAGACTGTACTTGTCACTTCCAGCGTGTGGTTCCTTCATTTCTCTTCGTAAGAAACACTCACTATGAAGCTACTGGGCTGCAGAGCCCTGAAAGGCCCCTCTTATGACACCTCCTCTTTGATGAGGTTTTCGGGGTGGACTGGGGGATTCCAGGGGGGACGGCACTGCAGGGTGTGGGATGGTATCTGCTTCCCATTGGTTCTGAGCACGTTCAATGGTTCCACCAGTGGGTGGGCAGAGCAGGCCAGCTCTGTGAGTGCCTTGAACTTAGATTTTAATTAGAGGCTGGCGTGGGTGAAGGCAGGCATGGGCACTTGGAAAGGGTGGTAGAACAGAGAGCTGTTTTAGGTCGGTGCCCTGCAAGGAGCCCAAGGTAGGGATTGGGTGGGCACATGCTTCTGATGTGGGAAGAACTCAAGAGCAAAAGGAAGCCAGAGGCAGCAAGGCAGGGCTGGAGAAAACACGTGGTCTCAGCCACAGCCTGACCCCAGAGCAGCTCTGGAGGGGTACGGAGTGGGTTCCACCTTGAGGTCAAGGGACAGCCTATTGTCCCCCAAAGCACAGCAACTGGTTGACAATAGCCAGTCATGTGAAAAGAGTGCAGGTGATACGGGCCCTGTGATGACACCGGTCAGTTCTCCAGAAATGGGAGCCTCTCTGAGCCACCAGGGGGAGCTCTGCTGGTCTAGTAGTTAAGAGAACTGAATTAGCAAATCAGAGGTGGGTGGTTCAAACCCTCAGGAGGAAGATGGGCCATCTCCTCCGACACAATTCACAGCCTTTGCAAAACCTGCTGTTTAATCAGTGAGGGGGTCAGTTTCCAACTCAGCAATAATGAGTGTGAATGTATCAGTTGGCGGTGGCTGGGATGGCATGGCTACACCCCCCAGAAAGAAGGTGTGGGCGAGACTCCAGCCTGTCTGCTTTGTCCATCCTAAAGGGCCCCCCGAGTCTGTGAATCCCTTCGTCCTTCCCCGCCCGCCCGGGCACTCACCGAGCTCCTCCTCCGCGTGCAGGCTGGGGTCCACCAGGACCTTGAGCTCGGTGCTTTGCAGCAGATAGCTTTTGAGCTGGGTCATCATGGTACGGATCTCCTGCAGCATCTCGGTGCTGGAGGTCTGCTGCGCCATCATCTCCAGGCTGTACACCTTGTAGTCCTGCACCAGGCTGCCGAAGTAGGAGGCCTTGTCCTGAGCCAGCTCCACCACCCTCTTGTACAGCTTGCGGTTGTTGGACAGGAAGGCGTGGAAGACGCTGGTGAAGCTCGCAAAGCTAAGGCGGTGGCGCGCCTTGTCCAGGATCATGGCCGGCTTCTTCTTCACGCTGGGGCTGCTGAACTGCTCCAGCTCCTCCTCCGTGCTGCTGGTGGAGTACGAGTCCTGGTCTGCGGCCGACGCAGGCACGCCCAGGCTGTCCGACAGGGAGGCCAGCGAGCCCTTGAACTCTGGGGCGCTCTGGGGGCGGCCACCAGCCTGGACCTGGAGGCTCTGAGTCCCAGCTTGTGGGGCAGGGGTTGGGCCTTCTTTGGGGGGTTCAGGTGGGGGCTTCTCGGGGGCTACCTCCTCCCTGGAGACCTCGGTGCCCTCCAAGGGACTTGGGAGGACAGAGGCCAGCTGCCGGGAGATGCGCTTCTTTCTGGGGGGTGGCACGGGGGGCTGTCTGATCTTCTTGGGCGGCTCGTGCATGCTGCCCAGGCTTCTGGCTGTGGCCTCTGCTTGCTGGCCTTGCTCCGTGGTCCTCTGAGGCCTGTCCCCAGAGCTGTCTGAGGTCCCTGGGAGAGGCAGGCTGAGCGAGGTCACCCTGGAAGGGCCGAGCGGGTCCCCACCTACCGCCTTCCCTGAGCCGAGCTCCTCGAGGGAGACCCTTTCGGACAGGCGTCGTCTTGGGGGTGCAGGAGGCAGGCCCTTCTTTGTGGGCAGCGGAGGGGCCGGGGCAATCCGCCGTTTCTCCTCTTCCTCCCTGAGGGGGCCCGGGTGTGGGGCAGGGCGTGGGAGCCTCTCACAGGCTGCCACGGGTGGCTGGTTTGGAAGGTCTGGGGGCTCTGGGGCATAGGGTGTGAGGTGGGGAGCAGAAATTGGGAGTGCAGGAGCGAGGGCCTCTGGGGAGTTGGGGGCA
>NW_006399752.1:42401141-42414577 GCF_000299155.1 Elephantulus edwardii
GGGCGAGGCAGCGTCTGGGGTGGCAACCAGCGGGCTCACAGGACAGCTCCCTGAAGGTGGCAGGTCTGAAGACTGGCCTTCACCATAGTCCTCAATAAAGATGGGGTTCACGAACCACAGGCGGTCAGTGCCTACGGCCAGCTCGATTTCGCAGGAACAGTTCTCATGATGGGTGGTGGGCTTGAGGCTGGAGGCTGGGGGCGCCCCGGGGGCTAGGTCCTTGGGGGGATCCGCTGGGCTCCCTACTGCTTGCCGGGGGTTCAGCGATGAGTCCCAGAAGCCTGTGGAGACAGAGCCGACCAGGCGGTCAGTGGGGCTGGACCTGGGGTGGTGCTGGGCGCGTGGGGGCAGGGCCCCTGAGACGTTTGCTTCATTGTGGGAGGTTGTTTTTCCCTCCTGGGCTGATCTAACCTCTCCCACCACTTCCTGCCTGGTGAGGGGAAGCCCCAATGAGCAGAGACTCCCAGCAGCCCAGGGGTGGTGCGGGAGGTGAGATCAAGGGGACATGCTACAGCTTCCATCCAGAGTATGAGAACGCTAGGGGGGCCCTGGAATGGGGTTGGGTGGCACCACAGCACGCTGGGCCAGGCATGGGGGACAGAGGGATGAGAAGCACCCAGATTTGCCCAGCAGGTGCTTTGAGGTGGTAGACCCAACCTTTCTAGGTCTTAATGTAGTCATCTCTGAAATGGGGTGAAGGCAGTACCCACACCATGGGCTTTAGAAAGAGAAGTCAGTTTGCGCTGGGGAAAGTGCTTGAGGGACTGTAAATCCCATCTGAGTGTGTGGTGGAAAAAATAAACCTTTGGATTATGGCCAGGGGGAACCCAGACTTACTATCCAAGCAGCAACCCCTCCCATCACTGCAAAATGATTTTGACTCAGGTCAGTCTTGACGCTCAAATAAAAAGCTACCCCGTGTGTCCCGAAGTGGGGAACCAGAGAGGAGCAGGGGACCACACTGCTGAGCAAAGGTGTGGGGGACGAAGTTCTTCTGTTAGCACAACACTCACAGACTCTGAGGTGGCCAAGGGTGCTGCATGAGCCCCTGGTGGGCCTGTCCCCAAGGAGGGGTTGACTCAGCACCAGGCTTGACTAGGTGAGAGACAGAGCCGAGCTGAAAGGACAAGAGGTCGACCAGCATGGCATTAACTGACCCACTGCCCCTACTGGGAACTAGATGGACTCACAGGCTCCTCAAGGGACAGCACAAGGCACAGAGACTGCACACTGAACTCAGACGGCCGGCAGAGCCCTGAGGCTTACTCGAGCCACCCCTCTGTAGAGAGGAGCTTGGCGCCCAGCTCTTATCCAGCCTGTGATTTTCAGAGGTGGAGAGCAATGCAGGTGCTTTGCTTTGGCGGGGATGGACATGCCAGTGAGAAAGCTGCCAGAACTTTCTCGAAGGACAGTGATGGTGAACATACATCAGACTCTTGTTTGGCATCAGCCTGGGGGCTGTGTGCCTTCCGTGGATTGTGTCGTTGACAGCTGACCACCAGCTTACGCATCGGTCTGAACTCTGATCCCGGTTTCCTGATGAACAGGAGACTCAGGGAGCCCATGATTCGCCCATGGTCATGGGGCTGGTGGGTGAAGGAGCTGGGATTTGAACCTGGCCTGGTAGAGCTGCCCCACGGTCATGGGCTGGTGGATGGAGGAGCTGGGATCTGAACCAGCCCCGAGGAGAGCCGCCCCACAGTCGTGGGGCTGGTGGGTCAAGGAGCTGGGATTTGAACCTGGCCTGGTAGAGCCGCCCCACAGTCGTGGGGCTGGTGGGTCAAGGAGCTGGGATCTGAACCAGCCCCGAGGAGAGCCGCCCCACGGTCATGGGTTGGTGGATGGAGGAGCTGGGATCTGAACCAGCCCTGAGGAGAGCCGCCCCATGGTCATGGGGCTGGTGGGTGAAGGAGCTGGGATTTGAACTGGGCCCAAGTAGAGCTGTCTCACAGGATTTCTTAGGAAGTAATCTTCAGGAGAGCAGAAGACTAGCTGCTTTGCCCATGGAGCCACTGGTGAGTTTGAACTACCTACCTTCTGCTTATACAGAGTGAGAATGACTAGAAGAACTGACGTCTTTGAATTATGGTGGTGAACTTTCTTTCAAGTTGAATTGTCCTTCAAAATAGTCCTGGAGGCTTTCCTGCTGACATGTTCCTCTTTAAAGTCAAGCACCCACCTTGCTCTTTATCTCTGATATGAACAGGCTGGACACTGCTCCTTACAGAGGGCTGCCTGAGCGAGCTACAGTGGTCTCCGGGCCATCTGAAGTACACTGGCGGGTCCACGTTGGAGAATAGCCCCATGAACCGTCAAAACAAACAGATGCATCTTGGAGAAAGTGCAGCCAGAATGGTTGGGTTGTGCTTTTTTCCCCTTTCCCTTTTTTTTTTTTTTTTGAGTTCTTTTATAGGCAAAGATGATAAAGTTTCATCTCACATACTTTGGGCATGTTGCTAGGAGAGGCTATTTCATAGAGAAGGGACATTGTGCTTGGAAAGGTGGAGGGTTGGCGAAAGACAGGAAGACCTTCAAGCAGGTGGACTGACACAGCGACTGGAGCAATGGGCTCGAGTGTGTCAGAGCTGGTGAGGACGGCACAGGATAGGACAGGATTCACACTTGTTCATAGGGCCACTATGCGTCACACTCAACAACATCTAAAAACAACCATCAACCAACGTTTTGCTTAATCATCATGCTGCCAGATAAAAAAACCCCACTGCCACCCAGTCCACTGAGACTCTTAGTGACCCTGGAGGGTAGAGTAAAAGATCTCCTTAGGGTTTCTAAAGCTGTAGTCTTTAAGGAAGCAGCCTGCCACAGCTTTTTCCTGTGGAAGCTCATGGGTTCAAACTGCCCACCTTTTGGTTAGCAATCAGGCCCTAAACTCTGCTCTACCAGTACCCATTCAGGCTCAAATGTTCAACCCCTGTGTCGTGTCAAGGCCCAGGTGCTTAGCGCTGTGCGGTTCCGGCTTCCTTCACAGGAACTTACGACACTTCCCATGTCAGCGGCTCTTCCAACATCAGCATGTGGCCGGGTGGCGTGCACCCAGTGCTGGGGGTTGGTAACAAGTCTTAGGAAAGGTGGGTCGTGGAGATGGCGGTAAAGAAAGTGAACTGTGAGGAATTGACTGATGGGAAGTGAGCTGTGGCCCACCCAGCTGCATGGGCTGTCATGGGCTCAGGGCCAGCTCACCATTCCCCGTCCTTGGTAGAGACATCGTCCCTCAAAGCTTGAGGGCTGTGGCCTATTGCCCTCACTGCACCAAGGATGACCAACGTCCATCTGACTTTTTGCAACTTGAAAAGTTCCTGGTCCATCACAGCCATAACCCGTGTGTCCAGGCTTTCCCGGGACCTGCACAAGGTGGCCTTAGTGACACCCCAGCTCCGTGGTCTGCTGTCAAAGGCAGCTCCTGACCCCACTGTGATGGCCACCCTCCTGGTGGCCCGCTCTCAAGCACACAAGGACTCTAGTCCTAGCAATTAAGTGTGTGAACAGTATGTCCACGTGGACATGGGCCCAGTGAAGTCACTGGGAAGTTGCCCAGAACAGAGCAGCAGGCAGCCGGGTTGGCTCACAGGTGAGGTCCTTGATGCTCACCTCCCAGGTTCCACAGGACGTGAGTGAAGGTGGAGGAGGCTGGGCTGTTGCGAGGTGCCAGCGAGTCAGTCCTGACCGCATGGACGATAGGGTCCGGTGCCGGCCTCCCCATCCCTGCTGGGCATAAGTCCACTGTGTGTGGTCACTGTGTCAGTCTATCTTCTTGAGGATTGTCGCTGACCTTCTACATTGTCCAGCACGATGTCTGTCCTTCTGTGGGCTCTGGTCCCTCCTGATAGCACACCCAAAGCAGGTGAGGATGAGTCTCCCCTCCGCACCTCTAAGTGGCCTGGTAGCCATGCTCCTTACAAGATGGACTGCTGCTTCTTTCGGCCGTCCACGGTATATTTAATATTTCTAACTAACATCACAATTCAAAGACATCAACTCTTCTGTGGTTTTCCTCTCCTGGTCCGACTTTCACAAACATGTTTTGGTTGTAACCACTGATTCAGAGTGACCCATAGCTGACCCTCCAGTGGGTTTTCAGAGGCGGTAAACTGCACGGGAAGAGACTGCCCATCCTTCTCCTGCGGAGCAGCTGGTGGATTCGAACCGTGTGCCTTTTCATTGACAGCACAACTTCTTACCACTAAAGCCACCAGAGCATATGCGTATGATGGGACTGAAGACATCATGGCTCCGGTCAGGCGTACCTTGGGCCACAAAGTGACAGCTTGCTCTAGGACACTTTAGGGAGATCCTGGGCACCAGATCTGAGTAAGACAGCAACAGATCATTTGATTTCTTGGCTGCGGCTACCAGAGAATGTGGATCTAAGGAAAAGACACTTTTCCCAATTTCAAACTACTGCTTTCTTGGTCTATGTACACGACAGATGGAGAAAAGACTGGAACTGTCAAAGACTTCATCTTACTAGGATCCACAATCAACACACTTGGTACCAGCAGTCAGGAGATCAGGAGATGTATTGCTCTGGGGAAGTTTGCAGTCAAAGATCTCTCCAGATTATTAAGGAGCAATGATGTTAGTCTGAGGACTAAGGAACACCTGATTCCGGCCATGGTCTTTCCCATCACTTGCTATGTGTCTGAGAGCTGGACAATGAATAAAGATGACAGAGGAAGAACTGATGCCTTTGAACGGCGGTGTTGGACAGGAGTCCTGAATAGTCCATGGATGCTGAATGAGCACAGCTTTGGAGAAGGTGCAGCCAGAGTGCTCCTTGATGGCAAAGATGATGAAACTCCGTCTCCCATCCTTCAGGCATGTTGCTAGGAGAGGCTATTTCTTGTAGAGGGACAGCATGCTTGGAAAAGTAGAGGGATGATGACAAAGGAGAGGAAGGTCCCCAACCAGATGAATTGACACGGAGACTGCTGCAATGGGCTCGAGTGTGTCGGAGATTGTGAGGAAGGCACAGGACAGGACAGGGTCCAGACCTGTTGCTCATAGGATCACGACGAGACATACTTGACTCAACAGCACCTAACAACACAACAGTATCTTTTCTAATCTACCAAGTCTTTATGCCTCTGTCTGCCGCTCACTTCTTCCCGAGCCAGCTAGCCCCACCTTCAGGTCTTCCTTGAGTTTTCTGAGACGACAAAGAGCCCATGACTTCCTTCAACTGCCTGAGAAGACAAACACAGTTTTATAATAAACCTTTATCAAGACCTGGAGACAGAAACCTGGAAGTAAAATAACATGGTTGATGTCTTTGGACGCTGGTCGGTTGGAGTGGCTCAGACAGCGGGGCTCAGTGAAATAGCTTGTATGGGGGCCTGCTTCCTCTTCCCTAAGGCTGGTTTAATGGACACCCCGACAAGTGGAGACCCCAAAACTGAGAGCATTCTGAAGGATGGGGGATGCTGGTAGCCTGGGGCTGTATCTCAAGGTCTGGGGCCAGAGAGGGAAACACTGCAGCTGTCAGGGACATTAGGCTCAAAAAGATAAAAAAAGGAAGTAGCTGGCTTTCTCTGAAGTTTGCAGAAAGCAGAACTCTGTGGTATGAAATCCGAGGGTTGGCCGAACTGTGGCCACCAACCCCATGACGCCATGCCAACCCGTGTGGTCACAACTCATCCTCTACTGTCCTGAATGCCGTCCTCTAGCCCTGAGACAGGCCCTGTGGCTTCCTAAGCCGGGGCAGTGTGCATTTCTTAAGAAGTGTCCCTTCCCACAATCCTCTGAAAGCCTGGCTCATGTGAGATGCTGACCCTGATGACAAAAGCAGCCCAGGCTCCTCTCACGGGGCCCCTGGCTAGTGGCAGGGCAGATGTTGTTGTTCAATGCCTTTGACTATGATTCCTCTATCTTGAGCCATTCTCTTGAACCCATCCATAGGTACAGTGTCAAGCCACCTGGCTGAAGTCTTCCTCACTTTTATTGATCCTCTCCATGAGGTCTTTTTCCAAGGACTGATGCCTTCTTATAACATGTCCAAAGTACATGAGATGGAGTTTCTCTAAGGAGCATTCTGGTTTCACTTCCTCCAGGACAGACTTGCTTAATCTGGCCTTTCATGGGACACTCAGAACTCTCCTCTATCACAGCTCAAAGGCATCAAACCTTCACCCATCATCCTAGTCACAGTCCAACCTTTTCAGATGCATAGGAAGCAACTGACAATGTCTTGGCTTGGATTTGGGTGCACCTCAGTCTTTAAACGGATAGCCTTGCTCTTTAGCACTTTGTAGAGGTCATTTGACAGCAGCTTTTCTGAATGTATTATGTCTCTTGATTTCTTGGCTGCTGTTGCTATGATTGTTGACTATGTATCCAAGTAAAATAAGATGACTGACCACATCAGTCTTTTCTCCATCCACCCATCATGATGTTTCCTGTTAGACTAGTGTTGAGGACTTTTATTTTCTTGATGCTGAGATATAGTGCATATTGAAGGTTGCAGTCTTTGATCTTAGGACTTTAAATGCAGTAAAATGTCACAGAAGTAATGAAAACAGCTTACAAGTCCAATGAGTTTAGTGACTAACCCTTTTTCCCCAATCCCTCAAAGATGGGCTGTTGGACATTCAACCTTAAGTTTTTAAAGAAATTTTAGCAAACTAGGAAACTCCTCATCAGATCATACAAAAAATAAAGTCAAGCTTGGAAGGGCCCAGAATGTAAGCCTTTTCTAAACAGAGTGAAACATGAAACACTTAGACTTCACGTGTTTGAGACTGAGAGTCACTGCAAATGCTCTGCTTTTCCAACACTGCTTCCTCTGAGTTCCTTTTACATGTGGAATTAACGGCATATAGCTTGTTGTGTTGAGCCCTGGAATCAGCTCTGCTCACAGTGAAAACAGAACCAAACTCTGCCTGATCTCACCCTGTCTGCACAGTCTCCGCTGTGTCCGAGGCCAATGTCACAGCGACTGTGCCAAGCCATCCCACGGGAGATCTTCCTCTCTCTCCCACCTTCTACATTTCCAAACATGATGTCCTCTTCCAAGAACTGGCTCCTCTTGAGAACATACCCAAAGTACATGCGATGAAGTCTCACCAGCTTTACTTCCAAGGAGCACCCCGGCTGCACTGCTTCCAAGATGGATTTGTTTGTTCTTTTGACCGACCAAAGTACATTGTTGTTATGTGCTGTCAAGTCGTCTGTGACTCATAGTGACCCTATGCACAACAAATATGAACCCTTCCCTGTCCTGAGCCAGTCTCATCATCTCTGACACACCTACCCTCATTACCCCAGTTACTATGTCAGTTCATCTCACTGAATATCTTCCTCTCTTTTCCCCACCCTCTACATTTCCAAGCATGATGTCTTTCTCCAAGAACTGGTTCCACCTGGCAACATGCCCAAAGTATGAAGACAGAGCTTCAAAACCCTTGCCTCCAAGGAAAAACTTGGCTTCACCCTCTCTAGGAAAGACCTGTTTGTTCTCTTGGTCATCTGCGGTATGTTCAAAACTCTTCTCCAGGACCACAACTCAAAGCTATGGATTCTCCTCCTGTTACCCTTAGTCATTGTCCAGCTCTCTGATGCATAGCAAGTAATTGTGAAGATCACGGTCTTGATCCGGCACACTTTAGTCTCTAGACAGACATCATTGCTCTCAAGCACTCTGGCAAGGTCCCTGACAGCAGATTCTCTTAAAGCAATTCATCATTTGATTTCCTGACTGCTGGCGCCAAGAGTGTTGATTATGAAACCGAGCAAGCTGAAGCTGTCAACAATCTCAATCTATTCCACATTTATTATGGTGCTGCCTGTTGGCCCAGTGGTGAAAATCTTTGTTTTCTTGATGTTGAACTTCAATCCATATTGGAGACTGCAGTCCTTGACCTTCCTCAGCAAACACTTCCGGTCCTCCTCAGTTTCGGCAAGCAAGTCTGTGTCATCTGCATAACGCAGGTTGTGGATTAGTCTTCCTCCAAATCTGATGCCACATTCCTCCTTATAAAGTTCAGCCTCATGAATGATCTATTCCACAGATAGATTGAAAAGGTATACAGACAGGATACGTCAATGCACTACCTTCCTAATTTTGAACCAGTAAGTATTTCTTTGCTTTGTTCTGACAATTGCTTTTGACTCCAAGTATATACTTGGACTTTGGTATGTTGTTGTTATGTTCCATCGAGTCACCTATGACCTGTAGTGACCCAATGTACAGCAGCTCTGAAACCTGTCCTGTCTTCAGCCTGTCTCACTAATTCCAACACCTCCCCACCCCCGCACTGCCCCAGTCACTATATCAATTCATCTCATCTGGGGTCTTCTGCTTCTGCACTGTCCCTCCACCTTTCCAAGCATGATGTCCTTCTCTGGAAGGACTGGTCTCTCCTGGCTACATGCCTAAAGTATGTAAGACAGAGCTTCAAAATCCTAGCATCCAAGGAGAAACTTGGTTTCACCCTCTCCAAGACAGAATTATTTTTTTTCTTGGCAGCCCATGATATGTTCAAGACTCTTCTCCAACACCACAACTCAAAGACATCAATTCTTCTCCTGTCATCCTTAGTCAGTGTCCAGCTCTCTGAAGCATAGCAAGTAATTGCAAAGACCATGGCCTGGATTAGGCACACCTTAGTCTCTAGACTGACAGCATTATTTCTCAGTACTCTGGAGAGGTCCCTGATAACAGATTTTTCCCAGTGTATTGGCAATTATTATTCACCAACACCACAATCTAAAGGCATCAATTCTTCTTCAGTCTTCCTTGTTCACCATCCAGTTTTCACATGCATATAGCTTAGTGCATATAGCTTAGTGCTTAATTACCCTGTAAGCTAGTTTTGTTGCCCCAATTAACTTATAAACTCTTCTTGACGCCCAAGCTTACATCTCGCACAACCTGCACTTTGGACCAAGAGCTTTTCCACCCCCTCTCCGGGGTGTTCTCCCCTCCAGTAATGAATGGCTGTGGACAAGGTCACGTGGTGCTGAGCCTGCAAGCTCCAGGGCAGCGTGCCATCTGAGCAGCAGGCCTTTGGCAACTATCTGGATGTTTCTTACTATCTGTGCATTTTTAAGGAAATGAGTAGAATGTCAGAAAAAAGAAGTGCTGACACGAATGACAGGAAACGTGAAGGCCTCAAGTTGTCACCACTGCAAAATCACCAAGTGGCCCGAGACCCAGGAAGACCTTCACACTGAGCTAGTTCCTTGGCTTGAGGACGAAACTGAAAGTCATAAATATGTTCGGATAAAGTCATTGAAAAGATGCAATCTGCTAAACTCTGCGTGTGTGTGTGTGTGTGTGTGCGCGCGCGCGCGCGCGGCGCGAACACATGCACGTGTACAGATTAAAGAAAAGGAAGGGGGCTGGGGAAAGGTTTGCAGGAAATACACCCAAAACCTGCCACAAAGATGAGACTACATGTTGTTTTATCGTTTCACTGGTTTAGCTACTCAAACACACACACACACACACAACACCTACTTGACTTTTATAAAGAGAAAACACACACACATACAAGCGATCTGGTGCAGGAGTGGGGTCTCACTGCCTTCCTCCCAAAATAGCATGTCCACGCCTGTTTATAAAAGTGCTGTCTTCCACAGGAGGTAAGGCAGGTGAAGGGAGAGAGGTGAGGGTCAGAGAGCAGTGTGGGAGAGGGGAGGAGCCTGGAGTTCAAGCTCAGAACATCCAAGTGTGAGTGCAACCACTGTTGCAGAGCAGTGATGGAAACCAGCTCATCTCTTCTTTATCTCTCTGGGTAACAATGGAAGAGGCCTTTCCACAGCATGGGCTGGCAAAAGGCTGCACCGATAGGCTTAAGCAGAGCAGAGATGGTGAGGAAGAAGCAGGGGCAGGCAGGGTTTTGTTCTGTTGTTCACAGGATCACTGAGGCAAAGCTGACCCAATGATGCCTAACAACCTACAACAACACAGTTCATTCTTTGAGGCGGTGGTGCTGGGAGGGGCCATCGAGTCGAGTACAATCCATAGCAACCCTATGAAGAACAGATCTGAACACTGTCCTGTGCTGTACCATCCTCACACTTCGGACACATTAAAGCCCATTGCAGCAGTCACCGTGTCGATCCAGCTGGACGACAAACTGATTTCCTCTCCTTCCCTGACCCTCTATCTTTCCAAGCATCATGTCCCTCTCTAAGGAACAGCCTCTCCTAGCAACACGTCCAAAGTATGTGAGACACAGCTCCACCCTCCTTGCCTCCAGGGAGCACGCCGGCTGCACCTTCTCCAAGACATACCTGTTTGTTCTCTTGGCTGTCCATGGGATGTTCAGTGCTATTCTCCAACACCACAGTTCAAAGGCATCAATTTTTCTGTCATCCTTATTCATTCTCTAGCCCTCAGATGCATAGCAAGTGATTGGAAAGACCATGGCCTAAATGAGATGCATCCTAGTCCTCAAGCTGACATCATTACTCCTCAATAATTTGGAGAGGTCTCTGTACACATATTTTTCCAGTGCAGTATGTCTGCTGGTACCAAGGGGTAACTATGGATCCAAGTAAGATGAAGTTGTTGACAGCTTCAATATTTTTCTGCAGTACAGAGGTAACTCGTGGTTGCTGTGATGATAAATACTGTGACACTGATGTGTCAAATGCGATAATGGTTACCCATTGTGGACAGTGTTTGGTGGAGCTCCCAGACTAAAAGAGGCTTGGGAGTAGGAGTGGCATCCACTTCAGAAATAGCTTGCCTCTGGAAACTCTATGAACTTAGAGAAACAATGAAAGTTACACAAGTGCACAGGATCGCTATGTGCTTTCTATGACTCAAGGGCACTTAACAACAACATTATGATGTTATCTATCAGTCCAGTGGTGAGAATTAGTCACTGTCCAGCTTTCTGAGGCACAGCAAGTAATTGCAAAGACCATGACTTAGATCAGACGCACCTTTGTTTCGAGACTGACATTGTTGATTCTCAGTACTCTAAGACAGACTAGAAAGAAGGATTGGTCATCCACTTCCAAAATATAATAGGCCTTGGAAAACCTTATGAAAAACAAACACTTTTATCATCCCCAAAATAAATCCTGTACCCACCAACAGTCACTCCTCATTCTCCCCAATCTCCCCAGACTTGGCAATCATAAACTACTTTTAGCCTCTACAGATTTGCCTTCTCTGGACACTTCATATGAATGGAATTATGTGGTTTTACATGACTAGTTTCTTTTCACACACAATAATGTAGTGTGTGTGTGTGTGTGTGTGTGTGTGTGTGTGTGTGAGCATTTCAGCCTTTTTATTGCTGAGTAAGCCATTGGTCTGTTTAAGTTTCCATTTCTTCATCTGTGAAAGAAATGCAATGAAATAATGAAAACTGTGTGTAAACACAATGCTATAATGTATGTGTAGTAAATGTGTCAATGCATTTGCCTCTCCTTGTACCTTTGGCTTTCCCTGATACACCAACTATACCAAGCTAACACTTGGCTCAAGGGGATTCAGCCCCAAAGCTGTAGAATTTGAATGAAGAGCTATAATTAGATAGCAATTAGGGGTGGTGGGGGAGTCTCATCAGTCTTAGGAGTTGGGAGTATGGGAGCAGGAATCTCAGTCAGTGAGGAGGCCAGACTGTGGGAAGAATGAAGCTGGTGTCTGCTTGCTAGAGGAGCAACTGCTTTTTCTCCCTAAGAACAGAGGACTTTGGTCATCATTTCTTGGACACTCCCTGTGTCCTTTCACTAAATCCCCTCTGACCAGTACTGACTGGATCTCTGTCACAACAGAATCTTGCACAGAGCCATGCATGATGGGCTACACTGGTTGCCTGTGTGGTGGGGCCCATGGTGAAGGCTATTCTCTGTATATTTAACTCCACTGCTCACTTACCTGGGTGCTCTAGCAGCCTAGTCTGTAGGAAGCTGTGCTGCTAACCCAAAGTTCATATCTCTCTGGGGTTTTGAACCTATAGGTGGCCCCTTGAAAGATAGATGGGCAATCTCCTCCCGTGTGGTTTACAGCCTCAGAAATCGACCAGGGTGTCAGTTGTGAGTCAGTTCTAACTCAACAGCAATGGGCCAGTGAGCTGAGTGCTCCCTTATCAGGGAGGTCTGGTGAAGCAGTGCATAATGTACTGGGCTTTTAACCAAAAGGTCAGCAGTTCGACTCTGCTGGAGAAAGATGGGCCCTAGGACCAAGGTTTCTTCTCACATCAGCCCGTGGTAGGAAAGGCTCTCAGTTCTGAGTCTCCATCTATTCTGGGGCAGGACTGTGAAGGAAGCCTTTCCCTAGTGCCAGGGGAGAACTATCTGGAAGGCCCCTTTCACTCTGTCCCTCAGCATCTGGGAACTCTAGGTCCGAACAGGTTCGCTGGTCTCCCTAAGCTGCAGAAACTCGAATTTCTCTTATATTCTGCTGCCAAGGAAACAAGGGCCAAAGGACAGAATCTGAACCCCCACCAGCTGCCCAGACATTCACCTTCCTCCCCACTTCCTTGGTCCAGGATGGCAGAGCATGCTTACTCCAGAGAGCATGCAGCTTCTCCCAAGAGGAGCAGCTTGGTCAAGTTCACCATGTTCTTAGGCACAGGGGCCACCACACCTTTGCAGGTGAGAAGAGACTTCTGAGAACCCCGGGTCACCTGTCTGAACCCCAGCCACTCAGGGCAAGGACAGCAAACCAGTCTTCCCATTGAGGCCACTTACCTGCCCAAGGGATGCAGCTCACCTACCCTTCAACTTGGCCATGAGACTGGATGCTCATTGCTTGTTGTAGACAACACTGAGGTGCAGTGAGGAGCAGTCAGTGGCTGTCCTCAAGCGGCCCAGTGTCAGCTTTCTCTGCTGCTTTCCCCTGGGGTGCAGTGGACAGTTCTGGCTGTTCTAAGACTCACTTTTCTCATCTTTACAATACAGGCACAAGTTACATAAGAAGGCAAGGCCAAGTGCTCAGAAAGTGTCGCTGATGTCAATTTAAAGCACCCAGGCATGTCGTTTGGACTTTGTACCATAAACTGTCTTCTGGCCCAGGTCCAAGCTCTGAGTGCCCAAGGGCGCAGCAATTAAACCACATGGGGCTAAGTTCAGTGTTGATTCCAAGGAACAGCTGAAGGATGGCTCTCACACTTAAAAACCAGGTGAGAGGCTGGGGGGAGAGCTGGTGCGGCAGGAGAGAGCAGGTCCATGGCCGTGAACACCACTGAGTCCTCTAAGCCCAGCGCCATCAGGTGCTGTGCAACATGGGGCAGCTGTCTCTGCCTCCCCAGGCCTCCGTTTCCTCAGCCATTAAGATGGGATTATAATAACAAAACCCCTTGGCCAATTTTGGTTCCAACTCACAAAGCCGAACTGCCCCACAGGCTTTCTGAGACATGTAATCTTGGGGAGCTCTGGTGGCCTAGTGGCAAGAAGCTGCACTGCAATCCCAGAGGTATAAGGTTCGAATCCACCAGATGCTTTGCTGGAGAAAGAGG
>NW_006399752.1:42414677-42451307 GCF_000299155.1 Elephantulus edwardii
ATAATAATAATAATAATAATAATAATAACATATAATCTTTACAGAAGCAGATGGCCTCACAGCTCTCCCTCAGAGTGGCTGGTGGCTTTGAACTGGCGACTTTTTGGTTTGCAGCTGACTGTTTCATCACTGTACCACTACTGCTCCTATTACAACAATAAAGTAAAACCTACAAAACCTGGAATTTATTTGAGAAGGAGAATGCAAATATAGTCTACTGAAATGAGCAATCTCATTGTTGTTGGGTTGGAACCAGCTCACCACTGACCTTCCGCTGGGCAGCCAAAGACGTAAATCACACAGGAGGAGGCCACCCATCTCTCATCCTCAGAGTGGCTCGTGGATTTGAACCACCGGAGAGACGCTGTCTTTGCATTAGCAGTGTCACTCCCTAGCGATTAGGCCCCTGGAGCTCCCACAGTGAACTCCTGAGACACGGTATAGCTTCACCTGTCAAAGACAGCAAACCGTGGACATCCAGAGAAAGCCAGCAAGCTCGTGTTTCACCGTAGGATCTTCTCTGCAGATACCTACCGGTTTGATAAGGGCTGGAGTTCAGGAAGTACTTGCTCACTGTTAACACACAAAGGTCTGCTCTCCTCAGGTAATCTGGCCTCTCAACCAAGTGCTGCCCTGTGCAGCTCTTGCCCCGTTACCCACAGCCCCCTCTGGGCAGCAGATGGCAGCCTGGCCTGGCAACCAGCTGGTGTGGTCTCCATACACTCTTGGTCACTTGTTTCCTCTGTTCAATGATAACCAGGAAGGCACCGTGTTCTCCAGGCCTTGTGCTCAGCTCCAAGCAGCCCAGGCATCTGTGATTCTCTGCTCCTCACACTAGCTGGCCGGCAGCTGACCAGAGGTGAGGGTCCCAATCACGCACTGAGTTCATGCTGGTGAAGAGTTCACACAGGGCAACGCACGGGAAGAGTGCGGTGGGTATGAGTAACTCTCGTTATTATGTGAGAGCAGGGGGTCAGAGACCCTGGTCCCCCATCCCATTTTTTTAAATTTTCCTGCCTTCTTCATTCCTCCAAAGGTCGTAGGAGCCAGGGACCAGGTAAGACCGTGATGGCCTAGTGAGTAAGGAATTGGGTTGCTAATCTGATGGCACATGGTTCAAATCCACCAGCCACTCCACAGAAGAAAGACAGGCAGCCTCTTAACTGGAATTTGTAGCCTCTGAAAACTCCACTGGAGGTTCAGCTACTATTCGTTTCCAACTTGACGGTACAGAAAGGCGGGTGAGGGGAGGAAGGCACTGCCCAGTTCATGATCCTCCTGATGAAGGTGAGGGAGGCTCAGGGCCACGGCTATACGGCAGCTGTGTCCCCATCAGTTGTGGACTGAACCATGTCCTCCCCAGATGGAAACAAAGGTCCTGACTGCTGAACCAGTGAATGAGATCCTGTTCTGTGATGCTGATGAGGTCAGACCTGGTCAGAGAGGGTCCTAACGGCCGACTTCTGAGTTACAGAAAGATTAGAGCAGAGACGGGGAGATGTCATGTGGAGACAGGCGCACGCAGCATGTGAGTACGAGGCCAGGAATGCCAGACTGTGGCTATTAGAAGTGGACGTTCTGAATTTGAACTTGTAGCTTCCGAGGCCACGAGAAAATAAGAACGTGCTTCTTCAAGCCATGCACATGCGGGATTTGACTTACTCCCTGACCTCCACGTGGAGGGGCCCTGATGCTGAACCCTGATCACCCCATAAACCGGTCTCAGACAGGCCCTGCCAAGACCTCCAGTGCCCTTGGAGCCCCTGGGCTGTGCTGAATGTTGTTTCTGGACAAAGTGTCTCCTAGGTTGGTGGCTCAGCCCCAGGGACAGAGGTGTGGTGGCCTCAGGGTCCAGCCTGGCCTTAGCCCAAGCAGCAGGTCCTCTGTGCAGTGGTCACGGGGCAGCCCAGGTGCTATCATCTACTGTCCAGTGTTCCCTGACTTGGAGACGACTTACACTTACCCAGGCCCAGGTTGGAGATGGTCTGCAGGTCTGTGAAGCTTCGGGCCTCAAGGATAGCCGGGGGCAGCCTCAGCGTGAAGGGCAGTAAGTCTCTGTGGAGACATGAGGGGTTGGAGGTCAGGTCTGGGGAGGGTCCTCCTCAAAGCCACAGCATACACAGAAGAGCTATCAAATCCTTGTTGGTCGCTATCCCCAGCCACGTGTCTGCACAGATGGGGGCGACTTGCCTGGGGCTTCACTGGGCAGCTGGTCCCATCTGGTGTCAGGGGGCAGGGAGTGACCTGTTTCAGAAGTGGGGGGTCGGGGTGGGGAGTGTCACTGCTTCTGTGTGGTTTTCCTGGCTCGAAAGACGAGCCCCAGCCCAGCTTCTTCTAAAGGCACGATTCTGGGCAAAGTGAGGGGTCTCTTCACCCTTTGACCCTCACTGTTCTACACAGAACTCGCTGAGGCGCACAGCACTTCCTGGTGGGCGCAGACCTCAGTCAAGGGCACAGTCAGGCGGCTCTCGGGGAGCCCACAGGCAGGCTTCACTCGGTAAGCACACAGTCAGCATGCAGCAGAAGGCGCACAGTCAGGCTCCATTTGGAGTGGCACAGTCAGTCAGTCAGTCCCCAGAGAGCACACAGTCAGCCTTCACCAGGGGTTTACAGTCAAGCACCCCTGGTGATGCCAGATGAGGCAGCCCTCTCTGTCCAGAGCCCTCATTCGGCAGAGAATTGCCCAGGGCTCATGCTGGCGACTTCCTGGATGGGAATCAGGCACCCTTGCTGCTCCCGTAAGGAAACTGAGGCCTGAGACGGGAAGGGGTGTGTGCTCCGCCTCAGAGCTCCAGGCTTCACAGCCAGGGCTTGTTCTACACATCCAGGTACCCACGGTGCGCCCCAGTTCTCTGCCTGGTGCTGGCATTCAAGACTCATCAGCATCTGAGCCCCTTCCCAGCCATAATTCCCACAGCTCTCTCACTCTCCAAGCAGCTCTATGCTCTCAACTGCACCGAGGGTCCCAACCCCCTTACAGACAGAGGAGATGGCTGAGAGAATGCAGTCCTTAGCCCAGGGCTAGTCCCCTGGCTGCCCTTGTCATTCCTTCTTTTTTCTCCAAACTCCATTCCACACGCCGAGTCCTCGCCCAATTATCCTCCAGCAGAAAGCCTTCCAGGGTGGCCCAGCCACTAAGCAGGGGGTGCTGGTGTCCCCCCCCTTTCTTCCTCATCCTGGTTGTGGCCTCCTCATCATCCTGTCACACAGACTAGAAAATCCTGCACCCCCCTGCTCTCCTGTGCTCTCCCTACTGCCCTCTACAATGGCTGCCCACTTCTCTCTGCTCCCCCCGGCTCTGTCCAGGGCAGCCTCCTCCTCATGGGGCTTGGATGGCTGCTGTGGCTCCAGCCTCATCTCCACTCTTCCCTGGCTGTAAACTCACTTCCTGCTGCAATCACCAGAAGGGTAAGAACTGCGAACCATCCAGTTAGCAGGGGAGTGCGAATGCCAGGACCCACAGGTGACGCAAGGTGCACTAAGAGCACACATCTGGAGCATCTAGCGTCCCCTGCCCTGCCTGCGTGTTTGGTCCCAAAAGATGCTGTTGGCCAGGGTCTCAGGATGACAGCAGCAAGGAACTCCAGGATGTTAGCGTCCACCCTGCCTAACATCCCTGGCTCGATGAGGCAGCCGGGTCAGCAGAGTTTGGGTGAGCTGCCCAAGGTCGTGTATGAAGGAGCTGATAGCCTAGGGCTCTTCCTCCACTGGCCCCTCATGGTCCCTCACTCCTGGGAGCGCACAGGCTCTGGCTTGGACCTGACCACCCCCTCAAATCCAGGGACGCTGCCCTCTGCATCCTGTGACCTCTTCAAGTTCCCCAGAAGCCTTTTGCAGGGTGAATCTGCTTCTCCGAATCCCCTTTTCACTTGTTGGTTGTGTTTAAAACTCCCAGTGGATTTTGTGCATTGGCCCCGCATCCACCTGCCACCATGCTGAACTATTTATTCCTTCTCCTAGCTTCGCGGAGGCTTTCCTGTGTATATGATGATGTCATCTGTAAAGGGATAGTTTTACTCTTCCTTCCTCATGTGGATGCTTTTTCTTCCCCAGCCCTGCTGCTCTGGTTAGGACTTTCAGAATGATGAGCAGAGGTGAGTGGGTGAACCGTCCTATTCCTGACCTCCGGGGAAGCCCTCCTGGGTCTCCTGGTATCAGGCTCTTTGGATGGTGTGGCAAAGCAGGAAGGGGAGGAGAGCCTGTGGGTGGCAGTGGTGACCTAGGGGACTGTGGCAGCGGTGTCCCTGGTTGCACATGTAGCTGCTGCTCCAGCCATGGCTCCCTGCATGGCATGGTCCATGGTGACGTAACCAGGGCACCTGCTGCTGAACACTGGCCATGTGCCCTCCCCGCACGTGCAATTCTCTCCAACATCTACAAGGCCATCATTCCCATTCCACAGAGGAGCAAGCGGAGGTCGAGAGAGATCAAGGAACTGTGTCACATTCTGGAGTTTGCAATGATTCACTCACTCAGTCACACGCCTGTCTCGTACTGTGAGTATACCGGCTAGTAAGAGAAGAATTTCTTAGAAAAAGGAGTGAAAGAAATGAACCTATATCCTCCTCAGGGTTCAATATTCACAACACACTAAGGGTCAGAGAGGTTCTCTCTTGTTTCACTGACGGGCAAATAACTCTGTTTTGTCATTATTGTTAGGAGTTTCTGAGTTGGCTCTGACCCACAGTGACCCTGAGAACCACAGAGCATAACACTGCCCCTTGTGTGCCACCCACACAACACCTGCTGGGTCCGAGGACATCTCTGCAGTCACTGTGCCAACCCATCTGCTGGGGGTCATCTTTACCATGGACAAAGAAGGCCGAAGAAGAGTCCATGACTCTCTATTGTCTTGGCAAATACTACACTGGATACGATGTGGACTATACCATGGATTAAATTGCGTGTCCCCCTCAAAAAATACATGTATGTAATGATATTATCAAGAAACAGCATTTGATATTTTAAATGATACAACCTTTGAGCTGTGGTGTTGGAGAAGAGTGCAGACTATCCCACGGACAGCCAAAAGTACAGACAAAAATGTCTTGGAGAAGGTGCAGCCAGAGAGCTCCGTGGAGGCAAGATGATAAGGCTTCATCTCACATCCTTTGGGTCTGTTGCTAGGAGAGGCTGTTCTTTGGAGAGGGGCATCAGGCTTGGCAAGGTGGAGGGTCAGTAGAGGGAGGCAGACCCTCAACCAGGTGGACTGACACAGTGACCGCAGCAGTGGGCTCAAGTGTATGAGAGATGACGAGGACGGCACAGGACAGGACAGGGTGCAGGTCTGTTGTTCACGGGGTTGCTGTGATTTGTAGACTACTCAACGGCACCTACCAACAACAACAGTGATATAATGTGGGAATTATGCAATGATTCTTCTATGAGGTGATAAACCAAATAGCTGGAGAAAGATTAACGGCGGAATGCAGCCATCTTTCATTCCTGTCACAACCCCAATCGACATAAGGGGAGCTTCTCGAGGGTGTGTGGCCGGTGATACCTCTTACCTAACTGGAGATAAAAGGGAAGGAAAAAGATCCAAGAGTGGGGGACCTCACCGTTACTAAGAATTGCCAGGAAACAATGAATGAATGGAAACCTAATGGCTCTGTAAATTTTCATTGAAATTAATAATAAATTTTTTTTTTTTTAAAAAAGGAATTGCCAGGAGTGGAGTGCATCTTGTTGGGCTCAATGCTCTTTGAGAGGAAGGTTCTTGACACCCAGGAAGGCCAGAAGACACAGAGGTCCCGAGGAAGATCTCAAGGACTTTCTTCCAGAACCTACAGGGAGATAGGGAGGGTCTCCCATAGAAGTGGCATCCTAAATTTGGACTCACAGTCTCCCAAACTGTAAGAACTTCCAGCAGTTCCCTATCTATGTATTATTCTAGCTGTTTTTGAATGATCTTCAGCGGTGTTTTGCTAGCATGTGATATTAATGATATTGTTCGAGAGTTTCCACATTCAGTTGGATTACCTTTTTGGGGAATGGGAACAAAAGAGTGACCTCTTCCAATCTGCTGGCCAGATAGCTGTCCTCCAAATTTCCTGGCATAAACTGGTAAGCTTATCCAAGGCTGCATTTGTTAACTAAAACATAATTGGTATCCCATTGATTCCTGGGGCCTTATTTTTTGCCAGTGTCTTCAATGCAGCTTCTACTTCCTCCTTCATTACCACTGGCTCCTGTTCATACAGTACTTCCTGAAATTTTTCAGTGTCAATTTTTCTGGTACAGTGACTCTGTATTCCCTCCAACTTCTTCTGATGCTTTCTGGACCATTCAATATATTGCCCACAGCATCTTTCAATATTGTGACATGAGGCTTCAATTTTTCAGTTCTCTCAGCTTGAAAAATGCAGAGCGAGTTCTTTCCTTTTTATTCTCCAATTCCAGCTGTCTGCACATTCCATTATAATACACTGCTCTGTCTTCCTGAGCTGCCCTTTAAATTTTCTGTTCAGCTCTTTCACTTCAACATGTTTTCCTTTTGTTTTGGCTTTTTGATGCTTCAGTGCAATCTTTAGAGTCTCTTCTGACAGCCATTTTGATTTTTACTTTCTCCTCTGTATTTGTAATGACCTTTTGCTTTCTTCACGGATGATATTCTTAATATTATCCCATAACTCATCTGGTCTTTGATCATTTGTGTTCAATGACTCGAATCTACTCTTAAGATGATCTTGAAATTCAGATGGAACTGATTCAACATGATATCTTATTTCCTACGCACTTATTTTCATTTTCTTCAGCCTTGAATTGAACTTGAATATGATTAATTGATGATCTGACCCACACTCTGCCCCTGGTCTAGTTTTGACTGCTGATATTGAGCTTCTCCAATGATTTCTCCTACAAATGCAGTCAATCTGATTCCTATGCAGCCCATCAGGTACCAGAAGAATGTCTATTTCTGCTTTATTGACTATGAAAAGGCATTTAACTATGTGGATCCTAACAAGTTGTCGCTGATATTGAGAGGAGTAGAAATCCCAGAGCATTTAATTGTGCTCCTGTGGAATCTATACCTGGACAAGGTAGCTGTTGTACAAACAGAGAGGGGAAATACTGCATGGTTTAAATATTAGGAAGGGAGTGTATCGGTGCTGTATTCTTTCTTCATACCTATTCAATCTGTAAGCTGAGCAAATTATCCGAGAAGCTGGACTCTACGAGGAGGAGCGTGGCATCAGGATTGGAGGGAGACTCATTAATAACCTGTGTTATGCAGATGACACCACCCTGCTTGCTGAAAGTGAGGAGGACTTGAAGTACTTGTTGCAGAGGATCAAGTAATGTAGCCTTTGGTATGGATTGCATCTCAATGTCAAGAAAACAAAAATTCTTACCACTGGACCAATAGGCTGGAGAGGAGATTGAATCTGTCAACAGCTTCATCTTGCCTGGATCCACAATTAACACCCTTGGTACCAGCAGTCAGGAAATAAGGAGACACACTGCACTGGCAAAGTGTGCAGTTAGGGACCTCTTCAAATTATTAAAGATTAATGATGTCAGTCTGAAGACTAAGGTGCGTCTGATTCAGGCCATGGTCTTCCCAATCACTTGCTATGCATCTGAGAGCTGGATAATGAATAAGGATGACAGAAGAAGAATTGATGCCTTTGAGCTGTGGTGTTGGAGAAGAGCACTGAACACCCCATGGTCGGCCAAGAGAACGAACAGATAGATATGTCTTGGAGAGGGTGCAGCAGGAGTGTTCTTTGGAGGCAAGAATGATGAGGCGTCTCCTCACATACTGTGGGCATGTTGCTAGAAGGGGCTATTCATTGGAGAGAGATGATGCTGGGAAGGGTGGAGGGTCGGCGAAGGAGAGGAAGACCATCAACCAGATTGACTGACACAGTGACTGATGCAATAGACTCTTTTGTGTTAGAAAGTGTGAGAATGGCACAGGATAGAAGAGGGTTCAGCTCTTTTTTTCACAGGGTCCCTATGAGTTGTGCTTGACTTGATGACACCCAACAACAACAAACTATGAGAACGTTTCTGTTTGTTAAAGCCATCCCCTTGTGGTATATCTGTTACAGCAGCATTTGATGACTAAGACAGACGGCCACAAGAACAAGCAAATCTGTTGAGGAAAAAGTGCACGCAGGTTGTTCCTTCGAAGGGAGGACGGTGAGACTTAGAAGCGAGGAGGCCGAGATCTGCCTCACATATCTTGGGCATGTTATCAGGAAGGACCAGTCCTTGCAAAAGAACATCATTCTTGGGAAAGCAGAGAGTCCGTTTAATAAGAGACAAAGACCTTCAACAAGGCGGATTGACACAGTGACTGATACAATGGGCTCTTGCGTGTCAGGAAGTGTGAGAATGGCACAGGCTAGAACAGGGTTCAGATCTTTTGTTCACAGGGTCCCTTGAGTGGTGCTTGACTTGATGACACCCAACAACAACAAACTATGAGAATGTTTCTGTTTGTTAAAGCCATCCCCTTGTGGTATCTCTGTTACAGGAGCATTCGATGACTAAGACAGACAGCCCCAAGAACAAACAAATCTGTCGAGGAAAAAGTGCACGAAGCGAGGAGGCCAAGATTCCACCTCACATATCTTGGGCATGTTATCAGAAGGAAAAAGTCCTCGCTAAAGAACATCATTCTTAGGAAAGCAGAGAGTCCGTTTAATAAGAGACAAAGACCTTCAACAAGGCGCACTGACACAGTAACTGCAACCAAGGTTAAGGACAGCAAGGCCGTGCAAATGGCTGAGGACTGGGCAGGGCTTCGCTCTGTTCTGTTCAGGGCCGTTAGGAGCTGAAATCAACTTGATGGCAGCTAACAACAAAGGGAGCTCTGGTGGCCGAGTGGTAAGAAGCTGTGCTGCAAATTCAAAGACACATGGTTCAAATCCCCCAGCTGCTCCTTGGGAAAGGAGGGGCAATCTCCTCCTGTGTGATTTACCACCTCTGAAAACCTGCTGGAGGGGCCGCTATGGATGGGTTTGACTCGACAGCATATACCTGTAAGAACAACTCCCTTATCAAGAAAATGCCTTTCTGCTTGTGAGAATGATCGGAAGACGGCCAGACTCAAAGAGTCTTTGTGGTGCACTGGTTAAACACTGGGCTGCTGACAGGTGAATGGTTTGAACCTGCCACCTGCTCTGTGGGAGAAAGATGCGGCAGTCGTGCCTGTAAAGCTTTCCAGCCTCGGAAACTCTACGGGCAGTTGGACTCTCCTGGGGAGCTGTTATGAACTGAGTTGACTTAATGGCAGGAGCTGGGTGGGTGGTGGGCACACAGCGGGCTGATGGAGCAAAGAGCACGTGACTTAGGATTCTCTCTAGTGTGCATCCCTGCTCTGCCACGTACCAGCGATGCAACCTTGAATAAGTTATCTGTCTCAGTCTCAAGTTACCAATCTGTAAAATGGGAATAACGAGAGCATTCACTTTGCAGAACTGTTCTACAGATTTAAAAGTTAATGTCATGACAAGAGTCCAGAATGAAGGCTGCATAGTGGAGTGGACTTGGGGGGAGGGATTGCATAACAATGAAAGAATTTTTCTTTTACTTTTCAAAATGAAGGCTGCATAGTGGAGTGGACTTGGGGGGAGGGACTGTATAATAACGAAAGAATTTTTCTTTTACTTTTCAAAGAGCAGAGCGAACTGGGGTGGGGAGGTTGGGCAGGGAGAAAGTACAATAATGAATGAAGGGAAATGCTAAGTCTCTGTAAACTTTCATTAAAATGAATTTAAAAAACCTGCTAATTACAAAAAGGTTAATGCACGTGAGAGTCAGCCCTGAGCACAATGCTGGGCCCCAGCGAGCACCCAGAGGGAGCCGTGAGCATCACCTGTTATGATCAGCTTCCCTTCTCTGCACTAGAGCCCAAGTGGGCTGGGCAGGTGAGGAGGGGTGTTCACCTGAGGCAGGTGTGGATTGGTGTCCTTGAAGCAGGAAGAAGTGGGCCCGAGGCCCTGGGCCCCAAGACATTCTGCCCACCCTCTAGTCAGCCTTGGGAGAGTAAGCCTGTGGTTGATGGTATCAACTCTTTTTTGAGTTCCTGTTGCCCTGAAACCCACTGTGAATCAAAACAGTGCCGGTTCAGCAGGTCTTTACCAGAAACTCGCCCCACCACACAGCTGCACAGTGACACTGAGCTCCCTCCCATGGGGATGGGGTGGGGGTGGGCAGCGTCTCCTGACCTGCCCCCTGCAGGGCCTGGGTCGGGTCCATACAGGACATGAGCTGCCCCTGACAAGGAATACACAGGAAGTGAGGGTGGGGGGCAAAGAGCCAGGGAGAGGTCCTCACCAGCTGGTCCAAGAACGCATCAAAGCTGACACCTTCCTTCCTGTCACTGGGACAGACCCTCAGGAAGTTCCCCTGGTCCCCCCACCCCAAGGTTGCAGGAACATCTGCACCTCCTGTTCTGTGCCTCGAGTGGTCAGCGCCCCCCGCCATCAGCAAGGCCAGGCCCACTCACCTGCTGACACAGTAGAAGGCGACCAGCCTGAAGATGTCCTCGAACACGAGTACGGAGCCCTCCAAGAAGAGAACTGAAGGGAGAAGAGAAAGGCTTCGATGAGAGTCCTTGCTCAGAGGGGGCAGCCCTTAGCCAGGGCCAGGTCAGCTCACCGAGGGTCCCTGGCGCCTGGCCTGTCCCACCCTGCCCACATCTGCTGCAAATTGGACCTGAGGGAAATTGAACATTCACTGAGTTAGAGGAGTCCCTGAATGGGGCACATGTCTGTGAGCTTGGCTGCCGGCCAAAAGGCTGGAGATTCAAATCCAATCAGCAGTGCCTCAGAAAAAAAGTCTGGCCAGCTGCTCCCGAAAATCCAACCACAAAAAGCTCTAGACAGCGGAGTGTTCCTATTCCGCACGCGGGGGCCAGTGGGAATTGGAAAGACCTAACTCACAGCACCTGGGAATCAAGGTTTTAGGAAGATAATTTATGAAGCAGCCCCTATCACCTTCACTAGGACACCCAACTCAGACCCACCCATGGAGGGGATTCCACCGCCACCCCACGGGACAGAGTGGAACTATCGTGTCTCCAGGGCTGTCTGTCACTCCTGCAGTGGAGTAGAGGGTGGATGAGAACTGACAACTTTTTGGTTAACAGCCAAGAGCCGCTGCACGTCACAGCACCATGAGGGAGATGATAAAGCGTAGAACCAAACCCACTGCCACTGGGTCGATTCCCAGCAGCCACGGAGGGCTCCCTGGGCTGTGATGCATGGGAGTGGATGTCACACCTGCCTCCCAGGGTATGGCTGGTGGGCGCGAACTGCTGACCTCTCAGTTAGTAGCTCAACCCTTAACCACTAGGGCTCCCAAGAAATATACATTCACCTTATTTCAGTCCCATCCCCTCAAGGAAACAACATAAAGGATTCTTGGTTGACCACCAGATAGATGCTCTGCTGAAGAAGGAAGGCAATCTCCTCCTGTACCAGTCAGATCTGATTTGACAGTACACACACACACACACACACACACTCTCTCTCTCTCATAATAATAATAATAATAATAATAATAATAATAATAATAATACTAAAAAAACAAACCCAAGATTCTTAGTTGAAAAAGAGATTTTAAAATGCAATGGCTCAATGTTCTCTCATGGAAATCTTACACGTGGGCAGGTGGGCAGGGCTGCCCTGCTCTGCTTCAGCCTTGGGCAGCCATGTCAGTCCAGTGGGCAATGAATGGGGTTCACTGCCTTGTCACCTGGGAACCCCAGGACCATCACCATCTGGCTAGATATGGCTGGGTGACCAAGACAAGGTAAGGGTGCCCCTATATTTTACAGCTCTGACAAGGAAGAGAAATCAAAGACTTGAGGCTCTTTGGAGAGGCTAGGCACCAGGGCATTATGGTTAGTGTTTAGAGGCTGAGGCCCCGCTGACACATCGCATATGGCTGGTGAGCTTCAGGACAAAGAGCCCAGGGCAGAAGAGACAGTCCCAGGAGACCACATTGCTCTTCGAGGGTCCAGCAGGCGCCCATCCCCACAATCTTCTTCCCAGTGCTCTGGGCACCAGGGCTGGGCTCCCACCACGAACTTTCTTGGGCATCAGAGGAGCCAAGAAACACACAGCCACCACACCTCAGTTCCAGTTTCTTGAGGTTCTCCCAGCCTCCAGGTGGTGGCGGGGCGTGCAGGACCAGGTCCTAGGCCACGCTGACCCCAGGACTTGGGGCGACCTGCGAATGCCTTCCCCTGTCAGAGTCTCAGTTCCTCCACCTGCAGAGGGAAGGAGCCACCCCACTGTACAAACGCACGCACCGGGGGCCAGCAGGTTGCTCTCGGAGCCCAGCACAGCCTCCCGCTGGCTGCATGGGAGCTCCAAGATGGCCCCAGGAGTACAGAACCAATGGGCTCTTTGAATGGCTTTATTTCTTGATCCCCTGTCTTTCTACTTGCTAAGCAGAGTCTTAAATAGCATGATTTTTAAAATTTACACTCATTTACTTATGGCAAAAATGTGCCATAAAAAGTTTGATAAAGCACTGCTCTTTCTGTTGGGTGCCATGTGGTCATTTATGACTCACAGACGCCCCGTGAACAGCAGATCTGAGCCTGGCCCTAGCCTGTGCTATCACGACCATCGTGACATGCTTAATATCATATCAATATGCTCAGACGCAGAATCTCTGATATTCATTGTGTCAACCAACCTTGCTGGAGAGTTGGTCTTCTCTCTTTCTTTGACCTTTTACAGCATGATGTCCTCCTTTTCTAAGGACTGACCCCTCCTAACAACATGTCCAAAGTATGTGAGATGAAGTTTCACTATTGCCTTGAAGGAGCACCCTGGTTGGCCTTTCTCTAAGACAGACTTGTTTGTTCTTTTGATAGTCCAACACCATAACTCAACTTCTGTCATCCTTATTAATTTTCTGACTTTCATATGCACAAGAAGAAACACAGAAGAGCATGGCTTGGACCAGGTGCACCTTGGTCTTTAAACTGACATCCTTGCTCTTTCGAACTTTGGAGAGGTCTGTGACAACAGACTTTCCCCAGGCAACATGTCTTTTGATTTACTGACTGCTGTTACCCTGGATGTGGACTGCGGGTCTAAGTAAAATGAAATCATTGACAACTTCAGTGTTTTGATAAATTGGTGGGTTAGGAACCTCCACTGAGATGGACTTATGCCCTGGCTGTGACAGGGACCCAATCACAGCAGCCTTCATGAAGATAGCACAGACATGGGGAGGGCTTCATTTGGTTACAAATAAGGTTTCTGAGACACACCATCAACCCAATGTTGTTGTTTGTTGTTATGTGCCATCGAGTCGCTTGCGACTCACAGCGATCCTATGTACAACAGCCCTAAACTCTGCTCTGTCCTGTGCCAATCTGTCTCCGACACACCCATCCCGATTATCCCAGTTACTGAATCAATCCACCTCATAGAGGGCCTTCCCCTCCTGCGCTGTCCCTCCACCCTCCCAAGCATGATGTCCCTGTCCAGGGACTGGTCCCTCCTTGCATTTCCAAAGTATGTTAGACGAAGCCTCAGAATCCTTGCCTCCAAGGAGCAGCCCAGTTTAACCCTCTCCAGGACGAATCTGTTTGTTTTCCTAGCAGTCCATGGTACCCTCAATACTCTTCTCCAGCACCACAGCTCAAAGGCATCAATTCTCCTTCTATCCTCCTTAGTCATTGTCCAACTCTCTGATGCATAACAAGTGATAGCAAAGACCATGGCCTGTATCAGATGCACCTTAGTCTCCAGAGAGACACATTGCTCTTCAGAACTTCGGAAAATTCCCTAACAGCAGTCTTTCCCATGCAACACGTCTTTTAATTTCCTGGCTACTGGTGCCAAGAGTGTTGACTGTGAAAAATAAGCTGGGAAATAAGTGGGTAAAGACACTTGTGCCAAAGACAGGGACAACACTGATACTAATGGTTAACCCAACAATAAGGGATATATCTTTCACTTTTTCTGTAAAATGCTTGTCTGTCGGATACTTCTAAATATAAACATTCAGATTAAGATACACTAGGAAAAAGATTGGCCATCCACTTCTGAAATAGCAGACCTCTGAAAACCTATCAACCCAATGCATTTATCTATTACATTATGATGGATTAACAAAAAGGCAAGTTGAAAGAAATATGTTAAGTATATTATAGGGCAGGAGACCCTTACAGTGTGCCTTCAAATGACTTAATCTCAGAAACATCAGTCTGTCCTATTACCAAAACCCGCTTCTATCCAGTTAATTCTGACTCACGACCAATATTTTCATTTATATTCAATACAGGGACAACGGCAATCTTCACAGAAGCTGATTGCCAGGCCTTTCTTCCATGGCATTGCTGTTGTTATTATCAGGTGCCATTGAGTCAAATCATAGCGACCCTATGAACCACAGACATGTACTCTGTACCATCCCATGCCCTCCCCTCAATCTCTGACACCCTCAAGCCCATTGCTGCAGTCACTGTTGCCAACCCATCTCACTGAGGGACTCAGTCTCTTTCTTGGACCTTCCACTTTCCCAAGCATGATGTCCCTCTTCAACGACTGGCCTCTTCTAACAGTATTCCCAAAGTATGTGAGATGAATCTTTGTCCCCTTTGCCTCCAAAGGGCACTCTGGCTGCAGTTTCTCCAAGACATAGCCGTTTGTTATTTTGGCAGTCCACGGAATATTCAGCACACTTCGTCAATATCACAGCTCAAAGATATCAATTCCTCTGTCATCCTCATTCACTGTCCAGTTCCCAGATGCATAGCAAGTGACTGAAAAGACCTATGGCCTAAATCAGGCACACCTTAGTCTTTAAACTGACATCATTGCTTCTCAATAATTTGGAGAGGTATCTGACAGCAGCCTTGCCCAATGCAGTACGTCTCCTGATCTCCTAACTGCTGATACCAAGGATGTCGACTGTGGATCCCAGTAAGATCCATCTGTTGACAATGACAATCTTTTCTCCATCTATCATGAAGGAGCTTATTGTCCAGTAAAGAAGATGTCTGTTTTCTTTTTCTTTTTTAACATAAAACGTATTTTTTTATTGCTCTTTGTATGGATTTCTTAATTATTAAAAAATAAAACATTCTGAAAGACAGAATTTTCTAGACTTTTTTTTTCCTACCTAGTCTTATTCTCTAAGTTTATCCCCCATGGGTTACCATGTCAGTATATAAGATGTTGGTGACATAGCTACAAGCAATACACAATCCAGTAAACTATGGCAGACTAACGGTGCAAGTACCATAAAAACCAAGGTATCAAATGTTTCGTTAACTGAACCCAAAAACGTTTCTTTTGACTTCTTTTGTGTCCTTTGGTTCCTCTGCTCCCTTTCTTATTTCCATCCGTTTCTTGTTTTCCAATTTGATCTCTTGCCTCAACATATAGTCTTTCCCACAGATCTGAACGCTGCTGTTCGAAGATTAGCTTCTGCTCCAGCTCAGTGAGTCTTTCCCGTAAGGTTTCTATTTCCTTTTTTTCAGTCAGTACATTTTCTGTAGCAAGGGTCTTTTGCTTATCTATAAAAGACTCCTGTCCTTGCTGACATTGGGAAATATAATCCTTCATATCACTTAATTTATCTTCACGGTTTTTGACCAACTGTTGATGTCTCAGAACCTGAACTATACCACAGATATACCCAGATTCCAGGATGATGGCAATCACCAAAGCAAGCATGACACATTTCTTAAGATCACTACTGAAATGGCGCTTATCCAAGTTCTCCTTGCAAGGTTCGGGCGCCTGTTCAGCAGGCGGTCCCTCTTCAGCAGGACTGGGCTGATGACTAATTTCATCACTACTTGATTCATCATCATTATGTTGAGATGAAAATGCAATTTCTGGCTGACAGAATGTATACTGGCTGCTAAAGGAAGAAGCCATGTGAAAGGTTTCTGTGCTCTCTGCTTCCTCAACAATTATAGCTTCTTCCTGAATTCCAACTTCTTCTAACTTAGGTGGCTCTAGGGTAACAGTGTCAGAATCATCACTGACAGTTCCAAAGTAGATAATGTCGTCTTCAAATGGTGTTTCTTCCTCTGCTTCAACTGCTGACTTGGTTTCTTCCACAGCTGGATGAGCAATTTCTCCCATCACCGTTGTGTCACTCTGGCTGTTTACACCTGGCAACACTTGAACTTCCTCGTGCTCAAAAGACGAACCTTCTAGAACAAGCACCCCACTGTCATTGGCCACACCATGTTCAGAATTCACCATCTCAATATCAGATCCCTCATAACTGATGAGAGTCCAATCACAAGATGAATCACTGTCACTGGAATTGGAATTTTCAGCCATTTTTCAGGTATCTGAAAGAGCAGAGCTACCTCCGCCAGAATACGCTAGCTGTCGTGGTGGCGGAGAGCACAGCTAAGATGTCTGTTTTCTTGATGTTAAGATGTAATCCATACTGAAGGCTGTAGTCTTTTATCTTCTGCAGCAAGCGCTTTCAGCTCTGCTTTTCAGAAAGCAAGGCTGGTGTATAATATAGGTTGTAGAGAAATCTTTCTCTGATCCTGATGTCACAGTCATAGAGTCCAGCTTCTCAAGTGATTTTCTCAGCATCAGATTGAATAGGTATGGGGAAAGGATACAGCCCTGACAGCACTCCTAGGTTATGATCAAACTGTCCACCTTGTAGGATAGTGGTCAAGCACGTGTGCCATCCAGGTACCAGCCTGTGTGACCATGGCGCCACCTAGCGTTGCATTTGACACAACATCTATTTTCTCTACAAGGAGGAGGGTGGACGGATGGCAGTGGCTGAGGGCTGTAATGTCAGGTGCTAGGGGCCCATCGATAACCCGACAGAGATCAATTTTATTCAGACACACAAAGGGTAGATAAGAACTGGAATGAACTCGATGGCAATTGGTCTGCTCTTTTGGTTTGTCTCTGCTCAGGCTTTGCTCACAGCTCAGGCAATGTCCTAAGAATGCGATTCTGCGCCTCCAGCCCAGCTCTGGGTCTGGCGTCTGTCCCAACGCCTTTATAAGCATTCCTAGGCCTCTCCAGGGAAGCTGCATGCACATGTGCCATGCAGAGTGTACACCTTCTTGCATCAGAGAAACCTTGCCCACGGCTTCCTATGGTGAGTGGGAGGCTCGGGAGGGCGGGTCTGGCTTTGCTGGCACCTGCATGGAGCCAGGCAAAGTGAGGCTCTGTGCAGAGCGGCCGTGGGTGTGGAAATCAACAGTGGAATTTACAGAGATTGAAAGCAGGCTCGTGGCTGCTGCTCAGGGCTGCGGGGGAAGTGAGATAAGAGCTGAGAGCTAACATGTACAGAGTTTCTTCCCAAAGCATGCAAAGACTTTAAAATCCACTGTGACTTCTCAGCCGTGAACAGACTAAAAGCACTGAACTGTACACTTTCAGTGGGTGAACCGTTACGTTTGTTGCTGTTGTTGTTCGCCACAGGTGCGTCAGTCACCTCCTGGACTCATGGGGACCCTTGCATAACAGAACTAAACACTGCCTGGTCTTGTCCTATCTCCAGGATCAGCTGTGGACAGAGTGTCAGTGACCCACAGGGTTTTCATGGTCTGAATTATGGAAGGCTATTGCCAGACCTTTCTTCCTAGTCTGACTAGTTTGGATGCTCCACTGAAATCTGTTCAGCATCATACGAGCCTCTACTGACAGACTGGTGTGCCTGTGCTGTGCTGACTGTGGATTGAACCCAAACCTCCTTCCTACATGGAAGCTGAGAATTCTACCCCAAGCCACCACTGTCCCAGTTGAAAACATGAGGTAAGCAAATTATTTCTCAAGAAACCTGCTATTAAAATACAACAGGACACAAACAGGGTGGACTGAACCTCACTTCTGCATTATGCTCTTCTGGGAACACGTATGACTTCTGTAAGCAGAAAGAAGGAGCCCTGGTGGCACAGAGATCATTAAGTGTTGGGCTGCCAACCAAAAGGTGGGCGTTTCGAATCCACCTGTGGCTCCCAGGAGCACGATGAGGCAGTGTTCTCTCCTCAGGATCTACAACTTGGGAAATCCACGGAGTAACCATGAGTTGGACCCAGCGTGATGGTAGTGAGTTTGCTTTGTATAAGCAGAAGTACAAAGGGTTTTGCTGTAAAGCTGGTCAGTTTCCAATGCTCTCAGCTTGCTCAGATTCATATCTGCTTACAGCTTGGCCAGCCATGACTAACAGCTCCTACACTTCTCACTGCTGAGGGGACCACATCACCCCTTACTCTGCCCAAGTCGCTTCTGAAAGATCCTTGGGGACTTCTGTGTCCACCTCTGTCAATAGCCAGGCAGTAGCCTCTGACAAAGCAGGACTCATGCTAAGGGGACCTCCTAAGTCCTGCAGCAGAACCTCCTTGTCCTGTCCAAACCAGCTCTCAAAATGGGTGAGAGCCACGTGCCAGCTGGCTGAAGGCAGCCAGGTGCTTCAGTGACAAGGTGAGCATGAAGGGACTCGCTGCCTCTGCTGCCGGAGGGAGACCATCTACCTCTCCCCATCTGGGTCTGGTCAGCACAGGTGGGGTGTGGGGCAGGGGAGCTGACTTCCAGCACTAACAGCCCCTCCCCAGGCCCGAGACATCATGAAACCTGTCAGGGTGATTCCAATTTAGACACCCTGTGGAACAGAGAACTGACACGTAGGGTTCCCAGGAGCACTGGTGACCTAGGGGTAAGAAGCTGCACTGCAATCTCAAAGGTACATGGTTCAATCCCATAGGTGTGCTGTGGGAGAAAGATTGGTAATCTCCTCCCATGTGATTTATTGCCTCTAAAAACCCACTGGTGGGTCAGCTATGAGTCAGTCCCAACTCAATGGTATATAACAACAACAACAACAACTGGTAGCCTAGTAGGTAGGGAGGTGTGCTCCCAACCCAAAGGTAGGGGTTTGAATACACTAGGTGCTCCAAGGAATAAAGATGTGGGATCTCCTCCCATACAATTTGCAGCCTCTGAAAACCTGGTGAGGGTTCAGCCGTGAACCGGTCCCAAGTCCACAGCAATGAGAGAATCTTTAGGGGAACCATCCCGTCTCACTCCCTTGAAGCTGTGGTGAATTCCAACCACCTACGTTTCAATTTGCAGCACAATGCTTACTCCACCGCACCACCAGGGCACCTGTGCCAACCTGTTAGAAACTTGTTTTGTCATTTGATAACACAAATGACCCACCCAGGGCAGAGACAGGGCGTGTTTCTTGTTCTCCACTGTACCCCAACATCTAGGGAGATGTCTGGGATGATGTGGACTCCTAACTATTTGTTTACATTTTCCTTTTAAAATACGTCTAGGTTCACAGGAAATGATGGAGCTGTACGAGGAAGTCCCCTTCAACCAGGTGCCTCCACTAAGAACATTGTGGACAACAAAGGGACAGACGCAGGAGGGTGAGACTGGACAGTCCAGAGGACCCAAGGAGACGTCACCAGTATAAACTGGCCGCACATGCGTACTTGTGCGTAGGCGCACTAAAGTGCATGTGCATTCGTGTAATAAGCGCACGCGCATTAGTGTCTGCGTGTGAGCAGAGCACTTTGGCTGTGTGTGCAGCTGTGCAAGCTCCCCTCCCAATCAAGGGCACGATTACATGACAGTACGTGGGGCTACCCTCACCCACCTCGTCTCGAGCCTCTGTTTCCCTCACAAATGTGACACAGACAGGGTCATGGGTGTGTGGCCTTCGGAGCATAGCTTTTACACACTCGCCATTCTCTCCTTTGATTTCACCCGTGTTGTCTATACCAGCACTTGGTTCCTGGCTCTGGAGTTGTGGTCCATAGGCAGCTGCGCTGCTGACCCTGAGGTGGCCTCTGGGGAGGTTCAAACCCACCATCAGCTCCTCGGAAGAAAGATTGACAGCCTTACGCAATGCCAGTGAGGGGGTCAGATCGGACTGGACGGCGGTGAGGTTTGAATACTGGGGCGTATTCCACAGATGGAGAGACTGCAGTTTGTTCAGCTATTCACCCACTAAAGAACCTCTGAGTAGTTTTCCGTTTTGAGCTATTTTGCCTTGAACTGAATACTCGTGGTGCCAATTTGCGAGCAGCTGTATTCTCCTGGGTCTATCTAGGAGAGGAATTGCTGAATCATATGCTAACTCCGTGTTTAGCGTTTTAAGAAATTGCCTGTTCATTTTCCTAAAAGAGCTGCATCATTTAATATTCTTAGCAGCTGTGGAGGCAAAGATGATGCAGCTTCATCTCACATACTTCCTGCATGTTGCTAGAAAACGCTATTCCTTGGAGAGGGGAATCACGCTTGGAAAGGTGGGGGCATGACAAAACAGAAGAAGACCCTCAATGAGATGGATTGACACGGTGACTGCAGCCCTGGGCTCCAGTGTGTCAGACGGTGAGGATGGCACAGGAAAGGACAGGTTCAGATCTGTTATGTGAGTCAGACTCACCATAATGGCACCTAACAACAACAATAAGAAACAGCCAATAAGAGTTTCTCCACATTCTGGTCAAACCCAGCCTTTTGTTTGCATGTTTGATTTATTTATCATTTAAAAACCTATTGGGATTTGAGTGAAATTCTCCAAAGCATACTGGTTTATTAGCAAGGGTTCATTACCTGCTTATTAATTTTTACACCCCTTTTCAAAGTTCTAAAGAGCAATGATGTCAGTTTAAAGACTGAGGTGTGCCTGATCTAAGCCACAGTATTTTCAGTGGCTTCCTATGCATCTGAAAGTCGGACAGTGAATAAGGATGACAGAAGAACTGAGGCCTTTGAATTATGGTGTTGAAGAAGAGGACTAAACATTTCATGGACTTCAAAAGAAAAAAACAAGTTGTGTCTTGCACAAAGTATAACCAGGAAGTTCCTTAGAGGCAATGAAGGTGACACTTCATTTCACAAACTTGGGACATGTTGTCAAGAGGGACGAGTCCTTAGAAAAAGATATCACGCTGGGAAAGGGTGAGGGTCAGAGAAAGAGAGGAAGACACTCAACAAGACGGACTGACTGCACCAATGGGCTCAAGCGTGGCACAGATTGCAAGGATGGAGCTGGAAGGGACAAGGGCCAGCTTTGTTGTTTACAGGGTCACTATGAGTCACAGCAGTCGACTCCATGGCACTTAATGACAATCCCTTCCCTTCCTCTCACTGGTAACCATGCAAGAACAATTGTACTGGATATGAAGTGGTATCTCCCTGAGGTTTTAGTTTGCATTTCCCTGATGATTAATCATCTTGAGCACCTTTTCATATGCTGATTTGCCACCTGTGTGTTTCTGTGGAGAAATGGATATTTTCCAAAGGGTAGGCTCTGGTGGCCTAGCGGTAAGGCCCTGCGCTGCAATCCCAAAGGCACGGGGTTTGACTTCATTCACCAGCTGCTCTGCAGAAGGATGGACAGTCTCCTCCTGTGCGATTTACTGTCTCTGAAAACCCGCTGGAGGGTTGCTTATGGGTTTGCTTCTGACTCAAATGCACACCACGACGACAACAACATATTCAGGTCCCTTACCCAAGTGAAAATTGGGTTGTCTTTGATGTTGAGTTTTGAGAGTTCTGTTAGACTCCAGATTCAAGTCCTTTGTCAGACATTATAATTTGCAAATATTTTCCCTTAGTCTATAATTTGTCTTTTCATCCACTTAAGAGGATCTTACAAGTATATATAATGAATAAACACATGCTATCTAAGGATTCATTAGGAGTCTTGTTTAAACTGTGCTAATTAACAGTCAACGCTTATGAGTCTATGGTAAATGGAGGGCTGGCAGTTCCAATCCATTCAAAGGCACACTGGAATAACAGCACAGTGATCTACTTCTGAAAGATCATCAGTGCTAATTAACAGCTACCTTACTTGTTTATGGCAAATTCTAACCAAAGGACTGGTCATTTTAGCCTCCCAGGCACATCTTGGAAGAAGACAATGGTAACCCACTTCTGAAAAAGATCTTAGCCACTGAAAACCCAGTGGAACACAATACTACTTTCTCTCTCTCTCACACACACAGGGTCACTAGGAGTTAGGCTCAGAGGCAACTGTTTGGCTATTGGTACAATTAATATGTGACCATTTAACCAGTAACCAACCTTTCTGGGGTCAAAGTTCTCTCTGCAGTCTTACCAACATCATGAATTCACACGAAAGGCATTTTCTTCGTGGATGGTGCAAAGGTAAACTCCACAGGTGTCCAATTTTATTGCCACAGATTCCCAATGACTGAGTGGAGTGAATTCAGGATATAAAAGCATGTCCTCTGTGGCGTTCACTCTACGCAGAGGTGGCTGTCTCCACACGCCTCGTTAGGATCTGATCTGCTTTTGTAAACAAGGGAATGCTCAACATTTGTTGACCTCTGGCTTCCCATGACCTTCACTAGAAAAAGGCATTAAGTGAGAACAAAGAATGAGGCAGCACCATGCTAATGATTACTGGGATTGCTTAAGTGTATACTTGTTGTTGTGACCGTGTCTTCAAGTCACCTGCAACTCAAAGCGACCCTATGTACAATAGCTCTGAACCCTGTCCTGTCCTAAGCCAATCTCACTGACTCTGACACACTTAGCCCCACTACCCATTACTGGGTCGATCCATCTCATCCAGGGTCTTCCTCTCCTGTCCTCCCCCTTCACTATTCCAAGCATGATGTGGGATAATGCCAAGGACTCCAAGAACTGGTCCTTCCTAGCAACATGTCCAAAGTATGTCAGACAGAGCAAGCTGATTTCACTCTCTTCACGACAGACTTGTTTGTAAGGAACCCAAATTATACGAGATTCATTAAAGTTATCACAGGAGAAAGATGGGCAATCTCCTCTTGCGCAATTTACTGTTTCTGAAAACTTGATGGAGGGTCAGCTATGGGTCGGATCTGACTTCGATGACACACAACAACAACAACATTAAAGTTGTCAGAAAAGGTCAGTCCCTGGAGAAGGACATTGTCGTTGGTAAAGTGGAGGCTCAGCAACAAAGAGGAAGACTCAACACCATGAGGGGGTGAGCTGCCAGTCCCGGGCCTCGGAGTTAGAGCCTTGGGGGACATCAAGGTCAAGTCCACGAAACAGCATAATCCATAGAAACAGTGTTCTACAATCTACTGTGGTGCAGCGACAGGGGTCTTAAAACGTTTAAGTCTGTGGTAAAATGGGAGTGACACTGGGGTTGGGGGGAACCTAAGAAAAGAGGGGATAAATAATGTAGACTGCATTGAAACAGATGAGGGAGAGAACTGTTTAAAAGGAATATATGATTAGGTATTATTTTCATGTCAAGATTCCAGAAAAAGAAATGCACAGTAAAGTAGACTGGGGGAATTGTTTAACAATGAAAGATTATTTTTTTTTTTCTTTTCAAAGAGAAAAGTGAACTCCGGGGAGGGGTGGGCAGGAAGGAAAATATGCAATGATGAATGAATGAGAAAAAAATTAAATAGGAAGAATATGTAAAAAAAGAAAATGTATATTGGATATTACATATAATATGAAGAGACTGAGATTGTACACAGCTTTAGTTTGCTTGGCTCCACAGTCAACAGTCTTGGCACCAGCAGCCAGGAAATTAAAAGGCGCATTGCCATGGGAAAGTCTGCTGTTAGGGACCTCTCCAAAGTATTGAAGAGCAATGGTGTCTCTCTGGAGACTAAGATGCGTCTGATACAGGCCATGGTCTTCACAATCACTTGTTATGCATCAGAGAGTTGGACAATGACCAAGGAGGATAGAAGGAGAATTGATGCCTTTGAGCTGTGGTGCTGGAGAAGAGTATTGAGAATACCATGGACTGCTAGGAAAACAAACAGATTTGTCCTGGAAAGGGTTAAACCAGCCTGCTCTTTGGAGGCAAAGATTCTGAGGCTCCGTCTAACATACTTTGGACACGTTGTGAGGAGAGACCGGTCCTTGGAGAAGGACGTCATGCTTGGGAGGGTGGAGGGACAGCGCAGGAGGGGAAGGCCCTCTATGAGGTGGATTGATTCAGTGACTGGGATAATCAGGATGGGAGTGTCAGAGACAGTGAGATTAGCACAGGACAGAGCAGAGTTTAGGGCTGTTGTACATAGGGTCACTATGAGTCGCAAGCGACTCGATGGCACATAACAACAACAACAACATGAATGATACTGTTCAATTAAAAAAAAGAGGAGGGGGGACGCTTGTGAGTGCTCATCTGAGGTGCAACTATTGGCCTCTCCCTGTGCAGGACCGAGAAGAGTGGAGAAAAACAAAGATGCATGGGCACATTCAGTCCACAGGACCAAATGACCACAGGAGCATTAACCTCCATTACTCTGAGACTGGAAGAACTAGATGGTGCCTGGCTACCACTGCTGACCGCTTTAAAAAGGGTCACAGGACAGGGTCCAGGACAGAGTTGGAGAAAAATGTGGTCAAACTGAAAATCATAAAAATGACTCAGCTAAGTGTTCTAGAAGTTCATTGTTTTCCAGTGCCGCATAATACTCCGTTGTGTGAATGTGCCACAGTTTTTCTATCCATATTTTTGTTGATAAGCACTTGGGTTGCTTCCATTGTTTTGCTAATGTGAATAACACAGCAATAAACATGGGAGTGTCTACATCTGTTTGAGTTGTCACTTTGGTTTGTTTAGGGTATAATCTCAGAAGAACTAGATGGGGTCTGGTGCCCATGACCTATCATTCTAATCTGGGATTTGACAGAATGGAAGAAAAATGTGGCTCAGAGGACCTCAAATTATTTTAAAAACACCCTAAAGTAAAATGACAACAAAACTCGAAGCTACTACCTTTGAGAAGCAAGCTCTGGTGGAGCAGTGGTAAGGAGTAGCAACGCCAACCCAAAGACACACAGTTCAAATCCACCAGCTGCTCCATAGGAGAAAAATGGGCAGTCCCCACCCCATGGGGTTTGCTGCCTCTGAAAACCTGCTGGAGGGTCAGCTATGAGTTGGTTCTGACTTGACAGCACACAACGACAATAACAACACTACCTTGACATTTCCTTTCAGTTTTGAGCCAAAACTAACCTCTCGGGATATTGTAGCCAAAGAACCGATTGGCTCAAGAAACAATGGCTTAAAATCAATGGCTTAAAATCGTCTGTCTGAAACAAAGAAGAAAATGTAAGGAGTAAGTATTGAGGACAAATGACGTCAGTCTGAAGACAAAGGTGCACCTGATTCAGGCCGTGGTCTTTTCAGTCACTTGCTAAACACGTGAAAGCAGGACAATGAATTAGCATCAGAGAAGAGGAATCAATGCCTCTGAGCGGTGGTGCTGGAGAACAGCGGAAGGCCAAAAACAAACAAACAAACAAACTCCAAACACATCCTGGACAAGAGAAGATGCATCCACAGTGCTCCTTGGAGCCGAAAATGATGACGCTTTGTCTCACGTACTTTGGCATGTTGCTGAGAAGCTGTTCCCTGGAGAAGGACATTAGGCTTGGGAAGGGGGAGGGTTGGCGAAAGAGAGGAAGACCATCAATCAGAGGGACTGCAGCCGGACTGCAGCCATGGGCTGGAGTGAGTCAGGGACGGTGAGGACGGCACAGGATAGGACAGGCTTCAGACCTGCGTTCACAGGGTCGCTATGACTTATACGCAACTCAGTAGCACCTAATAAAAACAACGACAACAACATCTGAGACGTTAAAACAAAGATGAATATGTAAGGGGGGCGGAGAATGCGATTAATGGAATTGGAACCTGCAGAATGAAAATAATGAGAATATTCATTCCTTGTGAAGAATGGAAACAATGTTACTAAACAATTTGCGTACAAGTTGTTGAACAGAAACTTAAACTGCTGTGTGAACCTTCACCAAAAACATAAAATATTGTTGTTGTTATGTGCCATCGTGTCGCCTGCAACTCAATATCGACCCTAGGTGCCATAGCCCTAAACCTGCTCTGTCCTGTGCCAGTCTCACACCTACACCCCCATTACTCCAGTCACTGAATAAATCCACCTCATAGAGGGTCTTCCTCTCCTGTGCTGTCCCTCCACCCTCCCAAGCAGGATGTCCCTCTCCAAGGAATGATCCTGCAACACATCCGAAGTATGTCAGACGAAGCTTCAGACTCCTTATCTCCAAGGAACAGCCTGGTTTCACCCTCTCTAGGACAAACCTGTTTGTTTTCTTAGCAGTCCATGGTATATTATGTTTTTAAAAATAACAACAAAGACCCTATGAAGCTGCTCTCCTCTGCACACATGGGATCAGCATGAGTTGGAACTGACTCTATGGTAACGGACAACAACAATGGTGAGGCCTGCCTGACGCTCCTCTGAGCTCCTGCCTCACCCACGGGGAGCTGCACCATTAACGCAGGGGTCCCACCACTCTGCTGGCTGGAATCCCACAGAGGAGCCTCGGGAGAAGGAGGGGCAATTTCCTCTCATGCAATTTATGGCTTTTGGAACCCAATCTCCATTGTCAGCTGAGTTGGTTCCAGCTTGATGACAGTGAGTTTGAGATTTTGTTGATTCCAAGCACCCGGCTCACTGTCTTCCGAGGCTGAGGTGGGAGGCTCACTGAGGTGGGAGGCTCACGGTCAGGTGAGGGTGGGAGAGAGAAGCTAACTGATTTATTCAAAAGAGAAAAGGAAAAACAATCTGCACGTAGCAAGGACTCACAAGAGTTTGCAGCCAACACAGGATGAATCAGAATAACCCCCACTGGGGATGGAGGATGCAATTTCCAGGGACTACCTGCTGGTCCCCAGTTGATAGAAGGGCAAGTTTCAAGGGGTTCAGAGAAAAGGTAAACTTTGGAGTGGTGGAGGAAGTGGCTGTACCCCAAAACCCTTATGATACATCACTGAGTGAGCCTTCTCTGAAGCCTCTTACCCCGATGAGCTGGGGAAGGTGATTGATCCTGATGGATTCTGAGTCCTCCTCCTACGGGGTCCCAGCTGCTCCCTTGTCAGCTCCGACTCCCAGCAGCCCTGTGGGTGTCAGGGGAGAGCTGTGCTCCTTCGTCAACCCTCATCAGGATTTTCTGAGGCTCACTCTTTGGAAGTAGATCACCAGGCTTTTCTCCCGAAGCACCTCTATGTTGACCCACGCCTTTCTTCCAGTTACCGAATGAGCATGCTAACAGTTTGCACCATCCAAGGATGACCCCTTTTCTTAAAGGGGAGAGCACCAGATCCCCAAGCCGGGGAAAGGTCAGGGATGGAGCCTGAGGATGGCAAGTCAAAGTGACCACACTGGATGACAGCTGAGAAACCAGGAAGGGCACAGAGACAGGCCACAACCAACCTGTGGGTCACCTGCACGTGGCAGTTTCCTTCTCCGTTCAGAGGCTGCCATTGCCCACCATGGTCCTGCACTGTTACGATGCCAGGCTAACCACCACCTGGACGGCGTGTGCCCGAGATACAGGAAGGACACAAACTCTTCCTAGCACCAGGCCTCTCAAAGGCCCATTTCTCTGAAATAGACTAAAATGGCTTCTCTTGATCTTAGGAAGCAGTCTCTCTGGGGCCTTGGGACCCCTAGTTTCACACCCAGCCCTGGTGCCCATTTGCTCTGAAACCACGCTGTATCCCAGCTGCCTGACTTGAGAAATGGAGACCTCAATCCCTGCAGATGGAGGGGGCTGTTAGCCAGACTTCGCAGGCCTGTTGGTGCCAGCGAGGCAGAAGCCAGCAGAAACATACACAGTGCCACCCTGGCCAGGACTCCGGCCCCCGAGCATACTTGCCACAGGGACTGGGACACAGCAGGAGAAAACTTGTTCCTGTGTTGAGAAAGGTTCAAAGCAGATCAATACTGAACAGACACAGGCTTCTGGTCCACCCACCACCATCCATGGCACCAAATGACCTCTCACACTCTGGAACTAGCTTCCTCCAACTGCCCAGGACAGCTAGCTAGTGGGAACAGAGCTGCTCTGTGGACAGCTGGGCAAAGGCCCTAAGCCCCACCCGGGAGTGGGGGGCTCTAAATGAGGAACAATCCCTGCAGAGACGGCACAGAGGTCAGGAGGAACAGGAGGATGGTGGTGACCGATCCTAGCAAGTTCTAGAGCATGGATGGCCCTTCCTGACTGGGAGGATGTGGCAGTGACAGAGCTACTTGGCTCCAGGGCCCTTTCCCTGTGTATCAAGCTGCCAAGCCTCCATCTGTAACACCCCAACACCCACCCCTCTGGTCCCACAGCTGTTAAGGAGCACATCTTCCTGCCTTCCTCCAGTCTCCCCACCAATCACAGCCCAGGGCAGGACATGGGTTAGGGTTAGGACAGAATGAAGGGCAGGGTTAGGGCCAGGATGAGGGCAGGGGCAGGGGAAGTGTTAGGGGACAGATAGCACCATCTGGTGAGAGGAAACCAGTCCAGGTGCTTTCCAGGGCTGGATTCATTTCGGTGCCTTCTGGAATACAGACGGTTGTTGTTATGTGCCGTTGAGTTGAGTATGACTCATCGTGATCCTACGAAGAAGAGATCTGACCCTGCCCCATTCCGCCCATCCCTGACATACTTGAGCGCACTGCCACAGTCACTGTAGCAATCTATCCTGTTGAGGGTCTTCCTCTCTTCTGCCGACCCTCCACCTTTCCAACCACGGCGTCTCTCTCCAAGGCCTAACAATACGCCAACGTACAGGATAAGGAGCCTCGCCATCCATGCCTCGAAGGAGCGTTCTGGCTGCACATCCTTGAAGACAAATCAGTCCGCAGGATCCCGGATTACCATTACCCTGCGCTTTTCAGTAGAATCTTGCTTGCATGTGAAATCAATGGTATTGTTCTGTAGTTTCCACACTCAGTTGGGTCGCCCTTCTTTGGGATGGGAACAAATATAGACCTCTTCCAGTCAGTGATTCTGTATTCTCTCCATCTTCTTTTGAAGTTTCCTGGATCATTTAAGGTTTTGCCCCTAATAACGTATTGCCACTTAAGATTTTTAACCAAAATAAAGTATCCAAGCTGCCTCATAACGGAGAATTCCACACACACGTTCACACACATCCCAGAGGCTTGAAACCTGCTGGGTGAACAGGTGTGCGCACACCCAGGGCCATGGCAGCCTGATTCACAACAGCCAAACAGCAGCAAGCACTAAATGCCTGTCACCAGAAGAAGGGACAAGCGTGTATACAAAGAAAGGACTAACAGGGTCCAGCTGTAAAGAGATACGAGTCCTGACACGTGCATGTGATCAACTATGAAACCATCAGCCAGACTGAACCAAGTTAACTGCAAAAGGACAGATGCTCTGATCTCATATGACATAAGTAAATACATGTGGTATTTTTGTGGCATCATTATCACATAACTATTGTGGTATCATTATTGTTGTGTGCTTTCGAGTTGGATCCAGCTCATAGCTGACCCTCCAGCAGGTTTTCGGAGGCAGTACACTGCACAGGAGGAGACTGCCTGTATTTCTCCCTCGGAGCAGCTGGTGGATTCGAACCATGTACGTTTGGGCTGGCAGAGCGCCACTGAATTAACTTCAGCTTCTAGCAATCCTGTTGTAATCAAGCTGAAAGGCTCCACTGGGGTTTTTGTTTGTTTGTTTGTTTTATTTTGTGTAGGTGCACCGTCAAATTGGATCTGACTGGCACAAGAGGAGATTGCCCCTCCTTCTCCAGCAGAGCATCTGGTGGATTCGAAATGTGTACCTCTGGGATTGCAGTGCAGCTTCTTGCCAGTAGGCCACCAGGGCTCCTGTCCAACTGGATTGTCTAAACTGTAATCACAATGGAAGCAGATGGAACCAGGGTGGAGCCATTGGCTGGAGTCAAACTGTCAACCGCTTGGTTTGCAGTCAAGTGATTTAACCACCGTCCCACCAGACCACTGTGGGTTCTGCCTCACAGTGACCCTTTGCTGGCCTTCTGGGGATGTAAATCTTTACGGGAGGAGGGGGCCCATCTTTCTCCCACAAAGCAGCTCCCAGCAGTGGGAAACAGAGAAAGGACAAGCATTTACTTAGGACATAATGAGTTATGTTAACAGCGGTGGGAGAATTTGGAAAAGGATCATGAGAATGGTTACATAACCTGAAACAAAATCAACATTATAGACGGTCCACATAGAAATGGTTGAATTTTATATCTACCTAGGGAATACAGGAGTCCTTTGTATAATGCACTGCTAGCATCTACCGCAAAATCTAATTAAGCAGCGTTGTATATGCTAAGGGAAACTACGTGATCTCAATCATCTATGTTACTTGCTTACCTGTCGATAACTTTAATCTTGCTATTGTCAAATAAATACACTGATGTGAACTAGGAACAATAGCTTTTCATTAATTAAATGCTCTGCAATGGGAAAAAGAAAAGAAATGGTCGAATACGTGTACACTTGGTTGTACACATATTCTTTTGGTAAGAAGCTGTGCTATAATCCCAAAGGAACACAGTTCTAATCTACCAGATTCTCCATGGGAGAAGGCTGGGCAATCTCTTCTAGTGTGGTTTACTGCCTCTAAAAAGCCCCTGGAGGGTCGGCTATGGGCAGGGTCAGACCTGAAGGCAACCACCACCACCACCACACCCCACCCAACTCAGAGGGGTTACAGTTCTCACGGGAGCCCCTAGATGGCGCAAATGGTTAAGCATTTCACTACCAGTCAGAAGTCTGACAGTTCAAACTTAGCTCTCTGGTGGCCTAAAGGATAGGGAGCTGTGCTGCCTACCCCAAAACCTGGGGTTCAAATCTACCAACTGCTCTGAGGGTGAAATATGGGCAATGTCCCTTGGATGATTTATATACTAAATCACCAAAGCTCCCTTACAAAAAAAAAAAATCCTAAAAAAAAAAAAAAAAGGCGGTTTTCCTATGAAAGCCCACTGAACGGTCAGCTATGGGTTAGTTCCTTGAAGGCAATGAGAGGGCATTACACCTTGGCACTCTGCTCTGGAAAGGTCCCAGCCTCGAAATCTTTATGGGAAGTTCTCCTCTGCACACATGGGGTTGACAGGGGTCAGAGAAGCCCAGCAACCAATAACAGCAAAAGCTTTTATTAAGTGTCTACTGTGTGCTTGCTTGGAAAGTCAAGGGTGAGCAAGAGAGAGGAAGACCCTTAGGGAAGTGGACTGAGGCAGTGGCCGCTACAGTGGGTCTGAGTCGAGTGGAGATGGTGGAGGACAGGGCAGTGTTTTGACTGGCTGTTCAGAGTCACTATGAATCATAGGTTACTTGCCAGCATCTCACAATTACATGCTTGGCCGTGTGAGGGGCACTCAGGGCATTTTCCTTCTATTCACTGTTAGACCGTGAGATTGGTACAGGATAGAGCAGGGTTTAGGGCTGTTGTACGTAGGGTCGCTATGAATCACAGGTGAATTGACAGCACATAACAACAATAACAACATTATTACAGGCTCATTAACCAGTGCTGAGTGACACACCCACTACTACAGAGTCCACTTCGACTCACGGGATCCTTCCTGGACAGAGGAGAACTGCCTCCCGGGGTTCGAAGGCTGCCCTGTCTGCAGAAGCGGGCTGCTACATCTCCACCCACAGAGGGGCTGGGGGGTTCAATCAGACAATCACAGAGCCGAGCACTGGAGTCAGTGCACCCCCAGGGCTCCTCCCTGCTGTTGTTGGTGCCACCAGTCGGCTCCCTCTCCCAGCGAGCTTGTCTACAGCAGAAGGAACCCTTGCTGGGTCCTGCGCCATCACAGCGAACCCGTTACTGCAGCAGCTGTGGCTATTCAGCTCACGGCGTGACCCACTTTATTCTTCCCCCCCTTTTAAAAAATTATTATTAATGTTAATGAAACTTATAGACTTTGGATTTCTATTCATTCAATGTTGCACTTTTCTCCCTGCCCACCCCTTGCCCACAGTACACTCTTCTCTTTGAAAAGTAAAAGAAAAATTCTTTCATAACAATGAACAATCCCTCCCCCCAAGCCCACTCCACTGTGCAGCCTTCATTCTGGACTCCTATCTTGACAATAATACCCAATCCTATATCCCTTTTAAACAGGTTCTCTCTCTCATCTGTTTCAATGCAGTATACATTATTTATCCCATCCTTCTCAGTCTACCCCCAACCCCGAGGTCAGTCCTGTTTTACAACAGTGGTACCATGCAGTATTTGTCCTTTCGTAACTGAAATATTTCACTCAGCATAATGCCCTCCAGGGTCACCCATTTTGAATAATATTGCATGAGTTCCTTGTTTTTCAATGCAGCATAGTATTCCATTGTGTGAATATACCACAGCTTCTCTATCCATTCGTTTGGTGATGGGCACGTAGGTTGTTTCCAACTCCTTGCTATTGTGAATAAAGCCGCGATAAACATGGGTGGGCATATATCTGCTTGGATGGCAGTTTTGGTCTCTTTGGAGTATATTCCCAGTAGTGGAATTGCTGGGTCAAATGGTATTTCTATTTCCAACTTTTTGAAAAAGCGCCATACAGCCTTCCATAATGGTTGCACCATTTTACACTCCCATCAACAGTGAACAAAGGTTCAAGTTTCTTCACAACCTCGCCAGCATTTGTCGCCTGCTGTTCTGTTAAATTTTGCTATTCTGACTGGTGTAAGATGATATCTCATAGTTGTTTTAATTTGCATTTCTCTTAGAGCTAGGGATTTTGAACATTTCTTCATGTGCTTGTTAGCAATCCGAATGTCTTCTTCGGTGAAGTGTCTGTTAGTATCCTGTGCCCATTTTTCTATTGGATTATTTACCTTTATCTTGTTGTGGTGAGGCAATCCTTTCTTGAGGAGTTGTGTTATTGTTAGGTGCCATCAAGTCAATTATGACTCATAGCGACGCCATGAACAGCAGGTCTGAGCCCTGTCTTGTCCTGTGTCATTCTCACCATCTCTGACACACTTGAACCCATTGCTGCAGTCACTGCGTCAATATGTCTCGTCGAGGCTCTTGCTCTCTTCTGCTTAGCCTCCACCTTTCCAAGCATGTTTCTTTCTAAGGAATAAGTCCCTCCTAGAACATGTCCACAAGATGTGAGATGCAGTTTCTCCACCCTTGCCTCTTTTTTAATTTCCATTTTCGACAGCACTTAACAACAACAACAACAACAACAACAACGAGAGAGCTCTGTTGGCCTAGTGGACAGAAAGCTGTGCTACCAAGCCAAAGGTGGGTGATTTTAATCTGCGGCCTTCAGGCCTGGTTTTAATTGTTTTTGGTCAAACATTCTTCTAAGTGGTATAACACTGGTCTGTCTGTTTGCTGTGCAGAGGTAACTCATGGTTGCTGTGAAGTTGAACACTGTGACATTGATGTGTCAAGTGTGATAATGGTTCCCCATGGTGGACAGTGTTTGAAGGAGCTCCCTGATTAAAACAAGCTTGGAAGCAGGAGTGGCATCCACTTCTGAAACAGCTTGCCTCCAGAAACTCCATGAACTTGGAGAAATGATGAAAATTATACAAGTGTTCAGGTCTTTCATTCAGAGGGTTTCTATGAGTCGTCTACGACTGGATGGCACTTAACACCAACAGTTTTATTTACAAAATTCAAACATACTGTTTCAAAATCAGATTCTTTCAATTTCCCTCACCCCCCCCCAATCCATCAAATTGTCCACCGCCATGACTAATCTCCCCACCCCTACACATCCTCATCCCTCTGCTTCCAGCCTCTCCCACCCCTCCTGGATCCTTATACTCCTTCTACAATAACGGTTTTATATAATATTTATCCTTGTAGGACTGAGCTAGTTCATTCAGCATAATGCTCTCCAGTTCTTCCCAAGTTCGGTTTTAATTTACAAAGTTATTGCTTCTATGTGCTGTATAGTATTTCATTGTGTGAATGTACCATAATTTCTAAATCCATTCGTTTGTGGTTGGACATTTGGGCTGTTTCCATGTTCTTGCAATGATGAATAATGCTGCTATGAACACTGGTGTACAAATCTCAGTTTGCATCTCCATTCTCATTTTCTCACGGTATATTCCAAGTAGTGAAATAGCTGGGTTATATGGAATTTCTCTGTTTAGCTTTTTGAGGAAACACCAAACTGCCTTCCAGAATCATTGTAGCATTTTACAATCCAAATACAAAATTCATTTTTCAAGGAGACTGAAAGGGAAATTATCAGATTTATTTGGTGAGGCCAGAGACCTAGAATAAGCAAAACACTTCTGAGAAAGAAAAATGATGCTGGAGGCATAACACTCTCTGACCTCAAAACCTACTACACAGCAGTAGTAACCAAAACAGCATGGCACTGGTACAATGACAGGCACACGGACCAATGAAACAGAATTGAGAACCCAGAAATAGACCCAGCTATCTATGGTCAACTGATATTCAACAAGGAAATCAAAACTATCAAATGGGGAAATGACAAACTCTTCAACAGATGGCACTGGCAAAACTGGACTTCCACCTGCAGAAAGCTGAAACAGGATCCACATCTCACACCATACACAAAAATCAACTCAAGGTGGATCAGAGACCTGGGAGTAAAGCCCCAAACCTTAACGTTCTCAAGAGACAAACCGGGGTCAAGCTTAGAAGTGCAAGTCCAAGGTATAAAGAGACTGCCAACTATACCCAGAAATGCAGCCTTGCCTCCTAAGGAACACTCTGGCTTCACTTTTTCCAAGTCACACTCGTTTGTGGAGGGTCACTATGAACTGAACTGGAACCGACTTGACGGCAGTGGGCTTGTGGGTTGTTTAGCAACCTCACAATTCGTCTCCAGTCTTCCTTAGTCACTGTCTGCGTTCACACGCACAAGAAAAAGTCACCACTGCTGAGTTGGTTCTAACTCACAGACCCTCCTTGGGTTTCTAAGGCTAAGTCATGTGAGAGGGGACTGCCCATCTCTCTCCAGCGGAGCTGCTGGTGGATTTGAACCATCAACGATGCGGGGTATCTGGGTTAGCAGTGTGGCTCTGACTACACTCCCAGAGCTCCGCATGAGGTGACTGAAAATGCCATGCTTGGGTCGGCTGCACCTTATTCCTCAGGGTTCTCCTCAGAGCAGAGAAGACCCTACTTCACGGTGGGTTTATAGTCTTTCTAGAACGCAGCTCCTGTCCCAGCACTGAGGGCTGGTCTGGACCGCCCTAAAAGCTTCAGCAGTGTGTGCTCCTGTTGCAAGCATCGTCTAACTTGCTGCCTTCTGTCCCGTTAGCTACATCTGCAGCGCCACATCCCTCCCATAAACTGATGAAGCTGTGAAAAAGCATCCGTGTTCCTGAGCGAGATGCTTCCATATTTAGCGACCGTGACAGTGAGGATTTAACATGGTACAAACTGTCGCAACGCCGACTGCGTCTGGGGGCTATTTATAGGTTCAGATGTGGACACAGAAGGGGAGACGGTGGGCAGATTTGCAGACTGCCAAGTGCTGGGAAGACTAAATAAAGAGGCTCTAGACAGGGAGGTGTCCCAGAAGAAGGAAGGGGCGCTGCTGAGCTGAGGCTCTCCACCAGGGGTCCCCTCACCCACAGGGAACAAAGGGGGTGCCAGGCTGGATGCCTCCTGCCTCATTCCCCATGAATGTCTTTGTACCCATTATGGGAAAATCACTTTGCTTCCTCCAGAAGCAGTGGGGGACAGGAGGGGAGGTAGGTGGCCAGGGACCTGCCTGGTGGTTACAACAGTTCCACAGAAGGACTCCCCAAGATTGTCTAGTGAACAACCCAGATTCAGATTCAACTTCAGCATCTCACAAGCCCAGACTGTCCTACCGCAGAGTTTGAGAACTGTCATCTGAGGTTCAGGTCTGATTCAGGCCCTGGTCTTACATTGAAAAAATATTTTATTTTATACTGGTTTGATTACAAAGTTTGCATACATTGTGTTTCACACTATTCTTCACTCATATCATGTTTCATACAAGCATTTCCATGCACTGTTTTATAAAATTAATCACCTCTGGACCTTATACATCATTACACTGTCTTTTCAGGTCCTCACTGGATACTTCCCATTTCTTTCACATCCTCTCTCCTCTCACTTAACTTGGGAGAGAATGGAGAGCATTATGCTGAGTGAACTAACTCAGTCTCATGAGGACAAATACTGCATAAGACCATTATTATGAAAATAGAAGGATAACTAGTACAACATGCATGGGAACCCAAGGGGGTAAGGGGTGGGAGTAGAGGGGTGAGAAAGAGTAGGGATGAAACCAGAGTTGCACAGACCATGGTCTTTTCAATCACCTCCTATGCATCTAAACTCAGGACAATGAACAGGGATGACAGAAGAATTAATGCCTTTGAACTGAAGTTTGAAGAAAACTGCTGACCATTCCATGGACGACCAAAAGAACAAACAGGCATGTCTTGGAGAAAGTGCAGCCAGAATGATCCTTGGAGGCAAAGATGATGAAGCTTTGTCTCACATACTCTGGACATATTGCTAGGAAGGATTATTCACTGGAGAGGGACATCATGCTTGGGAAGGTGGAGGGACAGCGAAAGACGGGGAAACCCTCAAGTGGACTGACAAAGAAGCAATGGGCATGAGAGTGTCAGAGATTGTGAGGATCTCACAGGACAGGACAGGGGCCAGCTCGGTCGCTCACAGGTTCACTACAAGTCATACTCGATTTGACAGGCACGTAACAGTAACAACACCCCTTCCTGGGAGCTCTGGTGCCATAGTCCATGGCGGCTGTGCTGCTAAGTCAGAGGTCACACCTCTCTGGAAGTTCAAATCCACCAAGCAACTCTAAGGGTGAAAGATGAGCAATCTCCTCCTGTACTATCCGCAGCCTCTGAAAACCTGCTGGAGGGTCAGC